>NC_139588.1:11146055-11676055 GCF_946808225.1 Silurus aristotelis
TCCTGCACTTTCTCAGCTGAACCATTATTTAGTTATTGCCCGGAAAGCCAGTGGGCTCGGTACCAAAGTTTGGTGGTTGGCCAAGGCAGCTTTTAAGATGGTTCAGGTTTCTCTTTCCTTGCTGCTGCTCAGAGCCAACTCTCTCCTGCACCAGTAAATCAAGGTGAGCACACAAAGCGTCAGTCTGTGCTAGAAGTGAATAAGACATATAGGGAGTTTCTTCTGTGGGAAGAAAAGGGTTTAGCTGTAATGTGAGCAGTCCCCCTGGGGTTGAAGTTGGGTGTACAAGTGAGTCCTATTCTCTTCACTCATAATGTGGGGGGGTTGGGGGGGGGTGTGTGTGTGTGCAGAAATAGAACAGGTGGGCCTCATATCTTCCCCTTCCCCCACTTACACCCTTACCTTCTGTCTCCTGATCTTTTGCTGTCCAACAATGTCTGACCTCAGTTTTTGACTAAGTTAGTTATCAGGGGATTAAAAACCATGACTAATTCTGAGTCAAACCAAAAATACATTAAGAATATACACCAAGAGTATCAGCATATCTGACAGTTTAAGATAAATACCTGCAAGCCTATGTTTACTGGAAAAAAATTATATGTAAAATAAAGTAAAATAAAAAAATATATATATTGTTGTACAGTTGTAGCTGAGAAAATATATCACCAGTTAGAACTTAAAACATTAATACTCTCACATTTTCAGATTTTCATTATAGGTTTTTTGATGATTGATGTTATAATACCATGACAAAATAAGTGTTTAACTGTTTTGTTAAGCAGCTGATTATGAATTATTGGAGTAGTGGGAATAGGCTAGGCATTTTAAAAAGGTATGTTAAAGTAGTTTTCCATATGGAGGTGCATCAAGGGGGTTGACCTTTTGGAAACATTTGAAATGCCAGACTGTCTATATGGATTTTATGAACCCAAAGGAATAATAGCTTATGTTTGTGTTCTAAGCAACATTCAAATCTATTGTGCAAAAAAAAAAAAAAAAAAAAAATGCATAAATGAGGAGACTATATATAATATTTGAAGCTCTGAGCAATTTTGATTTAAGTAGCGTTACCCTGAAATACCCTTGACAAGAAATCAAGGCAGTTGAGTGGGAACAATGTAGCATATCATATCAGATTACATGTCTAATGACTGATGCTGTCATCACCATGAGTTTATCACTTAGCAGAACCAACTTAGTCCATAACAAAGTAACAGGAACTTTTGGACCTTTATTGACATTATGATAATACTAACACTAATAAGCAAAAGCCTAGGAAAAAGTGACCTAAAAAGACAGCCACACTACAAATTGATATTTCAGTTTGATATTTTGCACAACAGCTGATTAATTTATAGACAAACAAAAACACAACCGGACAGACAGAAGCCCCCCAAGCAAACCCATGACACAAAGGCCCATGAATAGGCAAGTAGACTGGTCCCTGCTGCACACCTGCCGCTCTATCTACACTCTCCCTTGCCAGTACAATGACGACTGATTTTAGCAGCCTTTTGCATGTCACCTACAGATGCTTCATAAAAACAGCATGCATTGTGTTATTATTTTGGACTCCCTTCATGCTTGTAATGGTCCGAGGTGGAGGGTCACACGCTCTTCACCGTAGTTTCTTTGGTCATGGCTGATTGGTGCAGTGCTGGATAACGGATTACAGCAAAGCGGTCACAGAGGCTCGGGTTTCAAAGTCCAGGCAGGCTGATAGATGAGCGGAGGCAGTTGTCTCACAGGCCGGGAGCTCTCCATCAGCAAGGTTTAAGGTGATATAGCAGGGTTCTGCTCCTGCTCTCACCCTGCCTGGCGTCAGCCCCTTGCTGGGTTCACACAGCAGGTATGTGTGGATGATGACCGGAGAGCAACTTTGGAGCAGCAGCTCAATTGAGTGACACTTACACAGTGCACGCAGCTGCACACACACACACACACACACACACACACACACACACACACACACACACACACACACACACACACACACACACACACACACACACATCAGCTAAATTATTATACTTAGTAACTATTTCTTAGAAACTACTTCTACTACTTTTTACTTCACTGGTTACCTATTAATAAAATATACATTTATACAATGCATTAAAGAAATGCACATATAACTCACAAGTGAGAAATCATAATCAATAAACAAAAGCCACAGTATTATAAGTGGGTATGGCAACTCCTTTTGTGCCATCTGCTAAAGTATTTGTATACTATATGATCCTGTGTTGTATTTGTTTGTGTGTTTGTGGACAGAAAAGAAGATTGACAGGGAGAGTCAGGTTTCAACTGTCGAAGTAAAACTAACCACCATATCTATCCACACTATAGACAAAAGTATGACATATCCAGTCAAATGTGGGTCCTCTTAAAACTGTTACTGCAAAGTTCGAGTTAATTGTAGAGGATGTCTTCAGTCCACTTGAACTAGGAGACACAAACTATGCCACTGTGCACAATGCAAACTCTATGAAAGATATTGTTTTTTGTTTTTTTTGTTTTTTTGTTTTTTTTTGGGGGGTGGGGGGTGGCGGGGGGGGGGAGGTGTTGGAGTGGAAGATCTTGAGTGACCTGCTATAGAGCTCTAACCTCAACCTTATTAAAACTCTTCGGGATGGTTTGTAATGCTAACTGCACCCCAAGCCTCCGTACCCTACATCAGTACCTGACTAACACACTTGTGTCTGAATGAACACAATTTACACAAACAAACTCCAGAATTTAGTGGAACATCTCCCGAGAATAGTGGAGTTTATTATAATCCCAATTGAGGACTAATTGCAATGTTTAAAAAAACACAAATTAATCTCAGGCTCAGGTGTCCAACAAACTTTAGTCCATAAAGTCTATCTATCTACTAATTTATCTATCTATCATGAATCATCAACATGACATATGCCATTAGATTGTACATAGACATAAAAAAAATGCAAATGGACATTTTGTGTACACTTCAGTGATTAGTGAATTAGTGAATAGTGAAACTAATCTGAATTTGTGATGTAGCCTTATACATTTAAAATGTGACTAGCAGTTGTGTCATATTCATGTCAATTTAAAGTGCTTATTGAAATAATGTTTGCATTTTGAGTGAACAGAGTTTTCTGTTATTGGTGAGCCATTTACTGCTCAGACATGAAATAAGGCCCTGAAACTGTTTTGTGACTGCAACAATTTCATTTTGAATTAAAGCACCAAACTAAATATATGATAAATAAATACATGACTAAATATAGATAAACATAACAAATAAAAAAAAATCTTAACTGCATAAAATAAAGTAAAAAAAAAAAAAACAGAACAAAGATTTATATAAATATAGATTGTTAACTATGTAACAAAAATGTTTAGTGAAGCTGAAGAAAACATGAAACCACATTGGTCAAGTTTTTATTATTATTCATTATAATTATTATTATAATTATTATTCTTAATAATAATAATAATAATAATAATAATAATAATAATAATAATAATAATAATAATAATAATAATAATATTGTTGGTGTTGTTATTGTTGTTGTTGTTGTTGTTGTTGTGATTGTAATATTAATTGTAATATTTTTTTTGTGTGTGTGTGTGTGTGTGTGTGTGTGTGTGTGTGTGTGTGTGTGTGTGTGTGTGTGTGTGTGTGTGTGTGTGTGTGTTAATGGTGTCCTGCTATCGACTGTCACTACTCTTACTACCACTACTTCTACTACTACTAATAATAATATTTCACAAGAATAATCAATTACCCTGAAACTGTCAAATGTTTTTCTTCTGCATTAAAAATAAAAAAGATTATCCTAATCTTTAGGGTATACAGTGAGAGCAAATCCTTTGGAAACCAAAGCTGAAGACATGCATGATTAAACTAGGTGAATATGAGCATTGTGAAAAGAGCCAAACTGGTAAGCTTTGTACAGTCACTCTGCCTCAAGACACAATGCAGATACAATTTTAGTTGAAAAGACGTAAGTTGAATGATCTTCACCTTTACAAATCTGCAGTCACAGCTAAAGCATTCAGGAATGTGAAGTGAATACAGTTATTAATCATGTGCACAGTATAACCTGTACGTGTTTTGAGGAGAAAAAAAAAGTATGTGAATGGTTGGAAGTGTACATGAGCTTTCAGGTCTTAGCTATGAGAATACTGTTTGTCCATTGATCGCTGAGTGACAGGCCAGGTAACTTGAGTCCTGCCTCTCCCTCCCTCCATTTCGGTGTAATGGGCACTGATAAAACCCTGGATGTTCCCTCAAACATTTCAGGAAATGAAAGTTTGAAACACGATCCCGCTGAGCCAACAACCCTCCATCCCACTCCCCCACCCCCACACCTACACTGAAACAAAAGCTGCTCACAAGCCAGCAAGCATTTTACCCTACAGATGATGGAGGAAGGAGTGATGGAGAATAAAAAATGAAAGCATAAGAAATAAAAAAAATACTATGAAATCTTTATTGCTAAGTATAAAGTATATAATGTACAGAAACACAAAAGCAGAACGAACGCAAAGTCAACATATAGATCAACCACCCAACCACCCACCCACACACACACACACACACACACACACACACACACACACACACACACACACACACACACACACACACACACACACACACACACACACACACACACACACACACCTGCCCTCTTCTCCCAGCTTTGTTGTGTCGTATAGTCACTCAGGACTTGACACCACTGATCATGCTCCATTGAAGCACATCTGGCTAAAGTGAAGGAGAGCCTGAATGAGTGGCAGCACAAAATCACAGGATGAGGTTAAAACGCCTTTGATGTCTTTTGCATTTTCTAAGTTCAAATTCAGACACCTTTGGGAAACAAATGACCACTTTCCTTGCCCAGTGATTCATCCCATAACATGTTCATCACATGCAGCACAGTCTCAGGACTCAACTAGGTTTCATATGGACTTTCATGTTAAGTAAATCAGCTTATGGAAGCTGTTCCTATGGGAATTCAGGAGATCTGCGCTACACACAGAACCATGTTTACAGACCAAGAGACTGCTTTAGTGCTTTACATTCGTTAGCCCCTGCTGTCTAAAGATCTAGCAGGCTCCACTGACACCAAGGGTATAATGAGTACCAGGGAAGAGCTTCAGTGGGACAGCGGACATCTGCCAGAACTTCACCTCAATTATCAGGCCACACACGGTATTGACCATGATCAAGGTCATACTGCAATACACACTGCCTTAAATTAGAATTGTTAAGATGCAAAGATGTATGTTTTTTCATAAATCAAGGAGAATCTATATAAAGCATAACACTTCCTGGGGCACAAATGGCTGGCACTCAGCCGAGGTATACATGGCATTCGCAATACCCAGGACTATCACAAACAGAATCTCACAATCTACTGCACTACAAACATCAACTGAGAGGAAATTATGTATAAAATTATTCATAGACAGAACAAGCTTGACTTGAATAACATTTTCTTTATCACAATGCATAAATAGGACGCCACAATTATTGAACAGAAACATCATCCAACAACTTGCTGGTGTTGTGAGAACTTGGGCAAACAACATAGATGATATTGGCATGGGAACACAGTCATTCTTTTCCTAAGGAGATAAGTTTGTTTCCTTTAGTCCATATTAATGCACTTAACTAACAAAGCTTGTGCTGTGTTATTAGATTATGATAGCTATCGGTTTTTAGCATTGTCTATAAGGTTTCTGGGCAACTAAAACTTTGGACTGAACAACCCACTGGAGCCTCTACTTGCCTGGAGGGCTAGCTGTTTAAATGTCTTTTTTCCCCACAATACCATAGTGTGATTTTGATGTCTTGAATGTCTTGAACGAATGTGATCTTTCGGCCATAGTGGTGCACACGCTTCATTTCCTTCTTAAGAAACATGGTAAGTTCTTGCCTGGTCTGCCATGAATGTCTCAACTGCTAAAAGTTCACTGAGCCTTGTTGGGTTTTTACCAAGCTCTCTCAGTGCAAAATGCAGGAATCATCCACAGTAACAGCTGCAGTAACCAGAGACCTGAGTTATTTATAAGACCTCTGGCAGACTTTAAGGCAGTATACTTTTTCAGATGTGCATGCTCATTTACTAGCTCAACTAGTGTGCCTCAGTGTGTAGACATGTTTTTGCAAGGTATGTGGTTTCATGTGTTCCATAGAATTTTCTTATGTAACTGTGAGTTGACTATAAAAGATGTTTTGGATAAAATACACTGATGGCAACATAAGCACAACTTGTAAAAGGGGGTAGAATTAACCAGAAATCTATAGTGAAAATGAAATAACAGTTTTAATAAGTGTGATGCTGAAAATGAACTGCTAATCATTTCCTTTGAACTGAACTCTTTCAGTGACGCACGGTACATAAACCGTTCAGATCTGATTGGGTGTGCTAAGTGGCATTCATAATGATTATTTGTACAGGGGACAAGGTGTGTCTACAGAAGCCAGGTGCAAAAAGGACACAGGACAAAAACAACCAATGAACTTTGCAATGAAAGCTAACGCTAATGCATTAACCAATAGCACAATTCTCTCTTTTACTTTATATAAACAGCTAAATACATATATTCTACATGTGGTAAAATTGCATCAGTTTTGTGTTTATCTCCAATTTATTTTCCTTACAAACTAAGCTCAAATTTAAAGCTCATGTAAATATAATGGTTGTGGCAGTGATATAAATACTGCATACTGAAAAACTGACATGTTGTACATGATGTTATATTTATCTCGCATTTCCAGTGAAAAATACCAGATAATGCTTTATTGCAATAAAGATAATTACAACTATTTTAAATGGCTTTTTGCAGATTTTAAGCCTTAAACATTCTTATATTGGCAAATCGCTTCTTTATATAATTAACGGCCAACAGATAAATTATCTGCCAGTATCACAAAGTATTTGGTTTATTGTGATCCTATGATAAGATTCTACTTAAAGTTCAATAGATCGTTGCAAAAACCGATCCAAATGTTTCAGTTTAGTCATATTTATGGTTTGTTCATCAGGGTGCCATCTGAAATAAAACGCCTGGTTTGTGATAAACATCAGTAAGCTTAGGTCTATGTTTTCTCTCTCTCCCTTTCTCTCTCTCCCTTTCTCTCTCTCCCTTTCTCTCTCTCTCTCTCTCTCTCTCTCTCTCTCTCTCTCTGTCTGTCTGTCTTGTGTACTGTCTGTCTGTCTGTCTGTCTTTTTTTTTTTTTTTTTAGATAAATGCAAATTGTTAAATGTTTTTATAGATCAGCTTACAGCATGTACTATGTAAAGCATTATGGGTGAAATGGAGGGCATACCTAGGGCACTGGATCTAATTACTGTTTGTGCCTTGGAGATAGAAGTGCAATTTTGGTGTCCTTGACACCAAATCTGGGTGTAAATTGTTATTGCATTGGCTTGCTTTTGAAGTATGTGTCAAGCCATTGTCTATTTGAATTGTAAAACACTGTCCAAGATATCCTTCTGCTTTTGTCATTAATAAATACAAGCCAGCCAGTTCCATTAGCAGCCATGCCAACACCAAAAATAAGGTGGTACTTTTTACTGTACATCATGAGCAGTTCTCATCATACTCATCATTATTTTGGTAAGCTGGTAACCTTATGGATGTTTTTGTTTAAGGTGGGTTTTTTTTTTTTTGGCTATTTCTAATCTGGTCTTCCTGGTTTGTGGCCTAATCAATGTTTTACTTGTGAGATTTTGTCCATCCAATGACAATAAATAAAGAATAAATATTAAGCTGATAATATAAAATATACACTTTATACATAGTCCAAACTTTGTTTCATGTGGTATGTCTGTAAATATGGCTTTGGCCACATTTTGCCTATAATAACTAGCATATTTTCGAAGAGTTGGGAAATTAAAATCTGCAACCATGTGATCATTGATGAAAGAGCTATTCAAATTGGCTCGTGCAACAAGACACTGAATGATAATGACAACGCTTCCATCTGCTGGTTCGAACTTGTATTACAATACATTTGCAAACACGTGTATTTATGAATGTCTGCCCACTAGTGCCTAGTCGGGTTATACACCATTTATTCCATCAGAAATATTCTTTTCGTGAAATCCTCAAGATGTCTTTTTATATATGAAGTGAAAATCTTTATATCTTATCTTATGTCTTAAAAAGGCATTTTACATAAGATAACATAGAAGTGTCAAATCTATTCAAACCAATTTTCAGAAGCGATGCTGAGAAAAAAAAAATGCTTTTCTATACACGTGTCTCTCTAAGCAGTGAGCACTCAGCACAAGGGAAAAGGGTTGCATTTTAAAAAAGACTTTTAAACCGCACCCACTGCTGCGAAAGTGATCACTACTGAGAAGACACTTTGCCAGGTCTGGGCTCCTGAAAAACACTAACTGCTGTTAACTAGCCCAAGTCCAAGATTATTGAAATTTGCAACATTTTCTTGACATTATGAATTTCTTCACATCACCTTATATCACATTATATACATTCACACACACACACACACACACACACACACACACACACACACAGACACGTACACATTATGTCACCAGCAGCCCATGATACCTATAGGAACATTGAAAAGAAGATTTGGGATAAAAATGTAGATACTAAAAAAACTTGGCTTGTTGTCTTACAGATCTACTTTTGCTAACTCATGGATGGTCCTTTGAGCAATTTAATTGGCAGATATTCAGCAATAGTGTTAATTCCTTGAACACCCAAAGCTAAAAGAGAAGGCCTGGAACAAAGCCTTTACAAAAAGACACTAGTTTAAAGGAGCCGACAACATATGGAAAAAGACATAAGCAAAATATCCACCAACGATAAAAGTATAGATCAGGACAATAGTAGTATAGATAAGAAACAGTGGTCTCTGACATTGTTCCTACTACAGTCCTATCATTCAGAGACTGAACAAGGTATTTTAAGAATATATAATGTGGCTTTTCCCTAAACCAGTTCAGCCTGCACAAAGAGAGGTTGTGACCTGGTCCAGGATGATCTCCCATTCTCACAAATGTGGACTTGACCTACTATTTAAAAAAATAGCCTATTCACCACAACCATCATTAATATCTCTGGACTTTTAGATTGTATAATGTTATTTAGTAAATATGTTATTGAAGAGTTTGACTCCAGGAAAGAAGGAATGCAAGTGAACAACTTACCTCAAGAGGGAGCTACCAGGCAGAGAAAGAGCAGAAAACTACACTGTTCAATTTGGAAAAACACATAGAAGAAGTAAATTTAATGTGGAACTAATATATAGGCTCCAGTTGTTCAATTTAATAAGCACTCTAATGAAAGTTTGTTTACATTTGTGATAAAATTGGATTTGGTTGTCTTTAGGTGATCTAGCTCCCTCTTGCTTTCAGAAAATGCACAAGCTGTGGGACTGGTTGTTTCGACATCACCAGGTGAATACTCCAGTAAAAAAATGGCTCATGCCAAAATAAATATGTAAGGTGCTGACATGCTAAAATGATATGCTTGCAGGCACACAGTCAATAAAGCAAAAGGGGACATACCAGACATATATTTCCATATATGCAAATATTTCCAAGGTTTTAATAGTTTATTTACATTATTGCTGAAAATCTACATTTCTAAAATATTTAAATGAGAAAGATTTATTAGAGGGGCCTAAATGGTAGGAGCTTTAGTTATCAAAATAGAAAGAAATGATCAGATAGAAATTGTCAGTATCAGGCATTCAGTAAGAGTAATGCTCATGTATTAGCATACTAGAAGAGACCTGAAGAGCAACTGTTTTTAGACTGCTCTTTTTACCAGTTCTGTTTATGAAGCACAAACTTAATAGCGATGGATTGTAAACTTTCTATTGTGCTAGAGATACAGCCAAATGTAAACTTTCTATTGTGCTAGAGATACAAGATTCACTATAAGATTGTGTGTGTATTGACTAGAATAATCCTGCTTTTCTAATCCCTAAAGAAAATTGGTGTCTTGCAAAGAAGGCAGACAATTTACACAATATATTTCAGCTTGGATTATAAAGACAACAGCAAAGACCACAGTAATGGAACAGCTTTCCAAATACTATTTATGTCTCAATCTCAGATTCAGGCTTATTCCTAATGTTTAGGTAAAATTAACATTTGTTTAGTCAAGCTGGCATTTCTATTTCTCTACTCTAGTACTTTCCTGTGTTTCCATGGGTGTAATAATAGCATTTACATTTATTTTGTAAAAAGAAATATAAGATTTGAATCAGAATAGAAAGAGTGATATTTGGAGCACTTCACAAATATAGTATTAATATTACTTAACAAGTAAATATATTGCATGTGTGTATGTGTAACAATATTAGTGGAGGGTACTGTTTGTAAAACACATCACCCTGAACTGCATGCAACTGTTTAATGCATTCTTTCATACGTCTATCATTTTAAATGTTGATTTTCTTTCCTACGTTCGAATTTACCTAAACCATGTTTAGTAATTTGGGACATTACACACTACTACTTTCTACTTTCTGACCACACCATCTTACATTATAACTCTTGAATTAGAGAGATTCGAATGCATCTGAGGTCACTTTAATTTATTGACATGAAATAAACTCACTTTTAAAGCTATCGGGTTTTAGCTTTTCATCTGAATCTACTTCCACTTATTCTTCATGACTTTGTTAGAAATATATAGAATTGTGTGTGTAGTTTATGGATGTTTGTAACTGAATGGGGTTTCAAAGGAAGTAAACAAAAAAACGTCAGAAAATCCCGAGCGTCACTGACTCTGGCCATGGTGCTGAAACAGAGAGGGCTGTTGTTAGTTGTTAAACGGTTCCATATCGGTTTTAATCTAGTCTGATCGGCACTGATGATAAATGTAGAAAGAGAATTTCAAAGATAATAACACAACAATAATGCAATTAGAAGAATCTCCATCAATTTAGAATTAACTAGGACAATGGTTACAAGCTTGACTGGACCAGTCTGTATTCAAGCAACCAGCAGTTTTATGCAGCATGATTTTACCAGCAGGGAGCGTGCTACTCCATCAAAGCTTATAATGTTCAGACAGCATGAGCACTCCCACTGATATTCTAATCGAAAGAGCCAAGATTCCTTTACGAAAGTGCACCTATGGGAAAGAGGTTTACTCTAGAGGCGTTATCCATCAACTATTATTTATATCACGGGAATCCATTAATCAAGAGGCCCACCAAGTGATAAAATTGGCTTTAGCTACCACTCTCTACTTTTGAAAGCTGTAGACAATACTTGAGTAATTGTACTTGTTTAATCCTTTATATAAGCAGCAATGTGGCATATTTATACTTATTCTTAGTATAACGATATTTGTAGTATATTGAAAATAAATAAATGTTTATTAATGATCCAGTTTAAGTAATAATCAAGCAAAACAATATTTATTTAGAGCTCCAAAGAACGCATTACAAAAATGTATGCTGATCTCTTATCTAGGCAGTTGCTGTATGTTGTACATCAACCGCACTGGCTCAGTTTAGCATCTAATTAGTGTAGAAAAGTATATGAAATCCCTGTCAATTCGCCACCAGCCTTGAGCTGTTGTACAGTATAATTTTCAACGTTACTATGTTATTTGATTAAAAATAAATCCCAGTGTAAAACTTGAGAATGAGAGCCATGGCCCTTCCTCAGCAAAATGTGTCAAATAATACAGACTTGTATAAAATTAGGTCTTTCATTTGGCTCTATAAACATTAAAATTCCCATCTAATTTGAAAAAGTACGTTTAGGTAAGTTTTGCATAATAATATATATACATAATAAATTATGTTCTGAATAAAGTAGCATTTAAAAAAAAAAGCCTAAAAAGCTTAAGTCATAGTTGTATTAAAAAGTGACAAACAAGTCAACGTGGTGTGTCTTTGCGTTCCGACTCGGCGGCTGCTGAAAATGTTTGGGGAGTTCGCGATTCCGAAACCATTAAGATTAAAAGGAATTTGATGACATCAACTGTATTATATCAACAACCATACCATAGAAAAAGGAGAAACTCCTAAACCTGAACCTCATCTCTATTTACTGGTATAATGGTAGTCAGCAGACATATAACAAGTCAGAGAGCCTTTCATTAGGAAACATTCTTGGATACTCTCAGACGCCTTACATAATAACACAATAATATAATAACACAAGTAAGAGTTTCCTTTTTCCTTCGCTATTTTCTAAGTCGTTTGATTATTTTTGAAGGTGAAGTGCAATTAGGAAGAAACAGAACTGGAAACCCACCCACAACTGCAATAAAGTCCCTGTTTTTCAACGCAGTAAAACATGATACAAATATATCAGTTGATCTGCCTTATGTCAAATAGGAGTGTAGGTTATGTAGTCATGTACTCATAATGTATAGCCCCTACACTAGAACTGACACAACTACATGATTGTTGTATTCTCAAATTGATATAATGCTTGTTCGAGGTACAATTCTTAAGTCATTTATTCTATTTAATGCCTCGTTTATTGGCCAAACGTATACTCCCAAAGTCGTACGCTTGAGTAGAGTCATAAAATATATCATAAGAATGGCACACGATTTACACTTTGATTTTCACTGGCGATTAAAACTGATATGCACGTGCTTCAAACCTTTAAACCTGCCACAACTGCACGTTTTCTTGAATGGAGTACTCTTAACACAGTACATTCTTAAGCATTGCATTCGCTAAAGAATTGTATGGGTTCAGAAGAATAAGACTTTTGTATAGTCAGTTGATTATTAAGCTATACAGCTGACGTTAAAGTGTCTTTATGCAAAACCTTATTAGATCATATAGAACGAATCTAGATCTATAGAAAGCATGTCATCCTATATGGAAGTTGAATCCTTTGACTTATTATAATGTCTTCAATGTACAATTGAAACACGACTCATGTTAAATTACTGGGAAATGAACCGTCTACTAATAATAAAAAACAAAGATAGTTTGGCGTTTGCATGTATGGTCCTGAGGAAGTGAATTAAGTAGACAACCTAAGTGCAGTTTCTTGTGTATTGGAAGTAGGCTATTTAACGCTTTTGTGTGAAAAGGGGACTCCATAGAGCCACAAGTGCAGGTGGCAGTAGTAAGAAAAACCTCTGTCCGTGCCTGAAACAGTGGTTGAATTTTGTAAGATTGAACTGATCAATCTTATAAATTCAGCGAGTAATATCCAAATAATTAGGTTAGGTTCACTTTCGTTTTTATCATTGCTTGCAGTTTTCCACTAGATCATTAAACATTTCATATTCACATTTAATATTCGTATTAAATATTGAATACACATTAACGTCTTAAATGTTAAAGCGTTACTATAATAGTCTGCCTGCATCAGCAAAATTAATAAAACATGTTTTTATTTAAATAGCAGTCTTGCGTTCACTATACAACACCAGAATTGTTAATAATTGTATTTAATTTTCTCTGAAATTCTTACAGCTAAGGGACGCTATAAGCATTTCATAGAAAATGAGATAAAATTAGGTTTGATGCAATGTTTTAGAGAAGGCTCAGAGCACACTTTATCATTTCAGCTGTTTAGGATTATCATTTAACTGAAGCCACATACTGTAAACAACAGCATGCATCAAGTTCCAGTGATAATGATTATCCTGCAGGCTAATTTTCAGACTACCTATTTTCGCAGTCCATTACAGTCCCTGGTAAATGATTTTCTATTGTGAAAAGAAAAAAAAAACACACACACACAAAAAAAAGCAAATAGAAGACTGGTTGGGTTTGAAAACGAAAATCCAATTATGATGATGAGGATAATGCTTATGCTTTTCACTAGCAATGGTAGTAATGTTTATAATAATAAGAAAATAAAAAAATAAAAAAATAAAAACTGTGTATTATATTTGGTTTGGCTCCTAATACTAGTAGTTTGGATAAAACTTTGACTTAGGCAGGTAGACTAGTTTTTTTCCATCACCACCACCCCCCCCCCTCCCGCCCCCCCTCTCCTCACCAGAACTTTTGAAGGCTTTTTGTTCCCGATGTGCTTGAGAGGCCATCATTACCGCTGATTAGCGCTGAACAGTTTGACAGCCTTATTGACTGCCAGAAACGCTCTTTTCAGCTAACCTCTTCCCTTTTGTCCCTGCACAAACTCAATGAGCTTCTCTCTTCGTTCTCTTGCTTCGACTGTTCCTCCATTTATGTCGCATTGACAATTAGGTTGCAACAGCTTGCCACCCATTTCAGAAACAAAAGAGACATAAAAGAAGATCTAGCTGTGTGTTATGACTTGGGCCTATGTCAGAGAGAAATAACCCACACGCGTTATTGAACGTGAACTTCAGGAAGATTGAGGTATGATAATGCAAAAGTTTTCTCTGAACCGTGGTTAGAAGAACAGTCCAAGGTTTAACGATCAGCCTGGATTTTTCATTGAGGTTACACAAACGCAAGTGTTTCTTTTGTCGACGAGTTTCTACCCAAAAAGTATTGTTAAAGTACTACCATATAAATATTGAATTACATCATATAGTATCAGCAGTGTATAATATATTGAATTGTACATATGAAAATGTTGACGTTGCATTGCTCTCAAATATACATTATGGTTTTAACAATATATTTTTTTGTGCTTGTTGAATTAAAATATGTATGATGCGTAATACTTGTATTACGTGTCATTTCTTTTTCATGAAGCACCAATATTTATTGAACAATTGCAATAATTAGAAAACCCTTTTTCTATAACCTGCATTGTTTTAATAAAGTGCAGAGGATCCAACAAAGGAAGAGCATTAAGTATTTTTGTCACCAAAATACCCATACATTAAAAAAAAAGAGTATTGCAGAGAGGACACAGCCCGCAGTTTGTTCGTGATGAGAGCATTATGTAATTTCTATTAGTGATATGTATTCAGTCTTCTTGTTTTGAAAGCGAGGAGCTGCGCCCTTTGGCTGACCTTCTCCTGTCAGAGAGAATTAGGGTGCGCGATGCCAACAACGCTGCAGTTAACACACACAGACACAAAGTAAGGTACCATCACTATTACCCACATTTACCCATTACCACTCATGCACCAACCACACACCATTTAAACACGGACTCTAATAACGCCAAGGCAAAGGGTCCAGTCCAGGGTCTCCATGTGTAAACAAAGAGGCAGCATTCACCAAACACATTTGAGCATGCGCTGGAACTGTTTTTAATAAAGAGTTTGATGAAAACCCGCATCCCGAGGCGTTCAAGTCACATTAATTGGATGTGTTGCGTAGTTTTAAATGGCAAGCAAATCATTAAGGTAAAAAAATAACACGACTGGTTTCCATGTAATCGGGTCAGTTCAAGGCTGTACAATGACAAAGACAAGACTATTTATTAATAGAAAGATTCTCCTTTTCTTCTAAAAAAAAATAAAATAAATAAAATTAAATAAAAAAAAAATGTACTGACCGAGTTTTGCTTTTATATTTTAAAAGACAAACAGCAATAATAATAATAATAATAATAATAATAATAATAATAATAATAATAATAATAATAATAATAATAACAGCAATAACAGCAATAATAATAATAATAATAATAATAATAATAATAATAACCTAAAGTATTAATGACAATACGTCTTTGATCATCAAACATTTTATTAACTTAACGTTCTTAATAAAATGAAACATATGGCCACTATTCATCGCAGTCTAAAAGCCCAAAGACTTACACCAACAACAACAAAAAAACGACCGGACTTCAAATAAAACAGGCAAATCAACGTTTCTATTAGAGCCAAGACTTTTAATACGTAAACATCTTAGAAAAGAAAATCATGAAGTCCTTCTGAGAGCAAACAAGAACGATGTTCTGCGTTGTTCATATTATTTATCCGATGCATCCGTTTTCGATGAATGAAATGAGAACCCGGACAGGAAGATCTCTCTCTCTCTTTCTTTCTCTCTCTCTCTCTTTTATCTATTCCATCAAATCTGTTCGTGTATTTCACACTTGGTTATGGGTAGAAAGAAAAAAAAGATAAATACAATTTTTTTAAAGATCGAGCATTCCGTTTATCTCTGGCTGGTTTGACAGCCATCCAATAAAACAACAGAAACACAGCCTTTAACACTTTAAGGCAGGCACCGATGTGCTTGTTTGTCTTGATGATTGTCTGCCTTCAATTCCTCCGTTAATGTGTTAATGTTTGCGTCGTGCCCCCTCTGGGAGCCTCGTGCCGCGCCGTTAGATGTCACATTCGCTGTCACTCGATGTGATGGAGATGGCGGAAGCAGCAGCTTGGCTTGACAGGCCGGCTTCCGGGCTGGACGCGTTACCGAGCCGGTCCGCGGCGCCGTCCTCCGCCGAAACCGAGCCGTTAGTCAACACCTGCTGTTGTAACCTTTTCGGGTGAATAATAAAGGTTTAGATTTGTGACACTATATAACGAGGATATAACGCTTAAAATGATATGACACGCGTCAGTTACCCGAGGGTCAACAGGGTTATTTTAAGCACGTTTGTGTGAGATAAACTGATGCAGAATGATGTACGACAAAGTAAACCGCGTTAGCAGGAATGCCCCGGAAGAAGAACGTTCTGTACGCTATTATCAGAGGGTCTGTGCAGAAAAAATAGTGCAGAATGTAATGGGTTTAATAAATAAAAAAAATAATAATAAAATAAACGTTTGACAACGTCTAGAAATAGTGTGAAAAAATTAAGAAAAATTATATATATAAATAAATAAATAAATATATATATATATATATATATATATATATATATATATATATATATATATATATATATATATATATATATATAAAATATTACAGTACTACTTGCATTAAGCTTCTTGCAAATAAATAAATAAATAAAGCAAGTGTATATAAAGCAAGACAAAAACACAAAACAAACCAACAAACAAACGCTTTGCTATAACCTGTACAGCTAGGCAGTAATAATAACAAAAATAATAATAATAATAACGTGTTTTGAATGGAATAGTGTGCATTTGGTATGTGTTTTTGTTGTGGACTTTTTTTAGTTACAAAAGCTCTAAATACTGCAGTAGGCCGATATGTTGTAAATAATAGATAAATAACTTATTTTTTTTTAATGCCATCACCCATGTTATCAGTGGGTAAATAAGTCTCTTTGATTTTGAATAGATTATAATAATACCACTATGATATTGAGTTTAAATGATGAGGAAAAAAAACTATATTATTATATATCATATATCATATTTTATTATTATTATTATTATTATTATTATTATTACTAATAAATGGACAATCATCTGCAATGTGTACATGGATAAGTTTATGCCATTGAATTTCCTGCACACGCACAATGTGCTTGTATGTGCAGAGTTGATGAGAAGAACACACACCTGTTCTTCGCTGCTGCTGCTCTGTCTCTTTGTCTTCGGTTTTTAAACCAGTTGCCCACTTGAGTAGGAGTAAGTCCTGTGGCTTGTGCAAGCTCCCTCTTTTTGCTCGGGTTCGGATAAGGGTCCTGCAGATACCATTCCCGCAGCAAATGTCTGGTCCTTTCTTTGAAGCAGTGCGTCTTTTGTTCTCCGTCCCAAATAGTTTTGGGCAATGGAAACTTCTTCCGCACCCTGTATTTGTCTACTGGCCCTAGCGGGCGGCCCCGGAGCTTTTCCGCTTCCCGGTAGTGCGACTCGAGCCACAGAGCTTGCAGTTTCGAATGCGAGTCTTTGGTGAATTTGTGGTTCTCCAGGATGTGGTAAAGCTCGCGGAAGTTGCCGGTGTGGAAGGCCACGATGGCGCGCGCTCGCAGCACCGACTCGTTGCGGTTTAGCACCTCGCAGGCGGCGGGCGCCACAGGCAGCGACCACAGGAAACGACCGAGGCGCTCGATGTCGCCGCTTTCCTCCAGAGTCTCGCACACCCCCGCGACCTGCTGGGGGCTGAAATTCAGCATGGGCAACTGAAACATGAAGGCTGCACGTTTTCTCCCCGCCTCGAGGTGCTCCGTCTCTCGTGCTCGCGCGCTCTTCTGTCGCGGTTTTTTTTTTTTTTTTACCTCCCCCTTGCCTCCTCGTCTCAATCCCTTCTCTGGTGCAGACAGGCAGAAAAGCAATGGCGGAGCAACGAGACAAGGCGTTAGATGATGCTCAGAAGAAAATGGATGGTGCCACTTTTGGACTGGCTCAGCCTCGGAAGGCGATATGGAGAGCAGAAGGGAGCGAGAATATAGTTTAGGAGCAGCGATATTTTTTTTTTTGAGGAGGGGGAAAAAAAAGACGCCCTGTCCTCGTCTGATTTTCTATTGGACCTGGCAGATTGATTGCGTAGTTGCCCATGAATTCCTGTCAATCACTGTCAAGCTGTGCCAATCACATGGAATGGGGTGCTAATAGATTTCAGCACCTTTCAGCACCTCCCAGTACGTTTTCGCTTCATTTTATGGACGTGTTTTATGGACATTTTATCGGGATGTTGTAGGTTCTAACATGTTCAATGGCTTCTGGACACAATATTGGTGTAGAGAACAGTATTCGGAATAAATATGGTTTATTCCACAGACCAGGCTGTGTGTCAAAGGCAGACTTCAGCTGTCACACATAGTCTTTTTCATAACCCACATAATACACATGACAGAGAATACGACAGAGAGATTGTGCTTTTGCAGTTCGCATCAGATCTTTGGGTAGAAAACTGCGCCCAAAACGCTTCGACATGGGAGAGATCAGAATGACAGAAGAGAATAAACCAGTTCGTCGTTCCGGTTTAGAAATCAGTGGTTCCCACATGAAGTTTAATGACGTCAGAATGAGGAGGAGGACACAATATAGTTATCTCAATTATGTATTAAACAATAGAGACAGCCAAGAAGGTCGACAGTCAAAGCGCAAAACTCATTTGTCCATTCCAATACATTAGTCCAGTCAGGATACACTGGGACATACAGTGTGTAATGATATCTGTGATTTATTTAAAGTCTCGTACCTGCTCATCATTTCAAAAACTCTTATACTGGTTATCTAGTCCTAACACACTCTATGTACACTTCGTTTTGGTTTGGATCGTTAGGAAAATATCGAAGCATTTTTATATTCCTTAGGCCTAGTTCCCGGAGCATGCGCAGAAGAGTGAGTCTGCTTGGTAAGAGAAAGAGAAATAATGAGAAAACCTTGTCAGGTTCAGCTCGTCGTGGGGGGAAACGCCGTAAAAAAAAGAGTGGACGGGCGCAGTTTAGTGTCAGCCACAGTTCGCTTTGTGGTCGAGATGAGACGGTAAGGAAGACGGCGGATAGATAGCGCAGATGGTTTGAAGTGTCGGGTCACATCATTTCACGGCTGCCTACAGTAGAAAGTTCATTCTAACGGAAAGCCCCTGATACAGTGGTCGCAGATCCAGATTCAGCTAAAGAAAATCCCCAGACCCTTTGTTCATTATGGAGGTGTAACTGTGGAATCGGAACCACTTTCTGTACCAGAATACTGATTACATTTCTGATTATTCTAAAGCCAATGTGTGTAAATAAATCTTTACATATTATATAGACAAAAACTAAATTACTCCTACTACCACTATTAGATAGATAGATAGATAGATAGATAGATAGATAGATAGATAGATAGATAGATAGATAGATAGATAGATAGATAGATAGATAGATAGATAGATAGATAGATAGATAGAACTTTATTGTCATTGCATTGTACAGGTACACAGCAACGAAATGCAGTTTGGCATCTACCAGAAGTACAAAAATGTAGCAATCGTGCAAATAGTAGCATATGAATACAGCATGTGATATACAAGTAAGTATATGTACAGTGAATAAATATAATAAATAATAATAATAATAATAATAATAATAATAATAATAATAATAATAATAATACATCTAAAAAGTAAAATAAAAACAACTAAATGAATAATAATAATAATAATAATAGTTGAAAAATGTACTTAAATAATTTAATGCAATATTATAAAAGTATTACGTTTATAAATAAGGGCATATTCTAATTATTATTATTATTATTGTTGTTGTTGTTATCATTATTATTATTATTATCATTATTATAATCATTAATAATTATGATAATAATGAAACAACATTGATAATAATAATAATAATAATAATAATAATAATAATAATAATAATAATAATAATAATAATAAGAAGAAGAAGAAGAAGAAGAAGAAGCAGAAGAAGAAGCAGAATAATACAGCGTTCCCGTGCGTAAAGATCTTGTGTTATAGGGTAATGTTTGAAATCAAGAATATATATAATATCATTTGGATTGTATCATATCAATTTATTTATCCTCGTATGAAATATTACATATTTATTGTCTTCAACACGTGACAACTGCTATTTTTGTTTCAGAAATAGCGATAGCCAAACGAGACGGTGTGCAATGGAAAGTGGCCTAATGTCTTGCTAAATACTAGATTTAAAGTGCAAATCCAACCTGCACTGTAGGAGCGAATGAAGCTCTCATTGAGACAGTGGATGAAGTGTCTGGTGTGCTTTGGCGTGCTCTGGCTTTCAAACATTTACAAATACACAAGACACCACATTTAAGATTTCATTTGATGCCTCGTGCATTTGAAACAACCATTGTGTCAGTCCTCGGCATGGCAGGATAAAAGAGCAGCAACCTTGTAACTAAATGATTAGACTATTGTGGGTGGTCCCTCCACCGTAATTCCAACAACAGCTAATCAAATACTATTTTCCTACAGATTTTTCTCGACCACTGTGGCTTTTTAATCGCCCTGGGAGAACAGACGGCTCATCTGCTAATCACAGCCAAATACTCAAACGCGAATTAAATAATTATAGCCTTAGAATAATTGACAAATGTCTCAAGACCGATTATTTAGTCATTGCTGTAAGATGGGGGGGGGGGGGGGAGGGTGTGAGGGGTTTACTACGAAAAGCCCAAGGTCACTCATTAGAGTAGAACTAACGCATGAATAGGCTTTGGAAATGAACTTTTAAACTGGAATTTTTGTATTTATCCTAAATACATACATACATGCATACATACATTAAATATATATATATATATATGGACATACGGCATAATACAAAAGAATCAGCATTAGAAAGCTAAAACAACAAAGCTACAATCTACAGATTTTATTCCTGAACACATAAAGGAAGTAAGATATCATTCATTCGTTATTTATACATTAAGTGAGCGCTTTATCCTAAAAAGGGGACCATCAACACTGGGCAAAAAAAAACCCATAAATGGGGGTCACCCAATCATCAGTAAATTTACCAACAGCACTTCTTTTATAGAGTCATTCTCTCATGTATCTCTCATTCTACCACGATGAATTAAATGTTATGAAGTACGAAAAAGAAAATGCAAACACATTACCGACTTTCCCAAGTCGTAAATATACTGCTTTTGCCTGGAATAGTCTTCTCGGCATAAGTGAATTATTTTCCATTTTATTCGCATTCATTCATTTGTTCTCGACAATCACTTCCTGCCTACACTGTAAAATACTGACTACATCAAGAAATAACTTGAAAACAGTTCATTAAGTTTCCTCAGTTAATGTTTACCTTAACAGATTGATCCAATATTTATAGATTTTACAACAATAAAATCACAAAATCTTCACATATAGCTTTATTTGCATGTAGTGCAATTTTGTTGTTGTTTTGTATTCTCACAGTCTATTCAAAGAGTACAAATTGCATCGTTGTTTTAACCCGTTCATAGATGTTGACACTGGTTGTGGCAATGTGTGTAAATGCGTGTGCGTGCGCGTGCGTGTGTGTGTGTGCGTGTGTGTGTGTGTGTGTGTGTGTGTATACTGTAAGATGTTAGCTAGTAGCGGTTAGTAAAAAAATTAGTGTATAATAATAATAATAATAATAATAATAATAATAATAATAATAATAATAATAATAATAATATTTTTTTTAATTATTATTATTATTATTATTATTATTATAAATATAGTCATATTTTCAAATTCAATTTATTGTAGCTTTTTATGGTATGTGTAAAATTGATGCCATCTCTGCAGCATTTGAATCTTTTTAATTATTATTATTTTCATGGACTCTGAAAAAAAGGCAATGAAGAACCAAAAAAAATAAATAAATCTGAATTGAACATATATTTGGACATCCATTATAACAAACTGTTTAGAAGCACAAAAGAAGCTCTTTCTGCATGCGTACCATAAATCGCATAGCTTGAAATGTAGCGAGGGGTATTGGATTCATGGTTAGATGACACCGAAGTTAGATGTTTTGACTAAGCACACTATCAGTATGTTTGCAAAAAGAAATGAGGACTACATTTAGTCAAATGCATTTGATACTAAGTGTAAAATGGGAAGATGAATGACAGATGATTTGGGTCTGTGTTTACACTAGTTGTAAAGGAGCTCTTGTAGGCTAAAAACATCATGAATGATCACCAACTAGCATGATTTTGTAGCCTGTGATTGCAAGGTTTAAACAATGCAAATATTGGATATGCAAATATTGGCAAAAATAGTGAATATTTGACCACAAACACACATCTGAGACACATTTGTACATAAATGATTATAGAAACACAAAATGATGGACACCTTATTAAATACATAGAAAACCTATTGAAGTATTTACTTCATAAAGAAGTGGCCTAAACGTTAATAAAGGTAATAAAGGTCATGTAAAAAAGCACGTAAAAGCTTACAAATGTCTCCAGGAATGTTTATTTGTTTTTATTTAGTTTTCTTAACATCAATGTTGTTATTATTTAATTTTCTTTAAAAAAAAACAAAAAAATGCTGAAATTTGTGTTGTTCCTGTTGTTGTTGAAAATGACAAAAAAAATGATCAGGATAAAAAACAGCATTCTATAAAATGGTTAATATTCAGATTGTTGAGCTGTTGTGGGTTTTCAGCACATTATGGCATCAAAGAATGTGACAGATACAGCAAACAGCCAATAAGATAAAAGGAAATTACAGCATAATATGTTCAGAAGAAACCAGAAGAGAAATTTTTTTTTTATTTTTTTATTTTTTTATTTTTTTACCATTTCTCTCTTATTTTGTTGTGACGCTAGTATAGACAAGTCAGCCAATTCATTAGAAAATTTGTTCAGAACCCAGCTAAGAAGCTTTCAAGCTTGAGAACAAACTATACATGGCTAGTAAAAAGTGATAGGTGGAAGATGGCAAAATACAGAAAGACAACAGACTTATTTTAAGAAATGGGAATGGGCAGGAATTAGAGTTTTGTCCTCTATCATATAGCAGATCAGATTGGGTCAGTGGTGTGCAAAAACTACAGTTTTACCAAATGTTTAAATGTTTATCATAGATTGCACTTTTATTTTACTACCAGATTGGTTTTAATGATCTTTTTTTTTTTTTTTCAAGCTTTAGGAAAGATAAAAAATATGGTGTAAAATATAGTGTGTTTCATGAAAGCCATATTTGTTCTGTGTTTTTCTGATTGTGCTGCCATGAACACCAATATTTTATGGGGCTTCAGAGGTCTATAGGTCACTTGATGTAGCTCTCTCTCTTTTTTTTATTTTTTATCTTTGACTATTTAACTGCTTGGCCTTGAACACCCACTCCTGCGAAGTTTGGCACCTGTCTTGTAAACAATATTTCTTACTGAAGAATATTGAATTTTACATTGTTTGGTGAAGGCCTTATAATTCTTCCCAAATTGATTAGGAGCAACTATTGCTTCTCTAGGTCATGGTGGAAGGTTCTTTCTTCTGGCATGATATAAACACACATATGAGTGCTACTGAACAAAACCTCTTCATTTATATTGGTAGTTAGGCTTTGTGATTATTAACTATTTGGTTGCTTATTACTTATTTTAATGATTGTCTAATTGGAAAGAGGGTATTTTTGTTCCTTTACTGGCTTCTGAATGGCCACATAATAAAATCAGATGTGTTTTTTTTCTGGTAGTTGTCATCACCTAGATTTTTTTTAATTGTTGAAGTTAGTGTTTGGTCCTAAACATCTATTCTTAGACATCAATATTAACGTTCCATACATGGACCTGGGTTCCATACATAGACCTGGGCCATGCTGAATCACCCCACAGGCTACCTGCAAGCGATGACCCACTGTTTCCACTGTGCGTACTGGAAGATAAACTTCATTTAATCTCTTTTCACTTCTTTTCACAGCTATTGTAACATACTCTTTGGTTCATGGGAGGAGGGGGAGGAGGGGGTGAGGGAGTTGGTAGTTAGGTGGGGGATAACTCAAAAAGGCTTTTTATCTTTCTGTACCTTGACGTTGGCTTTTTGGATGTTTTTATTTTACTTCACACATGCAAAACAGGGCTCTATGTTGTTCAGCTCTCTTCCCACTTAAGACTTCCTTCTCTCTGCCCCCTTTATTCTTGCCACACCGTAATGAAACACCCAAGATTCATCAGTAAAATTTTGCACAGGTGTAGGATTCTAGCCCCTCACTTTTCTTGTCTCTAGCTTCTATTCACAAACAATGAACCGTGCTGGAACAAATATCTTTGTGGTTCTACTCTATTTTTGTTACCACAGCGCTACAGTCTCTAGCTTGTTATCTCTGCCTTGGCATTTACAGACCACTGTATATTCACCAGTTCTCTAAAGTGGTGTCTCAGTTATACATTTTCTTTACTGTAATTTTTTAATGCTTGTGACATTTGCCTGATATTTCACATCTATATGTATGAATTGCCTGAGTGATTTTGAATGCTTGTTTTTTTATTCTGTTGCAATGTACACTTCACTATGATTTTCAGCTCTTGAATTTGCAACTCTATTTAAACTAGAATTGTCAGTAGAATTGTTGTTACATTCTGTCCCTTTTATTTTTGCTATTCAATAAAGACATGGATGAACATGGGATAACAGGTCAGATTTTTAGCTATAAATTCTTGATATGTATACCTAGAAGTGTTAAATGAAGCTATACATGGAACTTTCAGCTTGGACCCATCAATTTCCCTAAGCAATTTTGGAAGATGTGTCCGGTAAGTGTTTCTTGTTGCCCAGGCCTACCCAGGTAGATTGACTAAACAGTTAATAGGTCTCAATGTCTTCTCTAGGTCTGAGCCCTTAGTTTCACATATCAGCAGTAGGATTCAAAAAGGGCAAAATGGGCAAAAGGGCAAAATGAATTTGCAAAGAAATACAGATAAGAGAAATACAAGCTGAACCAAGTGACAGGAAAAACTAACTGTGAAGAAAGGATCTGCTCATTATCTAAAACATGGAAGCTCATCTGTCCAGCATGGTAAAAGTAGTGAAGAAGTAGTATAGAAATTAATTCTATGTATGTGTGTAATATGTGTGTAGTATCTATATCTATATATATATATATATATATATATATATATATATATATATATATATATATATATATATATATATGTGTGTGTGTGTGTGTGTGTGTGTGTGTGTGTGTGTGTGTGTGTGTGTGTGTGTGTGTGTGTATACATATATTTCTTTTATTTTTGTTGATTATGGCTTACAGCTTATGAAACCAAAAAATTCAGTATGAAAATGAAAATAAAAATGTTAATATTGTGGAAAGTTTAATATTGGAGACTCGTGGTGTCACACTGTAATTAGCTAATTAACTCAGCAAAGCACAGCACAGAAAAGGTTTCCTGAGCTTTTAAATGGTGTCTTAGTCTGGTTCAGTTTACACATTCATTGGAAAGACTGCTGACTTGACAGCTTTTCAGAAGATGATCACTGACACCCTGCACATGGAGTGTAAGACACAAAAGGCTGTTTACAGAGTGCTGTATGCAAGCACATTAATTAAAAGTGGAACAGAAGGAAAAAATATGGTAGAAAAAGAGCCACAATGCTCAGGCCAATGTCTACAACTGTCAAGCCACTCTTGAAACAAAGACAACATCAGAGGCATCTTACCTGGGCTAAGGACAAAAAGGACTGGATTGTTGCTCAGTGGGCCAAAGTCCTCTTTTCAGATAAAAATAAATTTTGCATTTCATTTGGAAGTTCCCAGAGTCTGGAAGAAGAGAGGAGAGGCACATAATCTAAGTTGCTTGCGGTCCAGTGTAAAGTTTGCACAGTAATTTTTGGTTTGGGGAGTCGTGTCATCTGCTAGTGTTGGTTCACTGTGTTTGATCAGGTCCAAGGTCAGCACAGCCGTCTACCAGGAAGTATTAGAGAACTTCATGCTTCCCTCTGCTGACCAGCTTTATGGAGATGCTAATTTTATGTTCCAGCAGGACTTGGCACCTGCCCTCACTGCCAAAAGTACTACCTGCACAGTATCTGTACTTGATTGGCGAGCAAACTCGCCCTACCTAAACCCCATGGAGAATATATAGGGTATTGTGAAGAGGAAGATGTAAAACACCAGACCCAATAACGCAGAAGAGCTGAAGGCTGCTATCAGAGTAACCTGTACTTCCATAACACCTCAGCAGTGCTATAGACCGATCGCCTCCATGCCACGCCGCATTGCTGCAGTAATTCATGCAAAGGGAGTCTGACCAAGTATTGAGTGCTGTACATGTTCATACTTTTTAGTAGTTCAACATTTCTGTTAAGTTTTTTGTTGGTCTTAAGAAATATTCACATTTTTGAGATAATGAGCTATGGGTTTTCATCAGCTGAAAGCCATAATCATCAAAATTAAAAGAATGTGTGTAATGAATCTATATAATGTGAGTTTCACTTTTTAAATATAATTATTGAAAAAAAAAAATCCACTTTTTGATATTCTAATTTATTGAGATGCACCTAAAAAAAAAAAAAAAATATATATATATATATATATATATATATATATATATATATATATATATATATATATATATATATATATATATATACAGTGAGGAAAATAAGTATTTGAACACCCTGCTATTTTGCAAGTTCTCCCACTTAGAAATCATGGAGGGGTCTGAAATTGTCATCGTAGGTGCATGTTCACTGTGAGAGACATAATCTAAAAAAAAAAATCCAGAAATCACAATGTATGATTTTTTAACTATTTATTTGTATGATACAGCTGCAAATAAGTATTTAAACACCTGAGAAAGTCAATGTTAATATTTGGTACAGTAGCCTTTGTTTGCAATTACAGAGGTCAAACATTTCCTGTAGTTTTTCACCAGGTTTGCACACACTGCAGGAGGGATTTTGGCCCACTTCTCCACACAGATCTTCTCTAGATCAGTCAGGTTTCTGGCCTGTCGCTGAGAAACACGGAGTTTGAGCTCCCTCCAAAGATTCTCTACTGGGTTTAGGTCTGGAGACTGGCTAGGCCACGCCAGAACCTTGATATGCTTCTTACAGAGCCACTCCTTGGTTATCCTGGCTGTGTGCTTCGGGTCATTGTCATGTTAGAAGACAAAGCCTCGACCCATCTTCAATGCTCTAACTGAGGGAAGGAGGTTGTTCCGCAAAATCTCGCAATACATGGCCCCGGTCATCCTCTCCTTAATACAGTGCAGTCGCCCTGTCCCACGTGCAGAAAAACACCCCCAAAGCATGATGCTACCACTCCCATGCTTCACAGTAGGGATGGTGTTCTTGGGATGGTACTCATCATTCTTCTTCCTCCAAACATGTTTAGTGGAACTATGACCCAAAAGTTCTATTTTGGTTTTATCTGACCACATGACTTTCTCCCATGACTCTTCTGGATCATCCAAATGGTCATTGGCAAACTTAAGACGTGCCTGGACATGTGCTGGTTTAAGCAGGGGAACCTTCCGTGCCATGCATGATTTCAAACCATGACGTCTTAGTGTATTACCAACAGTAACCTTGGAAACGGTGGTCCCAGCTCTTTTCAGGTCATTGACCAGCTCCTCCCGTGTAGTTCTGGGCTGATTTCTCACCTTCCTTAGGATCATTGAGACCCCACGAGGTTAGATCTTGCATGGAGCCCCAGTCCGAGGGAGACTGACAGTCATGTTTAGCTTCTTCCATTTTCTAATGATTGCTCCAACAGTGGACCTTTTTTCACCAAGCTGCTTGGCAATTTCCCCGTAGCCCTTTCCAGCCTTGTGGAGGTGTACAATTTTGTCTCTAGTGTCTTTGGACAGCTCTTTGGTCTTGGCCATGTTAGTAGTTGGATTCTCACTGATTGTATGGGGTGGACAGGTGTCTTTATGCAGCTAACGACCTCAAACAGGTGCATCTAATTTAGGATAATAAATGTAGTGGAGGTGGACATTTTAAAGGCAGACTAACAGGTCTTTGAGGGTCAGAATTCTAGCTGATAGACAGGTGTTCAAATACTTATTTGCAGCTGTATCATACAAATAAATAGTTTAAAAATCATACATTGTAATTTCTGGATTTTTTCTTTTAGATTATGTCTCTCACAGTGGACATGCACCTACGATGACAATTTCAGACCCCTCCATGATTTCTAAGTGGGAGAACTTGCAAAATAGCAGGGTGTTCAAATACTTATTTTCCTTACTGTATATATATATATATATATATATATATATATATATATATATATATATATATATATATATATGTATATATATATATATATATATATATATATATATATATATATATATATATATATATATATATATATATATATATATATATATAATTTATAGAATGTGTATAGCTGAAAGGAAAAAAATAAAATAAATGTATTTAAATAGATGTGTCTCTTGTGTAACTTGTCAACTGCAAGCCCAACCTATAATAGAGGTTAGTGTAAAGAATAGACTTTCCTAAAAAAAGAGTAATTTTTTTACATCTTGATTGAGAAATAGACTGCAAACATATTAGTACTGTCATGTAAATACTTTACAAAATAATCCAGCACATTTCTAGCACAGTGATTAAAGATCTTTTTTTTTTTTTCAACCTTTAGTGCATGTTGTTTTACACTGTTTTTCTTCCATTTATAGTATGTTGTTAAAGATATGAAAGTACTGTCACCAACGTGGCATGTGTGGATCTTGAGCTGTTGAATAATAGAGGAAGCAGCGGCTCCTATGCATGTTTCATAATGCCTGCTCTCCGTGTCCGTGCTTGGGGACTGGCAGACCTTGTGAGTTTCAGCTTGTCATACAGAGGCAATAAGTACACTCTTAGTTCTGCCTGAAAGAGCATAACTACATTTCTGCTTTCACAAGCATATAGAAGCCTGATGTGGCTCTACCTAGTTCTGTACTATAAATCTGCTCGCTGGACACTTTTTTCTTTGTGTCATGATTTTATTGAACCCAGAATGCGTAAATTTTTTTTGCTTATCTGGAAAGAATTTCATTTGAAAGCTATTATTACTAAAAGGCTCAGGGAACTCTAGCGTTAACAACACAAATCTAAAAATACCCATTTAAAGGCTGTTACATTTAAACAAGTCTAAATGATGTTATGTTTGTACATTTACTGTCCACTTTATTAGGAACAACTGTACACCTACACATTCATGCTGTTATGTAATCAGCCAAGTGTGTGGCATCAGCACAATGCTAAAAGAAAAATGCATGAAGATTCATACATCAGAATGTGTTCCCCTGTGACAAACTAAATTGGTTTATTTTGATCATTGTAAAAAATGCTTATTTCCTGGGAGACTCAGCTCACAAGATGTTTTTTTTTTTCTTTGTTCGCACTATTCTGTCAGTAATAATCAGCAGTTTATGAAATAATTAATTCAGCCCTTCTGGTGCAAAATCTATAGCAAAACTGGTGTGATGCATGGAGGTGAACAAATACAATATTTTTAGTAAAAAATAGTGAAAAAAAAAAAAAAGAATATGATGTGTTGGTGCTACTGCAGCATTTAAGTTCATCAAGTTCATTAAATCAGATTCTCCGTTCTGTGCGATTGCCTGGTTGACAGTTTACACTATTTACATTACACACAGTTTATGGACAGGGTTATTGCATTTTCTCCTTTTTTAGTACATGTAAAACAAACTGAACAAAACTGTACCACATCGTTCAAACATTATTCAAAGTTTCAAACAAATAATGAAAGCAGATTTTTGGATCAAACACACATAACCTTAAATATTTAAGGTTTGTAAAGCAGCTTAAAAAAAACACTGGCTTTTTAACCGGTGCCAAGCCCTGTTGCCTGATTCAGTGTGTGGTTGAAGAAAGGCTGCACTTTAGAGAAGGATGTTATCTGTCATTCTGGGCTGTTTGCTGCTGACCTCTGAGTGACACATGCCCTGGTGACCTGCAGTGTGGGACTATAATGCCATCTGAGTGTAGCAGAGCCTCTTGAGTTGTATGTACTGTACCACTCAGACTTTCGGGCCAAAGGGGAGATGATGTTCACAGGTGAACAGGCGAACCCACACAAGCATGAGTGACAAACACATTTGATTTACTATCCTTGTATCCTCATGGACACACACCCACACCCACAACACACAAACACACACAACGGGTGTACCCTAAACCAAAAACCTATCACAACTCAATCTTTAGAGTTTAGCTACATTACTCATGTTAACGATTATTCTCAACTAAAGATGTAAGTGGGGCTATGTACTTCCTGTAAACAATGAACAAATCCTTTATTTAAAAAAAAGGAATGCAAACCTGTTGGTTTCCAGTTTGACTGGAGTAGTGGTATCAGGTTTAGAGATCATCCTATTAGACACAGCTTATTCAAACTTTTGAAGAGAAAGGGCCTGGTGCTTGTTAACATGATCAGTAGATCCTAAATAGAATTATGAGTGGCTTGGAGGGTAAGCTCATAAAACAGACATTATTGCCTAATCATGCCCTTGTCTATGGCAGAAGGGAGGGTCAGGATAGCCAAACATTAATGATCCCAGCCTTTTTCAAAGCTGATTTCTTGGAGTAATGCCCAGAGCCCTTAGTGTTTTTGGAACTCTTTTCCTAAATCACAAACAGTAGCTTAGGGAAGGTTGATATGTGCTCTAGGCTACCTCAATGGAGATTGACTAACCAGCACTGGCAGACACAGTATGCTGGGGAGCATTTCAGTCTGCATTGTTTGGTGTGCTTGCCTTCTTAGCACAACAAGCATCAGCACCGCGTTAAGAAATGATTCAATAAGAGATAAAGGGTTGATCTACAAAGTTATTGCAAAAAAATGCCAATGCTAAGGGCAATCACATTTGCCATTCATCACGCATAGCATTACATTTTTGACAGCCTTGCAGTGCTAAAGTTCGACTACACAATGCTCTCATGTGAAGGAAGTTCACACATGCCTGCCAGAGCTCTTTTACAAAATTCAAAATTTTCTTTATCATGATGCCATATGACAAAAGTCTCAGAACCAAGATTAAACTCAACCAAGTACAGTGAAAGTGAACGTAGTGTCATGGCTTGAGCTTAACCCAGACCTTCATCCAATTGAGCGTGCACTTCACCTTCTGAAGAGGAGAGTGAATGGAGAAACCATGCTAAACAAGAAACAACTGAAAGAATCCATGGTTCAAGACTGGAGAATTGTCACAAAAAGTAGACTGCAGCAGTTTGATGATCTCGGCGAGTTGCTGGATTGATGCAGTTACATGCATCCAAATGTTTCGTGCTATTCACTTTAATTTACTTTAAGACTATCAGTTCCTATACTTTTACTTATCTTGGAAAAAAAAGACAGGTACATTGGTACAAGGTTACACATCTAGATGTAAATATAAGGGAAATGAAAGCCAGAATTCTGATCCATCGTCTCATATTTATCATTTGATCTCAAACCAAAATGTCTTTAGTGTATAGAAAAAACAGGAAGAAGAATTGTTTTGCCATTTCAGTACTTCCAGAGGGGGCTGAAATGCTAAATGGTCAGAAAGACTTTGAAGTTTATGGTGTACTTCTCTCATGGTTTGAACATTATAAAATGTCTCGTGGCCTCCACATCATTCTGCTTCTCTGTGTACATTCAGTGTACAGTATCTGTAGGCTTGTTAATGATTTCTGCAGTAGGAGACAAATGATGTTGCACTCTGTAAATGAGAACAGTCATGAGTGGGTTGGGCAGAGGGACAATGTCAGCCTTAAGAATGTGAGATCACCGTAAGCTTGGAGACAGCGCCGCAATTCTGATGTCATGTGACTAACAGTGTCTGTGGTGCCCGTTCAAGTTTCACTTTAAAATACTTTCTTATTAAAATGCCACTGTATTACATATACAATAAACCTTTATTTATTATTCTTTGTGCTTTATGGGATTTTCAAGTAATGTAAAAATCTTTTGCTCACAAGTGGCCCAAATACAAATATTGTATTAATTTATACACTACCTGAAATAAACAAATATCAGAAACTCAGTGCTGTTTTCAAATTTCACACGAGTGTAATTGTGATTAAATGTTTGCTCTGCTAGCTTTGTAGGTAGAAAGAGCTACAGTTCAGCATACTATTGTTGGCTCCCTTCTTTTAGAGACAGTAGAGAAGGGAACGTTAAGAACAATTTCTTTCCCCTCTGTACCTCTTTATTTTAGAATAAGTGGTATGTGAGGGTGGGCAGGAAAGGAAGGGGGAGCAATCCAAGCAAAAAGAAGGATTGAAGAGTAAAAATGGGCAAGAAAAAAAAAAATGACACGCAGCAGTTGTTAGTCACCTAGCAACAAGTCCTCCATCAAACCCCCCACCATCCCCCTCCTGCTCCTGCAGCCTCTCTTCCAAAGTCTCCCCACTGTGTTCCTTAATTCAGTAAATGTGCTACGGATGTGTGTACCTCCTCCTCTTTCCCCCTACATCCCTTGCCCCTGACAAAGCACACTGTGAGGTGGGTTGTAGGACATAGGCCTCCACCTTACACACATCCACTCATCCGTCCCATTGACCGCCGAGGCCTTTCTCCCAGCATACAGTGGGCTTGGAGACAAAGCACTGAAAAGAGGGGCAGACCAAACAGGGAAAACATTTGCTTGTAATTGTGATTGACTGCATAATTAAAATGATGTTCTTTTTTTCATGGGGGGCTCTAAATGCTGGGGAGGGGCAGAGGGACCCTTGTTAAAGCCTGCACTTTGTCACCTTGTAATGAGGAGAAAGCGTTCCTGCTGAGAAGAGGGGCAAATATTGAGATCGCTCCAGGAACAACTCAGAGCGCCTCTTCAAGTGTTTTCACAAAGAGGACAAAAATGCAGGGAGATCTCACCCATCTCACACTTACCCTCAGAAATAAGTAGGCAGTTGTGAGAAAACAAACGAAAATAGGCAGGGAAAACTGAAAAGCATACAGATGGAGAGGGGGAGATGCTCAAACTCACACATATTGTTCAATATCTGGGAACCCACACATTTAATAAGAGGTGACAATGCTACACTTTCTCTTCTTGCAAAATACGTTCTGTACTAACAGGTTTTGAGGTTTGAGCCAGGATATAAATACATATGGGATGAAACCATTTTAATTGCTAATGGGATGTAGGAGGTTGTGTGTTTGTTCAACAAATTGACTACACACAAACAACAGCTACTTTCTGCTTCCATAGATGCTTCAATTGAGACTTTTTCAGAACAACAAATTGGAGGCATTTGCCATCAAACTCCCACCCCAGGGGGCTCATAGGCAACATTCATGCCCACCCCCCTTCAAGGTCAACTTGTTTTTCGCTGCTTTCCAATTTCAGGATTACCTTGGCGACCATTCTCTTCTGTCAGTGGGCTGTCTATGCTGTTTCTCCTCTTTGTCCCAAACCTCTGTGGGTCCACCGAGGACCAGAGCCGGCAACATAGGAAGTCAGCTGGGTACATGGTCTCTGGACCAAATAGAAAAAAAATGACATTATTGGCAAACATACATAAGGTTTATTAAATTATGTAATTTTTTCTTATGCATGTTTTATTTTTCTTTCATTTTGTTTGTCATTATTTATTAATAAGCCCGAAAATTGCAGATGACATAAAAACAAACATTTCACTGCTGGTTTAACAACAGTAACAGTACAGGAATGTTTATGGTATGGTAAAAAATTTCAATGTTATGTGTGAAATTTGCTCAAGAATGGCAAAAGTGGGTGATAAATATCAGAAAAATAAACAGGGAAAAAAATTTAGCAACTGTTTTAATCAAAGAGAGGCAAACTTACAAATTATTTCATAAGTAACTAATAAAAACCTGAATGCAATCTCCATTTGCTATTAGAAGATTTGCTGTACAGTTACAAAACAGACTCATTTGTCCATTTGGTAGACACCCTTATCCAGAGCAACTTACAACTGAGCAGGTGAGGGTTAAGGGCCTTGCTCAAGGGCTCCACAGTGGCAGCTTGGTGGTGCTTGGATTTGAGCCCAGTTTCGACAAAAGTGTAAGAGTAACCTTTTAAATTTCCCATTAATTTCCTGTATTTATGCCAGTTACCTATAATTCGAGCTCTAATGTAAATTTGCATGGTCGATCAAAGCGCTGGACTCAGTAGCTTTCACATTTAACTATGTCATTAGAAGACCACAAATTATCTTTTTTGTACTATACCAAGACAGTGAATGTGACAGCCTTGTCATGGGCAATATAAAGTATATAAAGATAGGCTTTAGAACTGTGGTAAATACTGTACATCAGGGATTAATAAAAAAGAAAATCACCTGCACAGTATGTCACATGGGCATGTATTGAGTTCTGTCTTGAATTCCTTTCTTAGAAGCAGGTGTAACAGGTACAGAAAGTGTTCTGTTAAAACATGTGTAATAATTGTTATAATTCTCACAAAATGGTTTTTCATATATCTGGTGTACCTGCCTGAATGAGCACCTTTCCCCTTTAATTGCTGTGATGTCATCATGAGCCTACATAATTTCCTGTTTTGTCTCCTCCTCTTCCTCTTGGCATTTGTTAATGCATGGAAAAGGTGGGTTATTTTTGGCTCCTGCTAATCCTCATTAATCTTTATTTTAATTGTTGTCTATATCTTTATTGCAAATTATGTGTATTATGTTATTTTACTTACCTGTGTGGTTATTTTTGTCATTTTGCCCAATTTAAGTTATATTTGTGTCTTTGAACTATGTGGAGATGAAAAGCACATGGTAATTAAATCTACATCACATTTGTTTTATAGAGCAAAATAAGGGTGATTGTACTCAGAGGCTGCTTTTATTTCTTTTACATCAGATAAAAGCCAGTGAAACCGCCGCCTGTTGTCCCGTGTCTGTCTCCACTACACTACACAACGCAGAAAAGTGATTTTGTAACTGGTGTCGCGAGCCACCGGTTACACAGATTCAATAGTAGGCAGTTTTGATGAAAAGTAAGGCAGCGTAATAGGAAACATTTAATGTAAAGCTTTACAAAACCAAGCATTTACTCTACATTATAGATACTTATTGGATGCTAGAGTTTTGACCAGTGCAAGTGAAAAGACCAGGGTCCTTTAAAAAAAAAAAAAAAAAGGAAAAAATGCAATTGTCCTTGAATCTACAAAATGCCTTTGATCACTTTAAATAAAACAATAAAGACATAGAAGAACTTCGATGAGGTCAGTAAACCACAGAAATTGCACTAATTTTCATAGGTTATTTCTATGAGTAAGTCTTTATATGCTGTATTTGAAAAATTATTGAAAAGATGACCTTTAGCAAGTTTTGGCAAAAAGCCTTATAAAAATTGTATTTACAGTGTTGGTTGGTTTTTATTAGTTGAAATAATGAAATAAATAGACTTTTATATGCCATGTTCAAAATGTGTTCACATACAAAAAGATCCTGCATGATATTTTGCACTGTGGTTAGTACCTGTTAATAGTTAACAGTCAAAATGCTAATATTTTGTGCCTAATAAACTGAAATCATCCATATATAAAATCAGTTTATCTGGTTTCTACAAAGAGATTAGAGTAAATAAGTGTTGAGAATTCGTCCACAGATCTTTTTATGATCAGTCTGGTCCTTGTGGCAGCTTTATGCTGTTTAGGTGATCTGCATTAACAGAGCAGCTCACTGACTGCCTGGCGTGTGTGTGTGTGTGCGTGTGTGTGTGTGTGTGTGTGTGTGTGTGTGTGTGTGTGTGTGTGTGTGTGTGTGTGTGTGTATTGTGGACACCTGACCAAGATGCATATGTTTTTTTTGAACATCCGATTTAAGATTTATTCCACATTTGCTGTTTTAATAACCTCCATGCTTCTGGGAAGATGTTCCTGTAGATTGCTTGTAGAGATTTGTGCAATTTAGTGTAATATATATATATATATATATATATATATATATATATATATATATATATATATATATATAATACAATGTAAATAATATTAAAAGAGTTCTAAAATGTCAAGAGTACACAATGGACATAGGTGGGTGATAGGGTCAAGGCCAGGTCATGTGGGCTCCTGCTATGACAAGCCCTCACATCTACAGTAATGTGTCTCGGCAGCAGATGAGCAGAGTTGTAAAAGCATCCTTTTTACTCCACACCTTAGCCCATATCTCTCTGCACACATTCTAAACCAGTGCCAATTAAAGAGATTATAGCTCGGTTCATAAGGAGCCCCGGTCTCCCCTTGCAAGTGAGAATATCTGACAAAGCTTTTAGAAGTCAAGCTGCAATTCCACGACTTCCCGAACACTTCTGAAGAAATCTTTTCACCTGCACAAAGAAAAACATTGATTGTGTCTATAGCCACAGAGACTGTAAGCAGCATTTCACTGAAGTAAATATATATTTTATCAATCATATAAATCTCATTACAAAAGAAATTTTGGGCTTTGGCATTACATGTCGAACAGACATAATTCGTCTGCACACAATATAAGCCTAGCATGCATAGTCTTCTGAACACGCCAAGGTCATTTTTTTTCCTCACAGAAAATTGCCTTATGGTTGGAAATGCAATTTTGATCATAGAAAAACAAGAAATGATTTACATGGCATCCTTTGTTGAACATCAACAATACGAAAACCATAGAAAATATCTCTCTCAATTTTTCTCTCATTTTCTCTCCCCCTTTATCTCTTCTTGTAAACTCTTCAATCATTCTCCTCTCTCAAGCAAAACCACACATACACAGATCCTGACACGATATATTAGTGTGTTGTTTTACTCTTTTATATTGTGCACTATCGATTCACATAGTCATGATGTATTTTTTTTCTTAAACCAAAATGAAATATTGATGTTACCTGTGCATCTGAAGATTGGCAATTTTAGCTTTCAAGAGAAATTAAGAGGAATGCAAGTAATTGATACACGACTTGAAAAATAACTTTTACTATTAAGTTTCTGTGTGCTATTTTCCTCCTATTGAATTAGAATTATAGATTTTCACATGTAATTAAAATTTTTCAGTCAGAAACAAGGATTTAGCAAAGATTTTACAAGTAGATGTTCTCAACAAATAAGAATACAAATATGCACCAATATGTATGTAGCTTTCTGTGGGTGATAATAATGAGCTGAAGAATCCTGCAGAGAATTCAGGCACTCAGAGTTGATCAGTGGATGATGATAAATGCTGAACATCTTCTGGAAATGAGGCAAAATTCTTTAGAAGGGTAGATTAACACACACTAAGCAATGCTCTTTGGAGTGGTTGCTGAATTTTTAACCCAGACCATTTTTGCTGCTAGGTAATTTCATTCATTGCAAAGTCAAGGTCTGAGTTTGTGTTTTTATTTTTATTTTTTTGCCCTTTCTTGTAAATTAATGTCTGTTTGCTGTAAAAACTGTTTTGAGGTAGAGTAAGGATTATATTTACTGTTACATTTCCAAAATTCAAAGTATTAATCTGACTTCAAGCCACATCACCACCAAGTGTGGCGCAAAATAATAATAAAAAAAAGCACAAATATACTGGATCCATTTTTACATAATCTTTGCAATTCAGGATGACAGACACAGATGTAAGTTTGGCACTTTCAATATGTCTAGGCTCACACAGATAACTTCTTTGTTACTTTAGGTCAGAAAATAAAAAAAAGGAACTTCCTGTTTTCTGTTTGAGAGTGACTGGCCAGCAGCTGATAGCAGCAAGTCAAATCCGCCTGAAGGGAAGTATCTTTATGCTGGATCTCCGGATACTCCACAATGTCCAGCAGCTCAATAGGCATCCAAGAGGCAGGTGCACTATTTACTTTAAGAAAGAAAAGAAAAGAAAAAACACCACACTGAATGAGGCTTAGAGCATTTTGTCTCCTTTTATAAATTCATTTATTGGATTGTTAAAGAAACCAGATAATTGTGTTATTTAATGCATATATGTTTGTATTTAGTTCAATTTAACATACACTGTGACTTAATGTGATTAAGAGTGGTTAACAGACAAGTTTATGGTATCAGGCATACTACATATATACATATTAGCTTAATCAGTTAGTGGCTCTTGCAAGGATGAGGTTATTATTTTGGGAGAGTATACATATTAACATAAAAAAAAAAACAATAATAATAACAACAAGGCCTAGGTTTCCCACAGTTCAAACAGACAAAAGATATAACTACAGTCATCAGTTGTTGTAAAGCCACTGCATGTCACTGACTACACAATAGCTGACTACACAATAACTGGCTATACAATAAACTACTGCAGGGGTGGCCAACCCGCGGCTCTCGAGCCCCATGCGGCTCTTACGTTCATATCGAAGTTTGTGTTTTTTTATGTGCGTGTTCGCTTCGCTTGAGTTCAATACGGTATTTTTAAGACTTAAATGTTCTTGCCCCTACTGGGGAACTTTGCGGTATTTTCATCTCACGCACATGCGCATTTGACGAAAATACCGTGTTGAACTCAAGCGAAGCGAACACTCACAAAAAACACCCCACAAACTTCCATATGCAAATTGTTTAATTACATTTTAAGTAAACAGTTTGTGTCAAGTTTGCTCTCATGATGAAGATGAACACAGGACGTTTTTAACGGAGTGGGAGAGTTTATATTGATTATGTTGAACGTAATGGCAAGTCATTCTGCCTTATATCAGGCGTCATTAACGCATTTCAAATCTTCAAATCTTCATCGCCACTTCAGCTCACTCCATGCTAACATCAACCAGGAATTTCCAAAAGGGACTGAACTTCACAAGCACAAGTTGGTCACTTTGAAAAGTCAGGCAGAAAAGCAGATACAGTTTTCCCGAAAGTTTTGCTTTAATTTTGGCTTGGAAAAGTAAATTTGGTTTGGAACATTGCACGGGCTAAAAAGCCATACAATGAAGGGGAGTTTGTTAAATAATGCCTCAGTGACGTTGTTGAAATCTTGTCTTTTGAAAACGACAAACTAAAACGCATTGTATCAGACGTCCAACTGTCCTGCCACACTGTTGAACACAGAATATGGGACATTAACACAGCTACTGAATCACAGTTTCACTCTAACCTGGAATGCCAAAAGTCCCACTAAGCAACATGCATAGTTAAAGAAAAACGCAATTGTAAATGATTATATTTTTGATTGTGGACTTGGTTGAACTGAGAGTTTGTGTGTGTGTGTGTGTGTGTGTAAGAGGAAGGGATGGGTGATGTTCATGTGTGCCCATGTGTATGATGTGGCTCTTTGCGGTAACACAGTAAAAAATGTGGCTCTTGGTCTCTGACTGGTTGGCCACCCCTGAACTACTGTATACTTAGTGTACTATTAAGTATGTTACTGGATTCAGTGCTTGGGAAGTATATTGTTTGATAACGCATTGCAGGCACCAAATGCTGCAGGCAACAAGAGGTTATCCAAATATTATTATGAAGCTCTCAATCAAATCTTTGCATTATGATAATGATTCAGTTGCATTGTCTCAACTGAGGAATCAAAGCAAAGATTTTTGCTGAGCCATGTCTGCTACCAGGCCATTTATTCACCTAGAGATGTTATAAAGACTGATCAGCGCCAAGGCATTTGGCACACTGCTGGTGGATTGGTTCAGTCAGTGGCTACATAAGCACAAGTTTTGCAGCACAGTTATCACGTTGAAGGAAAAACAAACTCCAGTGAACCAAAATGCATGTTGATCAAAACATAGGGAGACAAGTTAACATAGCAGACTCCACAGTAAACCTGTGTGACATGGTATGGTATGATATGGTATGGAAAACCACTCAAACACACAAGTGGAATGCAACCACAGGCGTTCTGGTAAGCTAGATGACAAGAGAAAATACTCTGAGGAAATAGCACAAAGGGAGAACCTGCTGAGAGGAGAGATGTATATATGTGTCAACATGGAGCAAGGTTTTCGAGACACTCTTGAACCACAGTTAATATATTTGGAGAAACGTGTGATCGCATGCATTCCAGGGTAAAACTTAATAACCTAGTACACATTTTACTAGGTATATTTCACACTTTGTATTTACACTAATCGGTCTTTGTTCTTATCTTTCTTAGACCTACTACATAGGTACACTCTGTTGGTACAATAATTGGCTTTGATGCTTCTCTTGATATGTTACCGTTCCTTTTCTACCATCAAACAAGGAGAAGGAAGCAGCATAAGACTGGTGCTGATTATTTTAGTGGTGGACAATTATTGATACTTACATAACAAGAGGGAAGGTGGGATTTATCAGGTTTAGCAGAATGAATGTTTTTTTTCCCAAAAACACTTCAGTGCGATTGATAAAGTACTAGCGGGTGACTGTTACAAACTGTGCCTCAAAGAAAAAAGTCTAATCTCTAATCTAATAATATGTAACTGTAAACTTTAAAAGAGGACCAACAAGAGATGTCTAATCTAGTATCTGGTGGAATACAGAACAAAACAAACAAAACAACAACAAAAACCACCTGATACAATATTACCAGCAGTAAACCCAACCAAGAAGATGCTACTGGAAGTATCAGTGTTATTGCTGTAGAGTTATTCTACAAACAAATGATATTCGAATAGCACTGGTACTGTATCAGTCCCTTTCCACTCAATATTGAAATTCTGGCAACATAAATGGACTACAGTAAGTATATACAAATGTGCTACACAAATGTGTAGTAGCTAAAAATGGCTAAACAACAGAGGTCTCTACTGCTGGTTTTGCATTTTGTCTTTGTCCTAATAAACCAGCATCAGAATGTATTTATGTATTTTTGCATTTATTTTTGCTAGACACTTCAAAGCATTTCTGTTAGTCGCTCTGGATAAGCGTGTCCGCTAAGTGCCATAAATGAAAATGGAAAAGCAAGATCTGTATAAAAACTTCAGTCGAATTGTAACATAAGGGAATTTCTTTAGCAAATTACATTTACAACACAATTCTCTATCATGCAATATTTACATTGCATTTTAAATAATATCAGTGTGTGCATTGTAAAGGTGGAACCAAATACTGTACCTCTAAACGTATGCTCTCTTACAAATACAGGACCTACTAAAATACACATATGCAGTAGTACAAAACCAGGTCCTTTTGAGAGAAAAAAAAATAAGGCTATTATACATCATTGTTGATGTGCGATTGCTGACAGACAAAGGCAGGTAGCGCCATTAGACCTGAATCTGCACGATGCTCTTCAAAGAAAGACATCACCAGCTTCTCTGTTAATACAATTAAAATAGCAAGGACAAAGCCCAAAATAAAAATATATGAACAGTAAAAATAACAAATAAAAATAACGTGTTTATTAAAAAATGTCAAAAAATTAATTATTACAAATACTGGGGAAAATAATCACAAAAAATATATGAACATTAATCTGATTAATGTGGCAATAAACAAAAAAAAAAAACCATAGACTGTATTTATTGATTTATAGATTTATGGCACAAAGATATTAGAGTTTATTGTTTTCTAATTTAAATATTATTTTACCTCACAATACCGTAAATGCATATATTTCACATTTCACATTATAATTTTCTTATTTTACTAACATTCAAAATTACAGTAAATTATTTATTTACATAAATGCTGGAGTATATTTTTGTTTGTGTTTTGTTCGTACCTGCTTGTAGTATATTCCAATCAACCTTTCTTTCTATTCAAAATATAAGCGTTGCAATAAAATAAACTACAGCAACGTTAACTATGATAATGCAGCTAGGATGAATAAATCAATGCTGTAAACACAATGAATCACATGTACCCCAAGTACATGGCTGTGTTTGGTGAACCCTTTTCGTCTCGAAAGCTTTTTATTTGCCTGCGTGGTCCAACCTGCAGGGGGGAAAAAAATGTACACAACTCTGTTTATCCAAGCTCAGCCTGATTTCAATAGGAACAAACACATGCTGTTGACATGCAAGAAAGGGACACCAAGCAGAGAGGCTGTGACCCTGAATTCTATGATTTGTTGAATGGCTTTTATTACAAGTGCGAGGTAACTTCCTGACCCAGCAGGAACTGCAGGCACAGCCTACAGTCAAATCCCAGGGCACAACTGCGAGAACAATGTCACTGTCAGAAAATGACAGGCAGACAGGTGGCTGATCTTTCTGATCTCTGGAATAGCTGATATATTCATTTCTCTGGTGAGGAAATGAGTGTGAGTAGGAAAATGAGTGTAAAAAAGAAAAGAAAAACATCCATCATGCAGTTACATCTTTGGGAAGCATCATAGTAAAGAAAAGCATGCTGATAGCCTAGAGTCAAATATATTTAATTTAAAGGATTGGACATAAAAAAAAAAAAAAAAGCGAAGTGAATGGAAGATGTGTCGACTGAGCCAGAATGAGGTCAACGACCTCACGGGAATTAGAATGGGCAGAAAAGCAACGCAATCTGGGCAATGCTGCCCTTAAAATAACAAATTTACAGATTTATTGAACAGACTTTGCTACACTTAGTGAGTGTGAAAGTAAACAAGCTTAGAGACAAGCATAGCTTAGAGAGCTCTCTCTCTCTCTCTCTCTCTCTCTCTCTCTCTCTCTCTCTCTCACACACACACACACACACACACACACACACACACACACACACACACACACACTATAAAGTGTAATGCAAGTCAACCTGTTAGCACCTTAGTTAAAGGTCACATGGTGCTGCCATTTTATTCACTGTAAGAAGCAATTGTTGGCTTTGACCTTGTAAGCATTTGCCTCTAAAGCAGGGAGATGGTTTACAGGAAATCAATAGAACATGGCAGTATGCAAACTCTATGGATAGAAAGTGGGGGGGGGGGGGAATGGTAAGGAGATATATAGAGGCATGGAGTGATTCACTGTTCTTCATTAAATAAAGATATCCTGAGAATGGAAGTCAACTGGAGGAGAGGGGGCTGACATCAGATCTCAGGGCAGAGCAGGCAAACTGCTGTGCAGACTTGCCAGTCTTGTTAGTCACACTTAATGGTCTCAGCATCTCAACAAGCCAAACGAAGCATGAGGACATGGGCTAGATAGTGTAAGAATCCACAGCTAGTTTTAAAGTCTGTAGAGCGCTCATGGTTCTGGGTAAAGCTGTGTCTTCAGTTCAGTTATTTATGCTAGTAAAGAGTTCTTGTACAATTTGGAAAATATCTAAAATGTGCTCAAGTAAAAGCATTGACACAAAAAAAGGACACAGTATAATTTTTTAACAGCTTCAAAAGAAATTTTCCTTACAAAAATATATAATTTTTTGTCTATTACCAAAAATGAAAACCAATCCCCATACAGGTCAGAGTATGATTGTGACTCCATTTGAAGGTTTTTCTGATTAACACTGACATTAAATGTAGCTATTAGCACTATGACTGTGCATAAATATCAATCTTTTTTATTAACAAATTCTCTTAAAAAGAAAGTCAATTAAACTGCCCATTTTATTTACACTTGAAGCTTTGTGGATGGTGTAACCTTGAAAAAATAATGCTAAAAAGCATGCAACCATTACAGTGTGTATTTAAATCTGGAGTGTGGTAGGAATGTTATAGAGTGCAGTAAACATGGTAAACAAGACATGTTTAGGCTAGGGTGCTATTGAAATAAGTACCCAACAAAGAACTACCCAGAATGCCTATTACGAGTTCCAAGAAAAGTAGTGTAATAACAGTGTTTTATTCTCCTTGATTGTGTGTAACTGTATCACTGTGTAAAAATGGAGAATCCCTACTGTAAAAAAAACAAAACAATGCAATGGCTCCAAAAAGTAAAATTAAGATATTTTTATTCTGTATAGAAATCAGGTAAAATAATTTGATGTTCAATAATACAGCTAAAATGAGCAGTAATCAAAACTGAGAAACCACATATATATTGTGCCTGATAAAGACTAAAGCGCAAAGAGAAAATCTCTAGCTCCCTCTAGCCATGGCATTCGGCTTTGCTTCTTTTCATCTGTCCTGAAGTACAGCTGGAAAGAAAAAACAAAGATACATTTCCTCCCTCTGGAACGGGAGCTAAAACACTGAAACACTAATAAATCGTAGTTAATCTCCAGAGGCTGATGCATTATGTGTGAAAGCATCATCACTGGGGAGAGAGTAGTGCAGCAACCAAATGAAATTTAATCTGCTATTAAGAAGTGATAAACCGTATGAGCATTCATAGCTGGAGAATTCTCTGCTCGATCATGCACACCTCATGCACTTCTCGCCAATCAGATGATATAATGAATCAAATAAACCAATCTCTAATCACCAGATGTGTGCACGTTTGTTTGTTTGTATTATGCGTGCAGGGGGAAAGGGATCAACCCTGACCCAACCATAGCACTAGCATCCCTCGTTCTCTCTATTGCTCGCCCCCATGCCTGCTGCTCCAGGGCAGGACCATGTTGAGCTAGCAGCCCAGCACTAAGCCACCATATGGCTTTAACAGCAGCTCAGTGCTCCAGATAGAGCTGAACATCATGCATGGGTGATCAGCGAGGCCACTAATGCTGTAATTAGACAGACAGGGCCAGGTCAGCTGACCTGCTGAGTTCAGCCTCACAGTGATCCTGCAGCCTCATTAGTCAGAGCCAAAACAATGGAGGCCTCACATCATAGCACAATGTGTGCATAAGCATGTAATGCTCATTTGCATACTCTCAATATATTCAACAAATTAGACATAGTGGAAGGTCACCTCATGTAGAAATGAGTCAAACATTTACTAATGGTTATTTCTTTTTTTTCCATTCATTTTTCATTTCTGATAGGATTATAATTTAATTACAATATATGCATGGGAAATATGAGTCGATGAATAGTCTTTTTTTTTTTTTTTGAAGCAAGATATATTGTGCGATGGAGACAAAGTCAAGAGCCACCATCACTACTGATCAGTGATCGGTCATTATTAGTCAAATCTATCACAAGGAAATTGTGCATTATGCGTTCAAATGCCATACATTATATTTGGAAGGTTTTAATAATGTGTAATATTTAAACACATTTTACATAAAAACTTATTTATATAATATAATTTATATAATATTATATTTTAAAGCACATCACCTGTCAATCATTTAAGAGCAGTCTTTTAAAGAAAAGGAAATAAACCAGATATGACCTTGACTAGTTATGTCTTAATGAGTAGAGAACAAGAAGTAAAATATGCCATTCAATCCTTTTTCTTGCAAGAAAAACAGACAAATTCACAAAAAGGTAGAAAAATGAAAAGATTCAATTAGCAGGTTCTTTTGGTTTCAACCTATTCAAAATTAAAAGAGAAAATATAGAAGCTTGATCAACCTTTCGCTACATTATAGCATATGGAGTTCGGAGTAATACAGAGTTCAGTAATGCTGAGTGTTTAAAAACAAGAACGTCAATACAGACAGTATAGCGCACACACTATTTTTCATTCACTGAACCATTTTAATTTACTGTTAGTCGTCACCATTTAATTCTCTGAGGGCCGAAAATTCCAGAATAAAATATTTCTTGGCAGAGATACCAGACTGTAGTCCTAGAACATTTATACTATAAATCATAATACTGTGGGGGGAGGAAAAAAGCTTCTTTATATCCTGAAAATATTGATAACATGTTGAAATAGTGATGATGTTCATTGGCATAAGATACCAGATTGGGGGTGGGGGGTGGGGGGGGGGGGGGGGGGAGACGACACAAAAAGTGTCAAGTACAATCTTCTGATGTAAAATAGTTACCTATTTTTACAAAGTCGATAATAATTCACCACATCATGTGTCACACCATTTAACAATTACAAAAGAGCCAAACACAGTGGAGGGAAAAAAGTAATATATTTGCATAAATATTTTATTCTTGGTCATAACCAACATAATCAATGCTCATTATACAAACACAAATCAAGAGATTCCACAATTTAAAAAAATTATATTTCATCTACTGACATGGCCACTATATAGCAGAAGTATTTGGACACCATCGCACCCATATGTGATTCTTCACCAAAATAGTGTAATACAAATTTGACACACGCATTTGAATGCTGCAGCTTCAATGTAATTAAAGGTCCTGCTCATTTTACAACATGACAATACTCCTGTGCGCAAAGAAGACATGGCTTGCCAAGGTTGCTGCCCAGAGCCCTGACCTCAACCCCACTAAAGTTTTGGGATGAACTGCAGGACATGACTGCATGGGCCTCCTTATCTAGAACAAGTGCCTGACCTCATTAATGCTCTCGTGTGCCTAAATGGGCAAATCCTTAACCACAAAAGCGTTCCCCCCAAAAAAGTGGAGGCTGTTGAAGGGAACCAATACTCAAATGAGAGGTTCAACAAACACTTATGGGTAAAAATCAGGTGTGCACACAGTTTTAGCTGGTATCATTAGTCCAAATAATAATGCTCATAAAAATAATTCTTTGCACAGAGGAGCATGCAGTGCTTCAAAAGTATAACATGGAAAGAAATACAAAGAGAAGTGTATAAACCATGAAACACTACAGAACATTACACATTCAGTAAATAGACGCTCAATACTTTACATTTTGGTGGAGCAGGTTATGATGATGAAGATGATGATGATGATGCCATAACATCAAACACGTTTTTTTTCCCCACACATGACATGGAGAAATTTTTGAGTTTCCCTGGAATATTTAGTCGTCTAGTCTAGAAGCTCATTTCGAGGATTTGGTCATCTGTGTCTAATCCTCCTTTCCCCTCTTTAAATCATTAAAATATATCTTTACAACAGAATTGGTTCTGGACTTCAGACAAACTAACTGCACTAAAAGGCAGTTTGCATTTGCTTGCAGAAATTCATTAGACTTCATTTAGATTTCTTGCAATAAAACAATGTTTGGCAGCTGCAGAGCACATGTCAAATTTCCCCCTTTTTCACTGAAAATATTTAAAGAGGGAGCATGAGGCAGCATAACGTCTGCTGCAATAGACCTCTCTCAGCGCTTGTTGCAGTTCTCATTTTGACCACTAGGTGAAATAGCTCTATGGTGCTAAAAAGGGACGTGTGAGCTTGCTGCTCTGCAGTTGTGCAAAATCTAAAAAAAGGTTGGGAGATAAATGGACCATTAGTCTGGTCACTCAGAAAGTGATCTGTAATTCAAAGGAATTAAAATAGATGGAGCTGAGCAGCTGATATATAAATGATGTGATTCTTCCCCATCTGCCCCAAAGAACAAGCTAGCACTGCTTTCAACTGCAACCAAATACTAGACATTAAAGTAAATGAACAGTGTATTATAGTGTATTCTGTATGTTAAGAAGAAATTAATTCTTTTTTTTCTGTTCAATTTGCATCGTGTTATTAGGCATTGTGAGATACGCTGTCGGTGTCATTCAATTAGGTGTGTGCATATCTGACACACGCTCAAAGGGATGTGGAGCTTATTTTAGCCACAGAGGGCCAAAGTCTCTTGCTTTGATGTTCAAAGCAAAGGGTAGGCAAACAGTCTCGATATGATCAGTACTCATCTACAACATTTTGTGAGTGGCAGACCAGTAACAGGAACAAAGCAAAACCAATTGCACTGATCTAAAAACAAATTCATGGACTGAGAAATTTCTGATATTGATGGTCACTGCTGAGAGCTAGCTATTGTTCATTTAAAATCTGGGCAATTAAACCAGCAAAAAAAAAAAGAGGTAAGTCGGTTAAGAGGTAGAGACTTTGCGATAGTAGACTGTCAGGCAATGAAATAAAAAAAAAAAAGCTTCGCCAAAATTGCACATTTCCTGATTTGATAGCACCATATGGATGGTATAGTAAAAACTGTTCCATTTACTATGCACAAGCAGTTTAATGCTTTTATGCAGTTTTATCTTGCATATGTTTTGTACATGAAAAGTAAAAAAAAAATTTTTTACTTGCAATTTATTTAATAATGGGGAAAAAAAGGAAATCTGCAATTATTAATGAACATAATATATATATTTCTCTTGACTCAATTATAAACTAGTTAATTATTTTTATGGCTTTACGATGTCACTTCAAAACTTTTGCACAAATAATTTTATTAAGTTGATAAAAAAAAAAAAAAAAGGAACTGTATATTACAATTTGTAGAAGTAAAAAGTCATTTGCTGCAGTGGTTATCATTTTTCATCTCACTCCAATTACAGTCATAGACAGTCATACATAGTTGCAATATGTTGAATAGGAAGAAAAAGGCAATACATTTTCCCTCTGATTCACCAAGACTTCTCAGTTTATATACAATCATTCCAATTATAACATGCAAAGAGAAAAAGCACTTGTAATAAACACCAGTCATATTTACAAAGACGGTTATAAGAAGGCATACACAAGTAGTTGTTTATTCTTGAATAGGAATTGCTTTCAGTACATGCTACATATACTCGCTCAAAGATTTCTATTGCCCTCGTTATTATACCTGCGTCTGTCTGTCTTTATTGACAGTATTTAAGGCAGTATACAAAGAGTGAATTTAGAGGTAGCAGTAGGTCTTCTTACAGTAGTTTTGAAGCTGGATGCACCTGGTGCTGTCGTATCATGATATCAGTATCTATTCAATTCAAAAAAGTGTGTAAAAAGTATATGAGGAAACATGATCATGTTTAGAGCCTGGAGGATCCACATACATTGCCCCAGTTGGTGGCTCCACACTGAAAAAGCATGTATAACACAGGCTTAGTGCAGGGGCATTTTTCCCCCTCACAGTATACAAGTCTAATTACCGTAATTTCCGGACTATAAAGCGCACCCATATATAAGCCGCACCTGTGTATAAGCACCTGTCTGCACTTGTACTAATGAACTTTACACAGGCTTTAACGAAAGACAGTGTCTGTTACACGGTGTAATGGGTGAAATATGTTGTGGCTCCTTTAAGAGCAGAGCAGCATTTTTGGAATAGCCTGCCGCCGCATTTTTACGCTATTACTGCATGTGTGCAAGACCGAGGAATATGTCCTTATTATTTTCTGATGCTCATTTCTAAGTTTCTTTGACTAACCCGTAACACTGTTTCCAAGAAAAATAAAAAAGCACGAGTTTTGAAAACCTGTCTGTGCTTATATAATTTCTGTTGTAACTGGAGTTAGCGAGCTCTCCCATGACCCTGATACAACGCGCTACAACAGCTTGTATCTAAACAGTAGCCTACCAAGAAAGTCATTGTTCACTGTCTTCCTCCTTCCCTTCACAACTATTTCTCTCAAGAGTTTTTCTTTTGGCATCGTCATGCGTTTAAAAATCACCATCGGTGGAAGCTTTTCTCCTGATGACATGCAGCTCAGAACACAGGTGAAGTGCGTATTTTCATGCCCGGTTGTTTTCAGCGTGACGAATAATTCGTTTTTTTGGCTTGAAGTTTGTGAAACCGGGAAAAACCCAGAAAAAATCCATTTATTAGCCGCTTCGTTGTTTAAGCCACGGGGTTCAAAGCGTGGGAAAAAAGTATAGTCCGGAAAATACGGTACTAGGTTCAGCATATTAATACATGGTGCATGTAGTTATTACTGATATGTATAGTGATATTGGGTGAATACATCTCAAATAAAGTATCCGCATTATTTTTAGGTCACTTACATTTAACATGTAGAAAGACATGATTAAACAAAGACGCACCAGGCCAAAAAAAAAAAAAAAAGGAAGCAGTTTTAACAGCATAAAAAGTAAATGTTCTGCTTGAGGTTACTCACTGTGCTGTCACTTTGGTGTGGGTTGAGTCTATTGTACATTTCCTCCACGACGCTCCGTCTACCGAGACAAAACAGGATATGGCATGAGTAACGGTAAAAAAATATACTGTATGTATTTGAAATGTAATTATACTTTTTTTTCTCTTTGGATTGTGAGATCTTGACCCGTTTTGTTTCGAGCCAGCAGTATGGTAAACAGGCAGCATTTCCTAGATTCTGTAAAGTGCTGTGTTGCAGTGTCTTGGCCTACATTTCAGCAGCTTATCACTAACGCAGAAATGACCGATGATCAAAATTCCCTCTTTCTCTTTATCTCTCTTTCTATATATATACGTACATGCATACACATGCATATACATAACAGCAAGTGACAGTTGCAAAGCATATAATAGGGAGTGCTGGGAAGTCGATGAGAATTCTCTAAGCTCATTTGTTTATTATACCAAACCATAAATCGAAAAGACTTTTCTTCTGGACAGGGTTTAAAAATGCATCAGCTTGGCATGAATAATTTAATTTGTAAGGTAATGAGGAGAGATGAGAATGGGAGGTGAAAAGATATGATCTATCTAGAAATGACAGTAAATTTTTGTTTGGCTCATTTTCCTAAAAAATGGATTGTTAACATTTGAATTTTCCTCCACCATCGTGATTTTTTTTTTGTCTGCAACTGGACGTATTTTGCATGTTTTGTATAAAAAGCACTCACTTGCTAGCCAGATCTCCCCCGGGTGGAAGGTTCGGGATGCTCTCCGTCGCTAACACACACATCACATTGGCTAAGTCTGGAATGCTGTCCACACCCTGCTTCTTAATGAGTTCTGAGGAATCACAAGGACTTTTGAGGTGAGTCAGATTAGTCCAGCGAAAGCAATGTATGTGTACACAAAAGCCACACCTTTTTTAAAAAAAAGATTCAATAATATTTAGATATCATAATTAAATTATCCTGGCATGCAAGAAGGCTGAGCCTAGTGGGTGAGTCATCATTGCAGGCATCCAGCCAAAGGTTGTCTTCTATGACTCATGCTACCCCCAACCTGTTCCTAATAGAGGTATAAATAAATGCTTTTCAAGAACATGCTTCCTTCCATACATCACTGAGCTGTTTTAAACATCTGACTTTAAATATAAGCTCCCCGATATCATTCTAATTTGAAACAGTCCACGTGATACGCATCTACATTTCCTTTAAGTCCGATTTCTCTCTAGATTTAACCTCTTCAAAAACTATAGCTACTTCATGCATTAAATAAAATAAACATCTCCATATTTTAGTAATGAATCATGAAACAGGGTATTATGTCTAAATAAGAAAGCTCACAATCTCAAGAGTTCAATAAGTAACTTTTATTTGAATCATCATTAACATCTAAGAATAACATCAACAATTCGTCTCTACATAGCCAGTGTTTGGGTGCTAACATACAAAAATAGAAATCAAACAAATAAAGCATAGAAGGCTCATCCCCCTTTAAAAAAAAAACAAAAAAAAAACTTTGCTACTGATTTTCCCTTTTATGGAACATTTTGGTGAAATCATTTCAAATCAGGGCAATATGAGAGTTCCCCACTGAATGGTAATGAACAGATGCAAACAAACATACAGAATGCTGAGACTTAAAGACTGTAACACCACCCTTGGATAAAACTGATCAAATAAAAATACTAAGAATTTCATTTGGAAATCCATGTAGTGTGCAAAAGAGTTCACTGGAGATGAAGTCAAGACTCCAGAAAACGTCTGATCAACTCACAAAACCTTTAGTTTACAATTAAATAAACAAGCTTCATGACACTGGTACACAACTGACAGATAAACATTAAAACAGGGAGGAAAATAGCTTAGTTTATAAAAATTTGTGTTGTTTTTGGCTGAATAAATCGGAATGCCTGGGTTGTTTGGTTCGAAAGAGGTAAATAATGTTGTCAGAATAAATAATTCAAATAAATACGTGTCTTCGGTTGCTCCTTAATGAAAATCCTGAAAGACAAACGTGTAACATAGGGACGGCCACTTTACAAAAAGTGGGAAAATAACGTCTCTATCGCCTTAGAAAAGTTTCCCAAGTTGATGTTTATAGGTTATGCAAATGGTATGTATTTTTTTGTTGTTTTTGTTTTTTTTTAGATAACGTTACCTAACCAGTGCCTTACAGATTAAAACCTGTTCAACAAGTCGAGCCAGAAAACACTGGAGTTCCAAGGTTGAAAGAAGAAAAAAAAATCTCAAAACCTGTCGCACCAAACAAATCCAAGATGGGCTCCACTGCGATAATCACTGTAAGTATTGGAAAATAACTCAAAGTTTAGAAAACCTGTAATACATTGGGCCTCGTTTATCAATCTCTATCAAAAAGGGTACGAAAAAATCTCAAATACAATTTATCAAAGGCATAGAAATCTCTGATTTGTGCAAAAATGGCCTCATCTGCTGATAAATTTGATCAATTTCACCTGAGCCTTAGTGGAATGGGCATGTACATAATGCTCAATTACTAGACACCGGATCCATTTTACTAGATTTTATTTAAAAGCTTGGTTACGGATAGTTCCGCACAATGGCGAGAGCGAAAAAAAGAAAAAAGAAATGCTTCAGGCTTTGGAAAGTAAAAAAAGAAAAAAAAAAAGAAAAGGGTCACAGCAATACATAAAATGCTACGTCTGAATGTTTTATTTAAGTCAGTGGATCCATACTGACCTTTTAATGGTGTGACCTGAGTTTAATATAGGTGCATTCTCAGTGCTCTGTCTCAATTTAACTCCACATTTGACAGCCACATAAATCATTTAACATGACTGTTTCAAACAACTGCGCTCGTTGGTGACGTTCCAAAAAAAAAAAAAAACCCAAAGATGAGACTTTCATTAGATATATGTATACCATCGATCTGGTCACTTTGTGATCCTTTTACATATCTGCAAGCTGCAATGAGGATTAGTTTACAAAACCTCACAGCAACACATCAGTAATAATACCTCCACCTGTTGTGCATTCTAAAATCATAGCATTATCTCGCACTTACGCTTCAAAATCACAAAGTGTGAGACCGTCTCATTATGTCACAAGGAAATCCAGTCTGGATGAAGTAAATCTCATCATACACTTGTGTTTTGGTAGAAGAGACAGATAAGCCGGGTAGTCATTTGTCTCTTATGCCAAAGAAGAAATCATAATCAAATCTGATTGTACACACACTCAACAAATATGAGTTTCTGACTGCACTTCCAGTTATTCAGAGACCCACTATCTGTACCGTGTCAGGTAATGTTTGTCTCCTATTGAGCATACTTCCACATAAAGAACAACTGTCCTAGAGTGGAAAAAATGATGGGAGGTGAATATCACCATTCCTTTAGTCAAGCTACTAGTCCCTGTTTGGTATTAACTAGTACCTTTGTGTGTGCGTGTTTGTGTGTGTGTGTGTGTGTGTGTGTGTGTGTGTGTGTGTGTGTGTGTGTGTGTGTGTGTGTGTGTAAATAAATGTAAAATCCTTGTTTCCTCACTCAAGTGTTAGTGCACTATTTTGCCATATGCTACAACTTTAATTTTAGACACACCTGCACACACAATGTGCAAAAAAAACCAAAACAAAAAAAAACAGAAGAATGAATATATAATGCCTTATGCTTAAAAAAAAAACCCACTGCAAACATGGGACTTGAGAGATGAACAAGTGAAATAAAACGCAATTGGAATATAGGGGACACCACACATGCTTCAGGTTGCAAAAAAAAAAAGAAAAAAAAAAGAAAAAGAAAAGTGCAAGAATGGAAAACCACAAAAAGCGGCATGAGTCAATCTGAGCGATGTTGTGAGATTTCCATTCATATTCCAATCAGCCCAATTAACAGAGGAAAAGATCATTATACTTCTCAATATTATTAGTAGTACGTTAATACTAGTAATAGGAAGAACAATAATAAAGCTGTAGTTGTAGCACATTATATCTATATCTATATATCTATATCTCTATATATATATACCTCCAAATTACATACTTCGTGCAGGTGCTACCAAATAAAACATGGAAATATTACACATCATATCAGATTTCTTTGCGTGAGCTTAAAGAAACAAAGAAAACGTGCCAAATTTGGGTGGTTAAAATCACATATGGTCAACTGCTGCGTGACATGGTTGTGCCACCTAAATGGAAACGCTATTACTATGGATTTCCAAAGGTAAACAATTTTTGTTGAATAGTGAAGGTAGCAAGACAAACCCGTGTTGGCATCAGTAGATATAAACAACTGCTTGAACGTATTCTAATAGTACATGTTCAGACTTTTTAAATACTGTGTTCAGCTCTGGTCTAAGAGAAGAAAAAATTTATAGAGGAGTAGAAAATCATTCCAAACGTTCTTTCAGACGATGACAACTCGAGTCTGATCAGGAGCAGTACCCCTGCTTTTTGTTTTGTTACGGAAACGTCTTCTGCTTTGCATGCAGGAATGCATTTAAAATCATCATGCTACTGGTATTATACATGCCCGTGGACTATTTTCGAAATAGCTTTTACTCTTGAGTTAGCTAGTTAGTTTTGACAACTAGCAATACGGCAACAGCATTCCTCGTTACAGGCAGAAACCAGAATCATGCAGAAAATGAGTATCAAGGCAACCCAAATTAATCACGTCTACAAATGCACCCCTGAACCTGAAGCCTCACTTTGTGCCTGTAATAGTTCAGTAATGCTACAAGCAATTACATCTCTAACATTTGGTTTCATTCGTTTTAGCACATCAGCTCAGGAAAGTACGAATAAACATGGTGCCAATCTCAAACACATGCTTATACAAGAGAATCTGAATGGAACACTGTAAGGCCATCGGAGTACATGAACGTGAACAACATGTATCACTACACTTAGCGTTTTGTCTTTTGTTAAACAGATAGCTACCACCAAAAATAAATGTGGTTCTGAATTTGGTTTGTTTTCTACATTAGATACCTCTAAGTATAGCAGCTTTCATATATAACTATGGAGCTAGAAGTCGAGTCAGCTTTCTGAAGCCCTGTTGTATGACTGGACTGCCTCACTTAGGAGTCATGGTGAACCCTGGAGTTAGCCAATCGACAACTCAACGCAATACGCACGATCATTCGTCATACTGTGGGAATGCCTTTGGCACAAGTATATCAAAGAATTCTTTTACTTTTTATTCTCGCTATAATGTTTTGATCGATTCTGATAAATGAGTCCTTTCAAAGCTGGGTTGTGAAAAGTTTCAGAATGTGAAGATCATCTTACGATCTTCGTTCTATTGGCACTTTTTTGGGACACCACGACATGGCATGTTACATAATAAAATACATCTGGGTCTTTTAAAGACATCAACTGATTGGCATTGAGGGTGCAGTTTTCCTAAAACTGCTCAAACTTCTAGAGGTGTTTTAATGTTCACCGTGGTAATGTAACTTATTTATTAGCCTTTTTGGATGCTCCACCTTCTATTTTGTTCTGCAAGTACTTATCCAGCTCTGCTTCTCTCTTCACAGCTTCTGGATTGATCTTGGGTGCACCCGGAAAACATACCAGTACCACGCTCATGTTGTCACGGCTACCCTGTGTACAAACGAGAAAAAACAAAAAGAAAGAGAAGGAAACAGTTATGCAATGCCAACTACACACACTGACTCATTGTGTACTGATCTAAATAACACACTATTTTTTCCTAATATATTTATCGGACCTAAAAACGATTGAGCAACTTTAGCAGTCTGGCCGTACCTTGTACAAACAGGTGTCCACAATTTCATTACACACAGTCTCCAGGTCCTCGGTCAACTCCAGCCTTGAGCGCACATAGTCACACAGTTCCTCGTTGGTCATGACGTCCCAGATTCCATCACAGGCTAGTACTACAAACTCATCCTCTGCATCTGACCGTTCGATCTCATACACTTCAGGCTCTGGGGACACCAGTTGCTCTGTGGGGCCTTTCCCATGAACGCACTTGTAGTCAAAATCTCCGAGAGCACGAGAGACAGCCAGAGAACCGTTGACCCGCTGAATCATAACGGCACCACCCGCGTTCTGAATCCTCTCCTTTTCTAAAGGGTTGCTTGGCTTGTGGTCTTGAGTGAAGAAGTGGACCCGGCCACCACGGCTCAGCAGAGCCCGCGAATCCCCACAGTTGATGAAATAAAGATGACTAGGAGAAACCATGATTCCTACAGCTGTGGAGCCGCTGCGGTCAGCGCTGTGCTTGCGCTCCGACATAGCTCGCATGTGCTCGTCGATCTGCAGGAAGCCCGTGCGAATGCCACTCTTCACGCTCTCCACCGACGGCTCAGCTTGAGAACCCTCACTGCCTCCACCTGGGCCTCCGGTGTGGAAATCCGGGTTGCTTGTGATGTGCTCCAGCAGGTGTTCACAGCAATACCGGGCCACCTGAGATCCAGCGTGGCCGTCGTAAACGGCAAAAAACGCCCACTTGCTCAGACCGTTTGGAAGGCCGATGACCGCTGTGTGGGCGTCCTCCATCTCGACCCTCCACCCTTGCATGCTGCTCAGGCCATAGCACAGGCCATTTCCCTCTCCGTGTGCGGTTAACTTCTCCATCTTTGGCTTGTCCAAGAAAGCACCCATTGTTGTCTGTTTCAACAGAACACAAAGAAGCATTGCAAACACATACGCCACATACTAATTAGGTGTTTTTTTCCCCTATTCGCTTACTTTACAAGAATGAAGCGTGAATAAAATAGTTATGCAAATACTTTGGAAAGTAAAAAAATAAAATAAAAAAAAAAACCGATGGAAAATGTTCAGACCCATACACAATAACCACCTGTCACTCGGCCACGCCCACATCTGGACTACTGACTAAACAACTTAGCTCGTTTAGTAACTTTTTCAGCCAATCAGACTCTAAAACATAGTACAAGTGATCGTTAACTAGATCGAAAACCTGTCCACGTGTACCACACCTGGTTTCTGTTCCTAAAGTATGTCCAACACGCTAACACAAGCTAGCTCGCTAACCGGAAAGACTTCTTATTTCAGTGACTCAGATATTAACTTACCAGTCTCCTTACAGCTCTTTGTTGAAGCCGAAATTAGAAGATTGAAGAGGTTTCCTTTTGTTTAGCTCCACGAGGAGCAGCTGTCTCACTAACCAGACGCGTCACTAGTTGCTAGTAGACAGGTATTAGCTAAGCAGTTAGCTAGCGTGGTAGCAGGACCCACTCACTGACTAGCAGGCGAGACAGGATAGGTGGAAGAGCTGAGATAGAGAGAAAGACGTGCGTTTGTATCCCAGAGAGGAATACTGACGACGTGCATTATGGTCGTCTCATGCAGTGGTCTACACCGAGCTCCATTTTAGCACCTGTGTGTGTCTCGCTGCGGTTGTGTCTTTCCTCTAACACAGAGAGGGAGGGATCCGGTCCGCCGACTCCCTCCTCAAACCAGCACATCTCCGCAGCGACGCTCAGATCCCCGGATGTAAGTCGCCCATGTCAATAGGCTGATTCTGTCTCCGGATTGACGTCATCGCGGGTACATGGTGCTTTTTCACATAGCTGCCTTCTTGACCCAAACTCATCTTTTGTTTTGATGAACACAAGGACTGCACAGGCAGAAGTTTGTAGACACCTGACATTTCCATGCATTACTATGTTACTATGTGCTTGTTGAACATGGCATTCCAGAACCCCCTCCATTTACTCTCACCACCACCATCATCACCACCTTTTTTTTCATGTCAGCCACTACCCAGGAAAAGGTTTCCTATTCTTTCTGGAGTATGTCTTTTGAGGATTGCAACCACCACTGGTATAAGCTTTGCTACCCCAACCCTACACTTAAATCACATTTAAAAGAAGTCTGCACTAAATTTATGCAAACTAAATGACATATGACGTGAATAAATCCACACTGTAGTGCTTATATGGCTTGTAGGGTGCCATCGAGCAATTACGAGCCTCAGTTCAAGTTCCTAATATGGGCAGTCTGCTAATAATGTTCCTAAAATGACATTTTATCCTTTACATAAATAGATGGGGTTTCACTTTGGGATGGCACCTTCCGCCCTCTTTGGTTCTCTGTTATGTACTATTCTGAGATATCTATCATATAGGTCTGTTCTGAGCCAAACTGATTCTTTGGTTAGGCCAATACTCTCACTGCATAGCGAGAAGTTTGTGGACATTTGACATTATTATGCACAATACATGCTTTTTGAACATTCATCACATTGTACCACCCTTTCCCCCAAACTTACCGTCTTTTTGTTATAATTACATCCACTGCTCAGGGAAGGCTTTTCACCTCTTTCTCGAGCAAAGCTTTGGGGATTTGCCTATTGACTTAAAAGTTAGCAAGTAAGGAGATCTGGGGTGCAGCCAAATTGTCAAGTGGGGTTTAGGACCAGGATCCAGGAGTTCCTCTATTTCAGTTGTGGCACACTATGTCTTTATTTTGTACACAGAGGCATGGACATGCTGGGACATGTTTGAGCAGCTTAAGTTCAATGGAGGAAAATTGTTGTGTTGAAGCATGCATAGACGTCCTATAAAACTGCATGCTTGCAATTTTGTAGTATAAGTTTGTGGAAAACCGACAAACTGTTGGCCATATAGTGTATTGGTTTAGTTTTGTTCTGATTCATATCTGGTCTAGGATTCAATAAAACGAGTAAATAAATCAACTGAAGCCATTAATAAAACAAAAAAATGTTGCTCGATGGAAAATATAAAGCTGAAACCATAGGATACTCATAAAACTCTTTCTTTCATTGAACAAAAAAGAAAAGGGAGAAGATCCACAACATTTTAATTTACTTTATATAGCTTTTTCTTTGTATTGAAATGTATGGGGCTATGCTTTGTAGGCACAGGATGGCACAGAATTCATCTTCCATATGCAAACTAAATGTCATATCATGTTGATTTAAATCAACACTGTATTTCCTATATATCTTGTGGGGTACCATAGAGCTATTACGAACCTCAGTACAATATGGACAGTCATTTAAGAAAGTTCTTTAAATGCCATATTATCCTATAAATAATTAGATAGTGTTATACTTTGCGATGGCCCAGTTTTGATTGGCCCTGTTCCCCCGTGTAGCATCAGATTCATGTTATTGGCTGACAGGCATGAAAATTGACAAGTCTTTAGCATTTGCAAGCCTTCCATCTCAAGGTTCTCTGTAATGTACCATTCAAAGATGTTTTTTGCTTACCACGGCTGAATGATTAAGAGTGTTTTTTTGAGTGATCGTAGCCTTCCCGTTTGCTCATACAAGTCTGGCCATTCTCCTCCGACCTTTCTTATCAAAAAGCGGTTTCAGTCCACAGAGCTGCTGTTCACTGGATGGTCTTTTCACACCATACGCCAGTTTCTGAAATTCTCAAGCACTTGAATGGTATCTTATTTTATGCATTTTATGCTGTTACCACATGAAAGGCATGAATGACAGGATAATTGCATGAATCAGCCAGTGTATATGCTTTCCTAATAAACTGGACAGTGAGTGAATATATAGTACAGTATATATAGTACAGTTAAGTGGGGTCTTCTTTTGTGCCATGTAGTTACAGTGCTGCAATTTTACATTAATTACAATACTAAATAATTTATCCAGGGCTGCAGGTCCAAATGAAAAGCATCTTATGTTAAGGACTGGCCAGTTGTCTACTGGCTGACCACATTATTTCTCGCAATGTGGCCTGCACTTAGGCTAAGTACCTTGTTGCTTTAAACACTACATGCATTAAAGCCAAACGAGGCAAACAAAAAAAGATGCTGCTTTTCCACTATCATATGAAGCATTCATTTTTTTACTTTCTCTCCCACTCTCTATCTTTCACATATGATCGGTTTTTACTCCTGATCCATACCAGCGTAGTTCTTAAATGAAACATTGTTTTTTAATGTCTATGTCCAATTCTTTGCCAAAAAAAAGGCAGCCTGCAGACAATCAGTCGTGTGTGAAGTTTTTGAAGTATCCGGGACAAAAGAGCTCACACAATGTTTTTGTGAAATACCAGACAATCTATATGGATTTTTCTTTTGGTGGCAACAGCTACAGGAAAGAAAGCTACAGGAAATACCAAAAAAAGGTTTTGTTACAGCACTGAAACTAATTCAATATGTTCTTCTTTATAGCCTTAAAATGGTACGTAGTGCATGAAATAGGAATTCAAAGCCAGAAATGTAATATTGCACTTGGCATGATGGCTGGTACAGTTTTATTTGATTTAAAAAAAAAAGCTTTTTTTGTTGCTCTTTTTATCTTTTTAGATAACTTTTTTGGTACTTTTTCACCTGGTTCTTGTAGGCGTATCTTTTATTTTAAGAAAAAAGCTTGACGGCACTGCACTGTTATTGGACCCTATAAAAATATTTTGGATAAATGGAACAAATCGTTGACAAAAAGGCGTAACACCACGTTGATACATTTTACAATAAAAGCATGTTCTGCTTTGTGTTATTCCTCAATTAGCAATTTGCCACCTTTAATATTTGTAAAAATTAATCATTTGTTATTATTTGTTAATAATACAAATAATCTTTTTTTATTTTTTATAAGTTGCATTTAATGTTGTAAAATATTTGCAAAGCATGTGACTACCTGTTAACACAGATTATAACAACTATAAACAATTGTTCTTTTTTTTTTTTGCTCTTTCTCCTTTTATCTCCATGAAGTTAATAAGAAACAGAAAAGCATCGTCATATTACTAATAAAACACAAAATTAAACCATGAAGACATCCGTGTTTTAAAAGTTTAACGTTACAGCTTTACTTCTTACCTGTTACAGTGGAGACTCCTTCCAAATAATGGGGTTGCCATGTCACCAATTATAAAGAACAAAGTAATTTTAGTCTCTTCTCATGGAGATTCCATCATACATGCCACTTTGTAAATCACTGCTATAGAAACAGTAACAATAAAGTAAGCAAATCAGTATAGAAGTACAGAAAACACCTTCTGGCCAGTCAGAATTCAATAGTGAACAAAAATAATTCTTGCTATTTTTAATGTAAACGTTGGATTGGTATGTCATCCAATTGTTTTTCACTTCAGGTCAACATGTGGCTTGTTTCAATGTACAGTGACAGTACAATACATTACTATTTAAATCTGCATTGGTGCCACAGTGACATACTGGGTAGCATTTTAAAGTGACAGCTCCATGGTTGCGTCTATTATTCTGAGTGTTTTCAAATTTACAGAAGGACTGAATAAATGAACGAATGAATGAATGAATCTATCATGATACTGTGGCATTTTTTAGCATGATAAAAAAAAGACTGCTTCATGTTTTATCTCTCACAAAAGACCAAGGCTAACGATTGCTTGTTGTGGTTGGTAAGTAATGCCCTATTCAGCCACTATTGAATTATTAATAGCATATCTTTCTGTTGGGCATTTGTCGAGTATTTGTTGTTGCCAGTTTTTTTAATAGGTCTGTGCCACCAGAAGGAAAGACTGTGTGTAATGTGTAAACTATACTTTTTGGGGAAATCCACAGCAGATATTAGTATTTGTATTTTGAAATCAGTGCTAGCTTGTAATTTACCCTCAATCATGTTGTGCCCTGATTTCTGCAGTAGCAGCAAAATAACACTACTTTGTTCATATTGCAATTTTTTTCAAGAGAGAGAACAATAAAACAAACATCGCTCTCTACATGGAACGAGTGTAAAGCAGTTTAGAGCTGCAGTGGCACATTAATAATAACAAATACATGTGTTTTAGTTACAAAAATAGAAAAGATTACAATTGAAAAATCTCAGTGTTCAGCAGTGATATTGCTCCACAAGTTAAGAGTGCATGCAATCTATTGCTTTTATTGACCTTGAATTAATGACACTGTATTATTTATTGTTTTATGATCATTTTCACAATTCACACAACAGCAACTTATGCTGTATTCTTACAATGATAATTCGTATCATAATTGAATTCGCTTACCATCTTACGAATTACGAATAAACCTTGACAGGAGCCAGAGTCTAAAAGGAAGACAGCGGAAAGTGTTATTATACATAATTTCCATCTATAACTGTTTTATATGGTCATAAAACACAATTACAGTTTTTCTCAATTGCTAAAACATTAACCCTATTGTCTGAACCAAATGCTCAGTTGCCTGAACCCACTGATTGAATCAATCACTCTTTTGGCAAAACCATAAGCACTTTTCACCTGTTTAGGCACAACTTGCCAACACATTTTCATTGTGATGCACCCGTGCTGCATAATGGTGAGCACAGGGGACAAAAGTCAAACACAATTAAAGCACAAGTTTCACCACTTGAACACTACAACTCAAAATGGATCACACTTGTGGCTAATGATGTGAGGGAACATATAAAGTAAGCCAGTTCAGAGAGCACTGGTTTGTGAGACCCTACAATAGATAGAAATCTGAGAGGAAGAGTTTGTGTGAGAGGAGGTCGAGGTGGTCAGCGAAGACAAAGAACAGTAATATCTGATGAAATCAGAGCTACTGTGATCGACCATGTTCTTGTCCATGGTATAAGCATGAGGGAGGCTGGACAAAGGGTACAACCAAACATCAGTAGATTCACTGTGTCCACCATAATCCGAAGATTTAGAGAAGAGAACAGGTAATTACCGTTTTTGACATTATAGTACAGAATGTAAATGTTGACAGCAATTACTCTATGAAATACTATATACTGTACCACAGTATACTGTAAGTAAATATATGTTTCAGAACATCACTGTACCAATGTACTGTAGTATTGTCATGGAGGGTTGGTCTAACTGTTTGTAGGCCTAGTATTCCATGTATATTTTTTGTAACTCCATGTTCTCTTTTTGTAGAATTGAAAGACTGCCACATGGGGGTAGGAGGACAGGTATGTTCTCCCCCCACCAAGAGATATGGTCCGTGAGAACAATGCCATTAAACTGAGTGAAATTCAGCAGAAGATCGTTGAGGACCATGTACATTTTGAGGGTATCATCAGTGTCAGCCTCTCTACTGTTAATCGTGTCCTCAACCGCAACAGACTGCGCATGAAACAGCTATACAGAGTGCCCTTAGATCACAACTCAGACAGAGTCAGAGAGCAAAGATTCCAGTATGTACAGGTTGGCAAATATCCAGACACATCCGATGTTGATTACTCTAAGTAGTGATTTACAGTAGTGGCCTAAATCACTTTTTCCGTATCACTTACAAAACTATATCTATTTCTACAGAGGGTTCTTCAACTGGATGCAATGGAAAGACCCATGAATATGTGTACATGAATGAAGCTGGGTTTAATCTTACCAAATCTCACTCAATCACACGCGAGATGCTCTGTAGGGCAGCAGGATGAGCATCCCATTTATATTGTTGTTTGGGACAATGTAAGTTTTCACAGAGCCCTCCAGGTTAGAGAGTGGTTCAATATGAACCAAGGTTTTATCAATCTTTGCCTTCCACCGTACTCCCCTTTCCTAAACCCCATTGAGGAATTCTTCTCCTCATGACGGTGGAAGGTATATGAACACCAACCCTACACCAGAGTAAATCTTCTGCAAGCCATGGGACTTGCCTGTGGTGACATAGGTGTGAAGGCATGCCAAGCCCCATTGGCATGCCAGGGTTTTTTTCCCCCGTTGCCTGGACAGACAAAATGTGCCCTGTGATGTGGATGAAGCCCTGTGGCATGACCCAGTACGGAGACATGATGCTGGGCTGAGTAATGCACTTATTTGTATATTTTTGTACTTTATTTTTACATGGGCTTACTGTACACAAGTGGCAAACTCATAAGATTTCTGTTTGTTTTTACAAGTGCTACTTGTAAATGCACAAGATTTCTGTTTTGTCTTTTTGTGCAAGTGCAAAATGCACAGGTTTTTTCTTGTTTTGCAACATGCATTTAGCCTACAGTGAACAATAAACATTTATTTCTCCAGCTTCATGTCCTGAGCATTGTGTTTTCTATTTTTCTACGTAGTGTTTAGTGACTGTTCCGTAGTGATTTTAATTTTGATTGACTCGGGGCACGATTTGACAACATAGTTCAGTTTTGAGCACAGATTGAACTGTTTTGAGGTGAAAGTTTGGTTTTGCAAGAAGAGTCTGAGGTTTTGTGAATGTAGCTTGAGAATTGGGTTTTGTGTTCACAGTTTAGAGAAAAGGAGAGCAGCTTTCAAGAAATGTGTCTTAGCAATCGAGAAAAACTGTAATTGTTGCCAGGAAATTAGGATAGCATCAGTTGCAGTCTGTGTAGCTTGACAGAGAGAAAGAGAGAAAGAGAGAGAGAGAGAGCGAGAGAGAGAGAGAGAGAGAGAGAGAGAGAGAGAGAGAGAGAGAGAGAGAAAGAGAAAGAGAGCGAGAGAGAGAGAGAGAGAGAGAGAGAGAGAGAGAGAAAGCGAGAGAGAGAGAGAGAGAGAGAGAGCGAGAGAGAGAGAGAGAGAGAGAGTGAGAGAGAGAGAGAGAGCGAGAGAGAGAGAGAGAGAGCGAGAGAGAGAGAGAGAGAGAGAGAGAGAGAGAGAGAGAGAGAGAGAGAGATCCTTAGCTAATACATAAATCCAAAGCTACACAAAATGCTTGTTAAATCTTCCTTATTTAACCTGTATATGTGACCCTTTAAAAAAAAAGAAAAAACAAACAAAAACTTGGCACGATTTAGACATTGTTAAATTATTAGGTATTATTAGCAACTTATTCTTAATTGTTTTGTAAATAAAAAGCAAGAATTGTGTATTCAAATGTAATGTTTCCAAACCTGGTAATCATTAATTGTCTCCCCTTCTGTACTTCTTTTTTCTCCCCCCATCCCCTGTTCCTTGCTCTACCATAATGTCATGCAGATGTAGAGTAAACACAGCCTGTCACATTCCATACCATTAAACAGGTCACGATCATTCTGTCTTCACAGTGTAAGTAGGAGGGTTGAGACAGGAATGGATAGAAATAGTGATGCTTTCAATCAACGATTTCTACTCCTAATGCAAATGACATTGAAATTAGGGAGAAGCCATAGCTTTGCAGCACACACATGCACTCTCAGCATGGGATTGCATTATGTTCAGGAATGCCTGGATGAATTAATTTCATTGGCCATTAACTTGGCCTGCTGCCACTTTTGGATCTACATAATCAGCACTCTGAGAAAATCAGCGACTTACCTCTGCAGACTAGAATTTCTTTTTCTTTGTATTAATACAGAACAATGTATGCAAACACAGCTATTATGTGTGGTCACTGCAAGGGGGTTAGATGCAAATCATTGAGTATAAATGGATATCCGTGCAGCATGACTCCTCTGTGCGTTGTTAAGTCTTTTTAGGTATTTTTTATCTCTAGTATTTGAAACAAGCAATAAGCAGCATTTAAATGCATAAAACATAAACGAGAGTGCTGTAAATTCTTTACATTCTGTAAAGATTATGACGTCTTAGATTGACCTCTCTGCCAGATGGTTTTAGCTGTTACTCAGGACTGATTTTTACTTTTCAAGTTTAGGCATGAGGGCCACCTAGTGGTTTCACACTGCACATTTAGGTTACATGCATAACAGTGGGTACAGATGCTTGAAAGCCCCTTTAAGGCCTGCATGCATAATCATTTATGACAGCCATATCTCCACCATTTATTTTTATGCGTGAAAGTGAAAATAATTATAGCAAATGTATGGGTTGTGTATGTGGTTATATAAGGAAAAAAGATGCAAGCTATTATGAGAAATGTTACCAAGTCAAACAATATTACAGTCACCTATACAATATAAACTTTAGCTACCTTGGGGTAACTGTGGACAATCAGCTGTCCATTTCTTTTTAAGTTGCTAATCTAACACATTTATTATGATTTTTTCTTTACAACATCCAGAGACAGGAGAGCTCACAGATCATTCTGGTGCTCGTTCGGTCCCTCATCATCTCAAGACCTGATTACCGCAACTAGTTCCTGGCAGGTCTGCCTCTGATAGACATTCAACCTCTGCAACTCATCCAGAATGCAGCCGTATGACTTGTTTTCCTTTCCCAGTTTCTTCCACATCACCCCACTGCTACGTTCCATGCACTGGCTTCATGTAGTTGCATCAGATTTTGTGAACAGTGATGTTTGCCTAAAGCTAAAAAAAGGAAATCATCCTTCTACCATTCAGCACTTTATCTCATTCTGCTCTGCATCATGCTCGGTCTAATCCTCAACCATTGCTCGACTGGTCCCACTATCTCTCCAGGTCATGCCACCAGACTCTTCTCTGTCCTGAGGTTTTGAAATAAATCAGTCAATGTTTGCACATCTGAGACTCTAGCAGTCTTTAAAAGACATTCTAGATTCGAACTATTTTCTTCTTTTAACAGAGATTAAGACTGACAATGTTCATAGTCTGTGTCCTATAATGAACCAGTATTAGGATGCATTTATTGTTGGAGAAAATGACATAAATGTAAATATAATGATTATCCTAACAACAAACAGAAACTCTAATAATGTTGTCATTTTGCCAAGTAGTAGAACTTTTGGTTATTTCTGAAAGGCTAAACTTTTTGTTTATCAAACATCCATCTTTTTACTTACATTGCAGTTGATATTAACAATTATTCTCACTTTCAGGACAATTCGTCTGTTTTGCATTTGACTTTTACTTATACACTTGTTGTAAACCTGTATTGCATCGCAGTCTGAACTCTTCAGTTAAAGAAGTGTTAGAAATTTTCACTAATCAGTACTAGCATTTCAACAGCAATTTGTTAATAATAGCAATTACTGTATATTTTATAATAATAATGATTGTAATAATTTAGTAGCTTTAACTATTTGATTACTTTTGTGTATATCATCTGACTTGATTATTTGGTGCTGTAATGAAAGATTGGACCTGAACAGAGATTGCAGTGTTGTTGTCAGCCCATTTAGAGCTCTTTCCAGTTTATGTTCTCATATGAGTGTGGACAGATTTGTGCTCATCCCAAGAGGGATTTAATCATCAGTTGGCAACTTTATCTTACAAAAGTGACCAACATCTGTGACCAGATTTCACAAGAAGCCATTCAAATGAACTATTTAATTGTGTTTATTATATTGACAGTTTATAATGCCACCAGGATTTATATATATATTATGTCATTAAAACTGACAGGGTTGTAAATATATTGAACAAATAGAGTTCAAATGTCGCTCTACAAATTTTCTTTATAAAACACTAGAACAACATTGATTGATCAGTCTTTAAAAGTATGACTTTCAGAAATAAATTTCATGAAGGAAAATGTCATCTATTGCTATGTTTATTTTGTTTAATGTTATTTAACTGTAAATCCGGATGCCCTGTCCTAGTGGAATAATGGTTTGATGGATAGTTTCATTGGCAGTAACTAGAGCAGAAGGGAAACTTTGACCTTTGGGAATTTCTGAAGCCCGTGACAGACATCAGAATGTTCAGAATCTAACACTTCCAGAGTGACCACACCAAAATATCACTCCAATATACATGTAAAAAAAATAAAAAATAAAAAAATAAAAAAATTATTTATATATATATATATATATATATATATATATACACACACACACACACACACACACACACACACACACACACACACACACACACACACACCAAATATCTGACCATGAGGATAAAAAAAAAAAAGACATGTTGGAAAAGGATTAAAGCTAAAAGTTATCTACTCTGTTGCAGATTGTTGCAGCATTATACTTATATAATATTTTATGTACTTCTGTAGTAGTGAATTACAAGAAACTGAGCTGTTATAGAGTGGAAAATGTCCAAGGCATCAGATAATGTTATATTGATTGTGCATAGACTGCTATTCTGCTTTGTACTTTATATATAATTATTTTTATTTTTTTTTACTATTATTTACTAACTCAACAGTCTTAAGGACTTTTTTATAGATATTAGTAATTGGTGTATTGGTAATACCTTAAAGAATGCTTCCTGTTTGCCTTTTTTTAAATGTAAAATAAGATTACCTGTATTTCTATCTGCTGTATTATTGTATTTACATGCAAGAAGAATGTCATTTGAACATCAGTGTTGCATTAAAATTGTATTATGTATAACTTAGTATAAATATCATAAATTCATTGTCATTTTTGGGGGGGAAACAAAAAGGATAAGAAGACCTGAATGAACTCATCATATGGGATAGAAATTAAGACAAATTTTGCTTTGCATTGTAGAACCAAAAATATAATATTATATGAGGCAATGGTGAAATATAAAAAAAACTATTAATAGAGGATTTTTATTCAAAAAATAAAAAAACATGTTAAACTTACACTATGCCTCCAAAAGTATTGATTTACCTGCTATGTTATTTCGCTCTGGTATATTATTTTTGAGCATTGCATTCCACATTTAGTGCCAATTTGCACTTATAATTCCTTTCCCTCTTCTAAGAAGATATTCCACTAAATTATGGAGTGTGCTTTTGGATATTTGTGTTCATCAGCCACAATGGTATTACGAAAGGCAGGTACTGATGTAGGTGAGGAGGCCTGGGTTGCGGTCAGCGTTCCAATTGATCCCAAAGGTGTTCAGTAGGGATGAGATCAGAGCTCTTTAGCAGGCCACTCAAGATCTTCCTCTCCAAAGCATGTAAACCAGCTCTTCAAGGAGCCCAGGGGGCATTGCCATGCTGGAACAGGTTTGGGTTTCCAAGTTCAAGTGAATGCAAAAGTTTATTAGAGTGCATCTAAAGATGTCCTGTACAACTGAGTGCCTCCAGATTTGTGATAACAGTTTGGAAACAAACCACATATAGCAGGAAAGGTCAAGTGTCCCAATACTTTTGGAAATATAGTGTTTCATAAACATTACTCAATGATCACTTATGTGACCTAATTTTTAATAAATGAAACTAGTAGCAAACTTGAAAACATGTTAAATCTTCCCAAACTTTTCTTCTTTTATAAAGTTGTCTTGTTGAACCATATACCCGTATGCTGATTGATAAGGATTGTATGTTCCTCAGGTCAAAACATCATGGAAGGTGAAGGTTGTTTGCGATTAAACACAAGATGGCGACAGAGGACAAACCTGAATGAATCCTTTTGTATTTTTTTAAAGGTTGAGTTCAGACTGTAAAATTATTATAAAGTAATCTGCTTTATGATTCATTTACTACATCTAATTTTAACATCTATGTGATCAATAAAGCTTTTTTATAATAAAGTCTATTTCTATTTCTGTTATAGTCTATAGTGAGATTGTAGACTTGTGGATATTGCGATGCCAGTTCTACCCAATAGCCATTGGTTCAGTTAGTTTAACAAAAATCAAGGAGTCTTTAGAACTGCTTATATCACGATAATAAATAAAATAATCTAGAATGACACCATTAAACATAAAACCATATACATAAACAAACACACACAGCCCAATAAAACCACCCAGCCATCCACAGTATGTAAGACAGTTATTCAGCCGCATATACAGCAAGGTGTCCTGACACCTTTCTATCATAGACAGCATTAACTTTTTTTTTTTAGCAGTTGCTCAGATCTTTACACTTGCTCTGAGAAGTTAAGCGTTAAGGGTTTTCCTCATGGGCAGAGCAATGGCAGCTTGGTTCTGCTGAGATTTGAGCTCATAACCTTTCGATCCAAAGTCCAATTCCTTAAATCACTGAGCTACTACCATTGTACACTGCTTTCTAGTTGATATCCTCTTGTGACAGGTGCTAGTGTAGTTCAGTGTGTAAAGGTCTGTTTTGGATATAATATCATTCAGTATATAATATTATATTGCTAGGGCCAGTTTGCTAGTTCTTCCTGCATGTCTTTCCTCAACACATCCATAAACCTCCTCCTTGGCCTTCCTCTTTTCCTCCTTCCTGGTGGCTCCATCCTCAGCATTCTCCAACCGATATACCCCATGTCCCTCCACTGCACATGTCCAAACCATCTCAATCTCGCCTCCCTCACCTTGTCACCAAAACGTCCTACATGCGCTGTCCCTCTCATATACTAATTTCTAATCCTGTCCATCCTCGTCACTTCAAATGAAAAGCTCAACATCTTCAGCTCTGCCACCTCCAGCTCCACCTCCTGTCTTTTACTCAATGCCACTGTCTCTAATCCATACAACATTGCAGGTCTCACCACAGTCCTATAAACTTTCCCCTTTCACTCTTGCAGATCTCTTCTATCACAAATCACTCCTGTCACTCTTCTCCACCCACTCCACCCTGCCTGCACTCTTTTCTTCACTTCTCTAACACACTCTCCATTACTTTGCACTGTTGACCCCAGGTACCTGAACTCCTCGACCTTCTCCACCTCTTCTCCCTGTAACCGCACCACTCCTTTGCCCTCCCTCTCATTCACACACATACTCTGTTTTACTCTGACATTCATTCCCCTTCTCTCCAGCGCATATCTCCACCTCTCCAGGCTCTTCTCAACCTGCTCACTACTCTCACCACAAATCACAATATCATCCGCAAACATCATAGTCCTGGAAGACTCCTGTCTGACCTCATCCGTCAACCTGTCCATCACCACTGCAAACCCAGAAATGCTCAGAGCCGATCCTTGATGCAGTCCTACTGCACACTTCACTGCTGTCACACTGTCCTCATACATGTCCTGCACCACCCTCACATACTTATCTGACACACCAGACTTCCTCATACAATACCACAACTCCTCTCTCTTCCCATAAAAAGACAGCTTCCCAGAAAGCTGTCTCCATATCACTTCTGCAGTAGCTGGACAATCTTCCAGCACCACTTCACCACCACTGAGCCTCTTCCATGAACCTCACACCAGTCTTCCTCCATCAGTTTTTACCATCTTATTCTTCTTTCAGTCTTCACTCTCCTCCTCTTCTTCTTAAAATAAGTGTTCACCACTGCTATTTCCATGCTTTTAGCAAAATCTACCACCATCTGCCCTTCCTCATTCCTCTCCTTAAAGCCATACCTACCCATCACCTCCTCATCACCTCTGTTTCCTTCACCTACATGCCCATTGAAATCTGCCCCAATCACCACTCTTCCATTCCTAGTTACACCTTCTACCACTTCATCTAACTCACTCCAGAATCTTTCCTTCTCCTCCATCTCACAACCCACTTGTGGGGCATAGGCACTGATGACATTTATCATCACCCCTTTAACTTCCAGCCTCACAATCATCAGAAACTCTCTTCACCTCCACTACACTTACTGTATTCTTCCTTCAGAATCACCCCTACACTATTTCTCTTTCCATCCACAACATAATAGAACAGTTTAAACCCACCTCCAATGTTCCTGGACTTATTCCCTTTCCACTTGGTCTCCTGAACACACAACATATCTACCTTTCTTCTTTCCATCATATCAGCTACCTCTCTCCCTTTACCAGTCATAGTACCAACATTTAAAATACCCACCGGAAACTCTACTCTCCTACACTTCTCCTTTCCCTGCCGTCTCTGTAGACATCATCTCTCCTTCTCCTCCTTTGGCCAACAGTAGCCCAATTTCCACCAGTACCCTGTTGGCTAAAGATACCTATGGTGGGTGTTGGTAGCCCGGGCCTCGACCGATCCGGTATGAATTTCTGTTTTGTAATCCGCATATTTTATTTGGTTTTACGCTGGATGCCCTTCCTAACGCAACCCTCCCCATTTATCCGGGCTTGGGACCGGCACTAAGAGTGCACTGGCTTGTGCAACCCTAATGGCTGGGTTGGCTAGTTTGCTAGTTGGTTACCAATAATCTGCCTTTGTATCCTCTGGATTAAATCTCTCTAAAAAAAAAAAAAAAAAAAAGGTAGTATTGTAGTGTAGTGTTTTTAGCTAGCCTTTATACCCCACATGCCTTAATGGACCTTGGGATCTCATGATCCTGTTGCCAGTTAACTAGTTGTCTTTGCAAAAAAAACTTTCTGGTACTATCCACCAAATACCAGGAACATCCCATAAGACCTACTTTTTTTGGAAATGCTCATACCCAGCATTTCAATTCTGCTTCCAATAACTTAAAGAGATGACTGTTTAATTACATTTACACTCTTATCCAGAGTGACTTACAACTGAGTGGTGCTGGGACTCATGACCTTCTGATCAAAAGTTCATCGTCTTAACTACTAAGCTATCACCTCCTGTACACTTGCTTTCTAATTAAAATATCCCACCACGACAGATGCTATTGTAATTCAGCATGTGTGAATGTATATGTGTGTGTTATTTATAATTTCTTCCAGTATATAATATTGTATTGATAGGGCCAGTTTGCAAGTAATCTGCCTCTGTATCCTCTTGAGTGAATCTCGATAAGAAATAAGGTAGTACTGTAGTGTTATTTTGAGAAAGTTGTGCTCTGGGTTCCTCTAAACAGTGAGAGTGTTTTTAGCCACACTTTAATCCCCACATGGAGCCTTGTGGGCTCATGATCCAGCTGACAGTTATCTAGCTGTCTTTCCATGGACCACTTTCTGGTATTATCCACAGCATCCAAGGAACGTCGCACAAGACCTGCCATTTTTTGGAAATGCTTAGAAACTACGTCTTCCAATAGTTTTGAGAGCTGACTTATCATTTACATTTACACCCTTATTCCTAGAGACTTTCAGCTGTGGTTTAAAGGCCTTTCGGGATGCTGCTGGGATTTGAACTCATGACCTTCTGATCCAAAGTCCACTGCTTTAACCACCAAGCTTGCTTTCTAACTAATATATCCTCTCGCGACAGGTGCTATTGTAGTGCAGTGTATATGTATATATCTGTGTGTGTGTGTGTGTGTGTGTGTGTGTGTGTGTGTGTGTGTGTGTTATACAGTACATGCCAGGTATTCACACAGTGTATACAGTAATATAGTATTGATAAGGGCAGCTTGCTAGTTGGTAATCAGTAATCTGCCCCTGTATCCTCTGGAGTGATTCATTATAAAGAAAAATGTAGTGTAGGGTATTATTTAAAGAAATTTGTTTTTTCGGTGTCCTGACCGTAAACAGTTAACAGAGTGTTTTTCATCCTCAGTCCGCGCCCGTCCTGAGCCTCAGACACGGTGACGTCAGCGTCCAAGTGCTGAACTGAGCGAGCCATTTTCGCAGGCGCGTGAGGACGAGCTCAGATCGACAACGCTCGCGCGCCGCTCTGTCTGTTTTTATTTATTTTGTGGTTGTTGTCGTTTCGTCCTCCCTCCCTGTCCTGATCGTCTGCTCCTGTATTTGCGTAATTTTTTTGGTTTTTTTCCCCCAAGAAAGAAAACCGAGAAAGGAAAAAAAAAGATCGGTGTGTCTGAGGCGCATCGCGCAGACATGTCGGTGAAGCCGAGCGACGAGGAAGCATCGGAGGGCGCGTGGTACGGAGACGATCTGGAGAACATGGAGCTGTTCGGGAAGAAGAGCACCTCGGGCCGCTTCGAGGAGCGCGAGGGCGAGCGCGAGGGCGAGCACAAGCAGCACTCCCAACATCCGCCTCACCCCGTCACCATGGAAACTGCATCTACAGGTAACTTTCATTAGGCCAAAGAGGGCAGTTTTACTTTTACTTCACGCTTTTAGTCCCAGAGAAACTCCTGAGATCTCAGGGTTTGTAGATGGTGGCTCGAGAATAACAGCTGCTTTTACCGACTAACTTTTATCCCGAGGCCATTGGACCGGAAGCTCTACCTGTGTCTGTCCAGAAATTATCGGGTAGGGTTTTTATATAGTCACGTGGACTGTTGTTCTGAGTGTTACAGATGTGCTGTAGTTGATTTTATTGTTAGTTAAAATGTTACTCTTTTAAAACCTGGACTGTCCACATACCCCAGCGTAAACACAGACACATGGCCATCACATCCATTATGTGCCTCATCCCCAAATGTTTATTCAAAGTCTGAAGCACACAGCTGACCTGAACATCTCCTACTGTAGCGTTACAGTTTCCCTTCACTGGAACTAAGAGGCCGTAATGTGTCCCAGCATGACAATGCTCTTGTGCACAGTGAGCTACAAAGACATACAAGATTGAAGTGGAGGAACTGCGCAGTGTCCTGCACAGAGTGTCCCGGACCTCAACCCTTTACCGAACACCTTCGGGATGAAATGGACCACTGACCTAACAGACCTTCTCACATTACATCAGTGCCTGACCTGTGTAATGCTCTTGTGGTGGAATAATCGCAAATCCCACAAACCCCACAGCAATGCTTCAAAGTGTAGTGGAAAGCCTTTTCAGATGTGATTATAACAGCGTAAAGGGAGTAAAGTTCAACAAACACAAATGGATGTGACCGTGAAGTGATAGATAGATAGATAGATAGATAGATAGATAGATAGATAGATAGATAGATAGATAGATAGATAGATAGATAGATAGATAGATAGGAAATATTAGGCAGAATGTACAGTAAGGTATATATAGATACACATAAATAAAGTAGTAGTGCAGATGTATGTAAGGCACAATATGTGTGATGAGATTGAGGAGTATAAAAATATGTAATATGTACATTGTATGTACAACTGCACAGAAGTTATATACAGTGTTTATACAGTGATCTAACGGTGTAGTGTAGAGTTCAGTAGGTTGATGGTGGATGGGAAAAAAGCTGTCCCTGAACCTGCTGGTTCTGGTGCGTATGTTCCTGTATCTCCTTTTTGATGGCAGGAGGTAAAAGCGTTTGTGACTGGGATGTGAAGATTGGGTGATGATGAGGTTGTGAGCTCCGCGCAGACATCTGCTGCGGTGAAGGTGTTCAATGGAAGGTAGTTGGGTGCCGGTGATGCGTTGGGTGATTTTGATCACCCTGTGCAGGGCTTTACGTTCGCACACAGTGGAACCTCCGTACCATACAGTGATGGAGTTGGTCAGGATGCTCTCGATGATGCAGCGGTAGAAACTCGTTAGAATCTTTTATTTATATATTTATATATATTTATTATATATTAATCTTTTATTCCTTTATAATACAAAAGGAAATAGGTGCATATCTCTCTCTCTCTCTCTCTCTCTCTCTCTCTCTCTCTCTCTCTATCTCTCTCTCTCTCTCTATATATATATATATATATATATATATATATATATATATATATATATATATATATATATATAATACATATCATGGGTATATACATATCATAGTATACATATTTATGGAAAAATGCAGTTTTGTTGTATAATAAGCAAATAGATGACATTTAAAGTATCTCCAGTGGTACCAGTATCTTCTTAGTAACAGAGATGACTTCTGTTAGCACCATACCAAAACTTCACCAGCACGTTAAGAGACAATGTGGACTATGATTACTTGGAAGATCTGTATCACTGTTGTCCAATTCAGATAATATTCAATCAATGACGCCAGTATAAGCTCAACATGGATACTTGAAACAGGATCACATTCCTTATTTTTGTGGTAGTTGTGGATCACTCCTTGCCCCGCTGTTGTTTTGAGTTTTAATGATTTTATTTCTTTTGTTCAGAGAGACTAATGGAAATCTAAGCTCTATGCAGGTGTAATATAATGTCTCATTTGCTTCTTTTTGCTCTCGAGACTCAGGAAGTAATAATTAATGAGCGTGATATAAGTGAGCAGTAATGTTGACTGATCCCTTTCTAGGATGTGTTTAGGATTTAATAGCTGAGGCTTATGCATTTTTTTTATTCCAGTGATAAATTAGTACTTTGCTAAACTAATGTTGACTGACTGCAGAGGTTCTTTTGCACATCTGATTCAGGTTCTTCTTAAATGTGTTAATATAGTAAAAGTATCTCCACTCAGTTTTTTTTCGGCTGATAAAAAACTGTTATTTAAATACCGCAACTAAACAGTCAGCTCGGATTTATAATATAAATATGTGTATGGCGTTTTTGTTGTTCTTTCAAAACCCCATGCTGAAGCTGACTAGCAGCTGCTAGTTTTTCCACATCGCCCGAGGGGTAATCATGTCCAATCACGACTTTAGAACATTCTGCCAGCTTTAACTGTTTCTCCCTTCTTTCCACTGCCATCTCCTCTGTCTTGGGTGTTGGTGCGGTTTTGAAGCGAAGTTATATTGCAGCCCAAAACAACATCAGATTTTGTAACTGAGCCTCCAGACAGAAAAGTAGAAATATCTGTTTATAAAGCCTTTGTTGCTATGTTTGCATGTTTCGCATTGCCAGAACGCGCAGATAACCCCTGGAAGTGTGGAAAACAGGAACACTGGCGTTTGCTAGAGTGGAGCAAGTTAGGTCAAGGAAATCACTATCATCTGTCTTTTGTCTGGAGCTCCAGTTACTGAGTGTAATGTTTAGGGGTATCACTTTATGCTTACATCATGGCCTGATCTGTCTAATCTGACCTTGTGCTCGACGATTGATTTGTCCTTTCCCGGTTTAAAGTGAGAGATTGCTTCTCTCTACATGGTGTCTTATATTTGTTTTCCATCACAGTATAGGCCGTGACTAACCTTCCTATAACTATAGATGTAAGTGCTGATTAAAGTTCAACACATTTTTGTATTCAGGTCAGTTAATAATCACTGAAATAGTGTTTTACAACTATGCCTTGGGTACACTGTATCCTGTTTGGCTAAGAAGCCAATATAAAGAGATTTCTGGTTTGTCTTGTAACCCTCAATTATATTTCATGGACTAACACACATGGAAACTGAAAATATTTCATTGGTTTGTTTTTTTGGACCGCTGCTGCATAAAGATCAACATTTGATACACTGGGAATTATTACTTGTTCAAACTCGAATGTGTTCATGTGTCATTAATGTGTTTTGATAGAGACGAATTCATATAATATTTTGTAATGAATACTAATTTTAAGGATTGAATTAAAAGCAAATAATGGTGTTCTAAATACAAGCAGAAAGATCGGGTTACTTACTCACGAGTCCCACAATATGCAAGGGTTCTTGTATTAATTTCATATCTGGGTGATGTAAAGGCCCCTTCCTGAAGCCGAGACAATGGTAAGAAAACGCCCACAAATGATGTTTGTCTGGTCAAGGTTATCTATTGTTGTCTATTGTTGTCTGAAAATGTTCAATCTCATGAGCAGTTCATGTACGCACTCTACCCCTCTTAGAACTCATACTATATTTACTCAGTGGATGTGCTTTATGTTCTGTTTCAGGAACTAATACATTATGCGAGTAGAGTGAAGAAAGTGAAAGCTAGCACCACATTATTAGCAGCTCTATCTGCAATTCCTCATACATACGAAGTGCACAGAATAGAAGAGATGAATATGACTGATTGGAGCTTTGCTGTGAATGTGCAGCACAGTCACTGGCTAGGAATGTGGCTCACAATAATGTATTTTTTTTCTTCCTCAGTCATGTTGTGTTTCTGTATATCTGCAGTTATTTCCAAGCTGGCAATAAGGCTTAAAAACAGATTCATAAATAACCATGTGTTTTTAATTTTTTTCCCAGAGCAATTATCTGTATATCTGGATGTATAAAACCTCCACAGACATTGGATCCAATGGAAATTTGAATTTCTTCTCATAATCTATGAGGTCTTATCCCTTAGCAACCATGCGTCTAACATTAGCATTGATGAACATTTCAATAATAGCATAGTAGTTGCGCAGAGCTGCCGTGGATGCTACGCATTGCTCAATTCTCAACTATAAGCAAGATAAACATAAATGCTTTAAATTCATACACATGTTCATCAATGAGCTGCCATTAAGCTCAATTGCATGGTTATTTATTAACATACATGCAATATTAAATGGGTTGTTGGCATGTTCATGATTGACTTGTACATTTAGAGTAATATATAGAATGTATGTACAATATAATAATCTGTGCATAAAACCATTCTCTGTGGTTAAATAAACTTTATTAATGAATATATATATATATATATATATATATATATATATATATATATATATATATATATATATATATATATGAATATAATGAATATCTATAATGAATATACTGTATATATATATATATATATATATATATATATATATATATATATATATATATATATATATATATATACTTCATTAATAAAGTTTTTTTACCTCAGAGAATGGTTTTATGCACAGATTATTATATTGTACATACATTCTATATATTATACTATTGGTTGGTAAGATGAATACTATTACTAATACTAATACTATTACTAATACTTACTTACCATTGGTAAGATGAATACTATTAAACCATTCTCAGAGGTGAAAAAAACTTTAGAGTTCAGAGAATGGTTTTATGCACAGATTATTATATTGTACATACATTCTATGTATTATACTAGATGTAGACTATACACACACACACCCACACACACACACACACACACACACACACATACGCACACATACGTGTATATATAATACATATATACCTGAAGGGCAGGTGTTAAATATATTAAATATAAACCTTAAATATATGTCCACTAGACAGAATTATGTACAAATTATATATTGTACTGTATGTGTCTGACAAATCAGTATGTTTACTGTATGAAGCTTTAGTGAAACAATTATAAAGTTTATTAGGTTGTATTATATTAGATATGTACTGCACATGCACCCGGCTTATCCTATAAGCTTAAAAAAAACAAGCCCTTAAAAGGCTTTCATTTGCATTTACACCAGTGTACAGTACATCCATGTCTTCATACATTTCTTTTAAGTTTGCTTTGTGTTTAATAAGCAGTGGAACGGCCATGATAAGTTACTTCTATGGGCCTATTCTCTTGTATTATAGGAAAACTATAAGCAATACATTTTTTTCTGTTGTATTATAAGACGCATTGATCTTCAGTGGTTTATCCTAGCCAGACTTCTAGTTCATAGTTTAGTTCTTTGTACACATTGCACTTCATGTCCACTGAGTTAGGCCATCTTCTTTTGTGTGAAGAGCTTGATGATTTTGAGGATGTCATTTCCTGCAGGTATTGAGGTTAATCGAGGTGTGCTCAGATTTAGCATTGGTTGGTAAGATGTTTTAAGTGTTTCTTATAAGTAGAAATTTACACACAATGTCCGCCTTAGTACCGGTTCCTAGCAGCTCACCTTCTCCCAAATCACACAAGATGCTGAATGAATGACAGTGTGATGTGTGATGTGGTATCAGAAAGTTTCAAGACTAGTTTTGTAATGCACAGTCACAGGGATCACCGACCTTCATAAGTCAGAGTGCCAAAAGACGTGTACATCGCGAGCAGTGCAACTGGAGCTAATCCGAACACGTGCATTACCACGACTGCTATTCTGACCACGTGCGCATTTTCTCACCAGACTCTCCCCACGCGCGGGTTTGTCTCCGGAAGCAACACGATCTCACTTCTGCATTCGCCCTACTCACCAGATTTGTCTCCTGCGGACTTTGCCCTCTTTCTGAAGATGAAGATTCATGTCAGACAATATAGGCGATACGACCGGCATAAATACTGTTATTTTCTAAATATAATAATAATCGTGAATCCACTGTGTTGTTTTTTTGTTTATTTTGCTAGCTTGGGGGTTTGAATTTAGCGGTAATGTATTATGTGTTAGCGGCCGGAGCAGCCCCTTTAAGAAGGTAGCGGATGGAGGTAAGGCATGTGACCGAGGCATCATGACATGCATCAAGAGTGAGTCATAGACAGATGTGGTGGAGAGAATCCGGAAATGTTCAAAAAATAAAACATCTTTCAGAATCAGATAATAAATAAAATGGAAATAATGTGGCCCGGTACCAATTGACCCCCGGACCAGTGCCAGTCTGCGGCCTGGGGGTTGGGGACCACTGAGCTAACAGATACTGCAATTCCGTTATTATATAATGTGACCTTTTTTGGAACATAAGGTGAAGGTTAAAAGGTTAAACCAATAAACGTTATAGGTTTATAGGATAAAGGCTGTTTGAAAGTACAAAACAGAGGCACCACATGCGCATGAACCAACATTATATAGTTGATATAATGCTGTGCTTTTCTTGTAAATGGGACTTAGTTGTACCAGAGTGCTTCAGTCTTATGTTAAAATTTATCTGACTGAGTAGAATACGTCCATAACTCCACTAGTTCTCGAACTTGTTAAATTTTTCACTTGACGTGAGTTGGCATGCCTGTGATTGACAGCTGTGAGGTTATGTTGCCCCGTCTGTTATTGAGCTCTTCCATTTGCGCATAAATAATGGAGTGGATGGTGAGAAGCATAAAAGCATCAGTGTGAGACAAATGAACCGGAACAGACGCGGGAAGAAGCCCATCCAGTTTTTACTCCCAGTCTTCAAGACACTGTTCTACTGAGAGTGCATATTAAAGTGTTCATTAAAAAGGAAGTAGTTTCACCTTTAATGGTTTTGAAAGTAGTAAAAGGTGTGATTCAGACAATTTCCAAAACTTTTTCATGGGGGGGCATTTTTTGACCTCTCCTCAGGCATTTACGATAGTACATTGAATGTCATCAGATTCTGAAACCACCCGCAGGGGTGGAAAAAAAATCACTTACCCAGGCACCTTGAATAAGCAGATTATGTATCAGGGCTATTAGTTTGTTATTAGTTGTTGCCAGGTGTGCAGACTAGAGATCCTGTACCTGTTTGTGACGTATTTTAGGAAGTACTGTATATTTAAACAAAATACACATCACGGCTTAACCACAATGCATGCGTTTTTGTAATGATCTGCAGAAGAATTTTACACATATCTGCTTTTAGATTTGATTAGCTACAATAATAAATTGAAGATTCACACTGTCTCGGGACTCTATGCTCAGCTTAACAGCCACAAATTATATTTTATTATGCAACGTGAAGAGACACAATGCGTCATGACCAAATTTGGCATTGCATATAATTTGTGTAAGGGTGCAAACATGACACACCTCCTCAAACACTGGGCTAGAACAGAAAAATAACTATGACTGACAAAGATGTTTCAGTTGTAATGTTCTTAACCTCTAAGCATTTTGGTCTATTGTGTACTTTTTGTTTACAAAGATTTTTTTTTTTTTTAAGATTAAGTTTTTGTGGTGGAAGAAGAATCAAAGGAGAAACGTATTTTTGTATTAAAGTTACTTTAAAAGCTTTATTATTCATAATTAAAAGTACACAAAAAAATACTTTTTTTTATCTTTTATAATTTTACTAACATTGTATTACAATAATGCTTTTTTTTGTTGGTGTTTTTTTTTTTACCTTTTTGTTTTCCACTTTTGGACATCCATTATTAAAGAGTATCCGTACTTAGCTAATGCTTATAAATAAATCCCATTCATTCATCCACCACTTTACTCTCCATTAATTAGGTTTTCCTATCACTCAGGCTTTGTTTTTAAATGTGGTTTGCTTTGTTTTGTTTCAGAATCCATTGCTTCATTCATTAGAGCGGCTGCAATGCAAATTCAGGCTGTAATAAAACCACACATAGGCTTCCGAGCACGTGTGCTGTCACGTGCCGACTACGGTGTTGTTAGTCCCTGCATGGAGCATCATTCAAAAATTAGTCAGAGAACAAAAACGAGTGCAGAGAAATTTGAATTCCCACTGTGATATCTGAAGTGCCTCCAAATCAGCCATTAGCTCTGACTAAGAGCTACTGACCTGGCTTTTCAGAAGCTTTTAAAGCTTTGGGAATAGATTCACTTTGCCGCATATCCAGGCACCATGGAAACATGTTCATGTGCACTACAATGATTAACATCATCTACAAGTGACTTCTCGTTATTATTAATTTACTTGCAGGGCTTCGATTGTTTTGGTTTTTGAATATTTTACTAAATTATGTCCAAAATATTTGAATACTCTAACAAAAAAACTAAAAGTTTAGCTTACACGAATGATTGAATAAAAGAATCCCGACAACAGGATACAAGTTATATTGTATGCAAATCTAAATAAACAGATTATTAACTTATTAACACTCCAAAGTGTCGGCTACTGCACTCTCATTTACTTACCTTTAACTGCAGGTTTTTAGCAATGCTAACTATTAAACCAGAGCAGCATAGGACACATATTCAGATTACATCTGGCTGTAAATACTGTTGAATTAGCTGTTAACAGCTTGCAAATAGAATTGTAAGTCTATTTAATAGGGAGAATGGGACCTTTTTCCCCTTTTAAAATATGGGTACATTTAGTTTTTACAAATGACTCAAGTCCATTTCCAGAGATTGCATTTTTTCCAATGTATTCACTTGGATGCTTCACTATTAGACTAATACCTATCTTTGTTACAGCAACAATTCTTTGCTTTACTGTAATTAAGCACAGTAATATAGGTAACAGACCAATCCTGTAAAGAAATATAATTCATTATATTGTAAAAGTCATGTTGAATTCCAGTATTTTGACCTGGTTTTATGGCTTGTCTTCTTTAAAAGAGTAACAGTAATAAAGGATCTGGACCAGTGTGTCTTCTGGAAGCTACCTGACCGCCTTGCCTTGTTGATAATGTGCATACAAGAGAAACACAAGGGACTTCAAGAAGCACGCACATTTTAGTAGCAAACACATTAAACAGATTATTTTAGCAGAATACATTAAAAGCTAGCAGGCCTATAGAAGTACTCTAAGGCATTTCTCTTGGCCATAAGACAGAGAAGACTAATCCACTTCCAAAAACCTGCATAATAAAACCTTTAAACATCAAGGCTGGTCTAGTTAGTAATGCGCAATCTCGCATTAAAGAAAAATCACTTGAAGAACAGTACAGTGTCTGAGAGACAAAAAAAACAGACTTGACTGGAAAGAAGCAACATCACAGCTTATACACAGGAAGACAAATTAAAGCCTTTCAGAAAGAAACACACTGTGCAGCCTCATTACCGAACATCACTATTAGCCCAGCGGTACAGTGCTTACACTAATAAACATCCATCTCTCCAATTTCAGCTGCAGTGCATCGTTAGCTCTGTCTCCTTCAGCCAAACACTGCTGACATTTAACATCTCTCATTTTTGACACATTTCTGTCAGTGTTAGAAAAAGTGCTGAGAAATACTACATAAATGATAGTACAGTAAATGCCAAAAACTCATTTAAAATTAGAAATGTCTTGTCAACTGATCAAATGAAACATTTATATAATAAAAAAAATGGTTTAAAAATAATTTTCAGTGTGAATAAACTATTTTATAGGTGAATATACAGCTGTAAGTAAAATATCATGTAAATACCCAGTGCTTGTCATTAGCTAGACCAGGGGTCACCAACATCGTCACCAGGTCGCCCGCAAGGACCACACAAGTCGGCCACCCGCCTTTTCTTAAAAATATCTCACCATAGTGCCACTGACCAGTGAGCTGCATCAAATTTTTTTTGTTGCTATTCTTTTTTAAATCTGTCACAGATAGACCAAGATTTGAAAACCGGAGTATGGTTAAAAACCTTGTCTTTATTTAGTCTGAACATATACAAGGCAGAGGCTTGAGGAGAAGTACGAACCGGAGAGCGGGTATAAACCATAATGCAGGTAGGATCCGTAATGTGGGTAGGATCCGTAACGGGGGTAGAATCCGTAATGCGGGTAGTCCAGGGAAGATCACCAATGTGAACCGTTAAAGTCAAACCTATCTTCAGCGCTTCTTCCGAAGCGGAGCCTGGAGCATGGGGGTACAGGGAATACTAGTGGTAGGAAGTCAGTTAGACCTCTCATGGCAACGAGTAGACCGACAGTGAGTGAGGTGGAATCGGGAGCTTATAAAGGGGAAAGGTAATAGGGAACAGGTGTAGGTGATTAGAGCACGGAGAGGCTGAGTGAGAGTTAGAGCCTTGGAGGGAGGCATGGCTGGTGGTTCCCTGACTAGATATAGATGAATATCATTAATTATTAATAATAACATATAATTAAAGGTAATTTAAGCAAATTTGTTCTTTCAGAAGTGTGTCAAACTGGTAGCCCTTCACATTAATCGGTACCCAAGAAGTAGCTCTCAGTTTCAAAAAGGTTGGTGACCTCTGAGCTAGACTCTGACTTACTGCTTAGCCAATTTATATTAGCTTCTAAAATGGATACTAGTCTAACCTAGTGATAGCAAAGGAAACAGGTTAGCATTTAAATAAATCCAGTTACCAAATTAGCAAAACATAATGCAAATGTTTTTGCAAAGTTAATGGAGTTCATGCCTTGTAGCAAGGCAAATTAGGCACCACATTTTATATACGTTTTTGCATTACCCCCTTTACGCCTGCTCATCCTTAGAGTCAACACTGTTTTCTAATGTGAATAGCTGTTGCGTTAATTAGACTGAAAGGCATGAGAAGGTCACAGCAGATGGCGACATGATTTTTGCATAATTTTAGGATGCTTTAAACAGCAAAGCAAATGCACAGAAGCCCCTTTTAGTCATGTACAGCATACAGGCTTTATAAGAGAAGACAGGACAGATTTTTAACAGCTGCTTTTAAGGTCTAATTAAAAATGGTTTTTTTTGTTGTTGTTGGACACATAATAAAGTAAAAGTGAACAAGTAAGTTTTCAATTTGATTAATATAAGAAGTAAATCAAATTACAATCCCAACCCTGCTTGATTTAAAGATTCTATACAATTTTATTTAGATAAGGCTTTACTAATTGTCTGGATTAACCTGTGTATGCTGATGACAGGAAAGGGATCTGTTGGATGAGGTAGCTGAGACTAGCTACTGGTTATTGGGCCAGTCAATCTCAAGTACAAAGCACAGAAATCAGTAGATTAGTAGACAATTTACTTGGACACCTACACTATATAGACAAAGGTCTGTGGACACTTGACTATAAGATCTCTATGTGCTTTCTGAACATCCCATTCCACATCTAGTCTCAGTTTGCTGTTATAAAAAACCTCCATTCTTCTGTGGAGATGTTCCACTAGATTTTGAAGTGGTGCCACAAGTACCACAAGAGTGGTAGTCAGGTACTGATGAAGAGTGTGGAGGCCTGGAATGCGGTCAGCGTTCCAATTCATCCCGAAGGTGTTCAGTTGGGTTGAGATTAGAGCTCTATAACAGACCAATCATGATCTTCCTCTCCACCCCATGTATCTACCATATCATCATGGAGCTCATTGTGTGCACAGGAGCATAGTCATGTTGAAACAGGTTTGGGGTAAAATAAAGAAAAATCACTTCTAAAGACATTCTAAACAATTGTGTACAAAAATACAAAACAACTTTTTTTGGGAAAGAACCACATATGGCTGGAAAAGTCAGATGTCACAATACCTTTGTCCATATATTCACAGTGAATTTGTATAGACTACCAGAATTCGGGCTTTCCCAGACATAATAACAATAAAAAACAAAATATAATTTTGCTTAATTAATGCTGCTGTATGTAAGATTTTAAAATGTTTCCCACTTCATTAGAAAACTGATGATGTGACTTTTAAATTATGTAAATTTGGGTTGGATTTTGCCCTTGTCCACTGTGAGAGTTAATTTCTCAATATGACAATATGCACTTTAAGGCTCTATTACAAACTACACATATTAAAAAAGGATCTATTATTAATCTATCATGAACATACTATTAACAGTATTTCAGTACTACTATTGCACTAATACTAATTAGCTAGTATGTGGTTTAGGATGCAATTTTAATGTTCGTAACATTAAAGGATACTCTGTGGATATAATTATCTGCTGACACTATTATTTTTTTTCCATCCAGAATACAGAAATGTTATAAGAACCTAAACATTATTGTACACAACTGTGTGACCGCCATCATTACGTAGTGGCAGGTAAAGGGGCAGATTCTCCAACATTCAACCAGTGGTAGTTATTTAGACAGCTTTAACAGTTACCTAACAACATGGCATTGCATGATCCAGCATCAGTGTGTTTGTTTATTGCCAACTGATCATCTGTGCCATGGTATAATAGTGGACAATCTGCAAGATCAAAAAAACAGCATAGGGTCTACAGAATGAGGCGGTTTCCTAAGGTTAGTTGACTGTAGTTAAAGCTGTGCTTGTTTAACAATAATCACAGTAAATGTTTGTGCATGACCTTGGGGTGACATGACTCACTCCCGGTGGTGCTTAATGCATTTCTGAAGCTAATGGTAGTGAGCTAATGTGCCATTTCCGAAATACTGTGTGGAGGACAAAAAAAGTCCAACCAGTCCTGAGATGTGGTTTATTTACAGTATATCTATCTATCTATCTATCTATCTATCTATCTATCTATCTATCTATCTATCTATCTATCTATCTATCTATCTATCTATCTATCTATCTATCTATCTATCTATCTATATATATATATATATATATAGTTTTTGTGGTATTTGTTATCTGAACAAAGTATTTACTAAGCCGTTTTTGACTCCTATATGAGCTGTAAAACTTCTATATAACCATTTAATTGTATATATAAGCTAAAAGACAAAGATCACTGGAGATGAAACATTCTCTTTGCAGCTCTACAACTGGGAAATGACACAAATTACACACTACATTATATAACAGATAAATGCCTTACCTGTAGAAAGAAAGCTTAACCTTCATCCCTCCTTTTCCCTCATATTGGACTCTCTGATTGCCCCACTTTCCTGATTGGCTGCCAAATTTTTGTCCAATAGTAAAAAGCTTTGTAATTTGGATAGGCATACACAGAAAGACAAAATCCAAACCTTATAGAGTATGTGTTTTGTATTAGCCTGCACTCTGCCACCATCTGTGCTCAAGCCACACACAGAGTAACTTGATCGTTGTGAAGATGAGGAAAGACCCATCGCTTGTCAGTATGGATAAAGCTCAGTGTCATCACTGGACTGCTGCTTTAGGATCATGTAGGCCCACACTGTCTGTCTAACACTGCTGCTCGCTCATTCACACAAACACACACTACTGAAAGGCATGGCCAAAACCAGTTTTCAAATGGAGATTATAGAGCTAGTCACAGAGCTATGGTTCTCTGAAACTTTATCACTTTTCACTCCTCTCTGTCTCTTTCTTATAGACATATTTAAACAAATGAAAAGTGGGCAGCTCGTCTGTGTCCCTGTCAAGAGTTCTTGTTAACAGTAATATACAGTGGATGACAGTAGCCTGTTTGCTACGTTTCTTGCCAATGAAAAGAAATATTAACAAAATATTTAAAGAATATAAAAGGAGTGATGACGCTGAGCCAATACTCTGATCGTCAGGGGGCCGATACAAGCGGAAATGTTGGATCGTATATCAAAACGGAAAAAGAATGAATTTGATCCTATAACATGATAATAAAAAATAATACAAGTTTGATTCTTCTGGAACTGGAATGTTTCTATTTATGCTTTATAAAGCATTATATTCATTATAGTTGTAATGTAAACGATTTGTGTGTTTAACTGAAACAAAAAGTGTTAGTTACGTCAAAGTCATATTTGTTAGCTGCAATTATATGTAGCTTCATTTATTTTGAAGTGCGTCAGTTGTAAATATTCATATCGAAGCAATACATATTCATAATTCATGAATGGATATCGATATTGACTGATGCTCAAGGATTCAGTATTGGTATTGAAAAAGTTAAAAGTATTATTGTGCCATCTATATGCATCCTATACCTACTCTGGGGTTCCTTTAAACAGCTAGGGCTGAAAATATTTTCTGCTTGAGCATGATTTCACATGTCAGGAAAATGCAACGGTGATAAACTGGCGTTTGATAAAGAAACGACTGAGTCCTGCACAGCGACTCTTTCTAGTAGGAAACGGATATTGAATATAAATGGATGAATAAATTAATATATGAAAAGCTGTAACCAAATTAGGTGATTTCTAACAATGTGCTGATATAGTATTTATCAGTGCATTGAGGTTGTCATGCTCTAAATTCAGAGTGAACACACAATAGCAGCATTTAAACCCTAGTCCACTGTAAATACCATGTGCATAATTGCACAATATCAGGTCAAGGCCTGTTCATTTTGTTTAGCAGATAACTATCCAGGGTCTACAGGAGTGGGATTTAAACCACTAGTGTGATCCATTGGTGGCTCAATGCAACCAGACAGCTGACCTTACATTGCGTTTTTAATAATGGTGGTGTAAATTGTAAAAGACAAAATGCTTCCTCTGGCTGGTCCTCTCCTGTCATGTTCTTCAAAATCCCTGGTTCGTTGTTCTGCTTTTTTTGGTGCACAGCACCATAAAAGCATACTAGCATATAGCGATGTGGAACTGTATGATACTAATCTAATCAGGATAGTTTCAGTGCTGTATAGCATTGAGACCCATATCAGCAGTGCTCTTCAGCAGCATTAGTCATGTAAAACCTGATGGGAACACTATGCTAAGAGGCCACATCAGCGGTTCTTTTGGATCCCTGTAAAAGGGTATTATCTTTCCTCCTGCCAGTCCTGTTTAAAACTAATAAATCTGTTATGGATAATCTTTATTACCCGTTTCTCCATTTCCCTCACTGCCTTTTTCTCTACTTCGAGTCAGTAGTACCAAGAATGAATGTTATGCTCCTGTCTGATTTTATTACATTTACACACAGAAATCTCTTTTTGTTAGTCCTACATCACTTACACCTCAACCTATAGCTGTGTCTGTTTCCACTTCCTGATGCCCGGCTACAGAATAAACTGAATCTTCATAACAGATGGCAAAACCCTGCGATTTTATTTATTTTTATTTTTTTTATTTTTTTTACTTGGCTGCATTTTCATTCATGTAATTCATAGATCCTCTTAGTATAATTCCTTTCTAGGTGCTTTAGGGGAGGAGTGATTAGCTGGCACAAAGCGCATTAGTGTTAGCACTGTAGCAAGAGCCTGACACACCAGTAGCTCAGCCGTCCTTAAAGGTGTACTCTAGCATTTTTCTGGTTGGAGTATAACATTAAGGAGTATTTAGAATTATAAAAAAAAAAAAAAACACGGTCCATTGTTAAAATCCATAGAGTGTAGAGAAGGGTCTAATGTATATGTTATATGATGTTACATTATTTTCAGATATTTTTTAATCCAGCAATGTGCCCTGAAAATACCCACGTTTTCATGTTTTTCACTTATATAGTACTTGTTTTTCTCTTCTACTCATATTTTGTTTTTATTCAAAGCAGATTTCAAGCAGATGAAATACTTTCATAATCTGCTGTTGTTTCAAACCCGAGTTCAAATATTTTATAAAATGTTTCAATAAGGTCCACCTACATTAAAAACAAACATACTATTTCACATTTTGCCAGTATTGTTGCATTTTCACACAGTTTATAGCAGTCTTTTTAGTGCTGGTGTGTGTGTGTGTGGTGTGTGTGTGTGTGTGTGTGTGTGTGTGTATGTGCGTGTTGAGGTAGTGTAAAATTATGAAGTTCTGACTGCAACAAGCAGGTCAGCTCTTTTGATACCTGACCTGTCATTAACACCAGGCCATGACAACGCAGCCAAAGATACTTTGTTTTTGGCTCACTGTGTTATGTCTAGCATTTTTTAGCGATGTATAACATTATAACCTGGTCTTGCAGTGCCAGTTAGTGCATTTATCCCCCCTTTCGGGAGTGTAATTAGAAAAAAAATGCAGTTTCATAGCGTTTTTCTACTTCACTTTATTTCTAAACATTATATTTTTCATTGTTTGACATGAAAATCTTTCTAAAATAATGATTTTACACATGAAAGCCATGCGAAGCAGCCGTATCTGTGTTTAGAACATTGATTATTGAAAATGTATTAACTATATTAATACAGCAATGTGATCTGTTTTGTTTCAAATTATCAGTCACAGCTTCATCACTGTCATTGTCAAGGTGGAGTCAGATTCACTCTCGATACTCTGAATAGGGCACTAGTCATATACCCATTCACACCTCAGGGCTCAGGTGCTGGGATTTGAGCTTATGACCTCAAGCCAAAAAAGTCTTAACCACGAAGCATTGAAGAGGAAACTCATGTAAACTCACAGAGAAGATGTGAAACTCTTCCCAAACATTAACCTGAGCTCAGGATTGAGTTCCATGATGAAGGTTACAGCCAGAGATAAGATAACCTTCATTACTGATGCGCGTTGATATGTTTGCCTCGTTTGTCTTCTCTAACATTGAGATCATTACGTGTGTCATTGCCGTCTCACCTCCTCTTTCTGTCTCTACTCTTAACGATGTGGATGAGTCATGAGTTTCTCCACAGAATGCCTGATGTAGCGGGTGGAATGTGGGCTTGAGAGTGAGTGGTGATGCATATTATAGCATTTACACACACTAATGCTCTCAACCCGAGTGAGTGGCCTCCTATGTCACATTAATGTTTTTCATCTTTTTCTCTGCTAACCATCAGGTTTATACACTAACTCACAAGACTTAGTATTTGTCTGCTTATTTTCTTTGATTTGGCAAACGTATCAGACTGAAACACTCATCTTGAACAACTTTCCTCATTCAAAGTGAAAAGCATTTTAAATACAATGCTTTGCATAAGAATTCCCCTCTCTGAGTTTTCCATATTTCATTGTGCTATGGCCTGGAACTGATGTGGACTTGTTTGGGATTATATTATATTATAATTTAAGGCTCAACCTGAATAGTCGAAGATTTGATGCTTCGATAGGAGAAACCTGATTCGACTACCAGTCTCACAATCGAATCTTTACAGAGGTGTTAAGCAACGAAGATCATGCCATTTTGATTAAATGGGGGTGCTCAATGTATGATTTCACAAAGAATTACCAATTTTCTTCCAATAAGTTAATATACAGCCTATTATGATAATGTTGTAAATAAAGATGTGAAAAGAAAGAAGCTTTTAATAAATATTTGCAATATGCGTGAGTAAATCCAACCACCCCTGTGACTGATTTCACTTTTCATGATCCGTGAATGACACAGGAGAATCTTGCCAGCAGGGTTTTAAAAAAATATAAAAGTATAAATGTAAAACTTTCTGGAATATTCTGTAAAGGTATATTCTGTACTAATTCAATTCTGTAAATAATTTTTTTTTCAGGGCATCGATGTTGCCCCCAGGTTGACAAACACAAACACACACATGATTCGACTATCAGTCGACTTTAGGCACGACTTGAAAAGTCTGATTCGACTATGTAAATCCTTCGTTGAGGACACCCTGATATAATTTATTGAGATTGGGCAATCAGTTGCCACCAGAAGGATGCTCTAGCATAATTAATTTAATGCATTTCACCTTTGGACAAATTAAAGTGATCTCACATCATCTCAGTGTTAATACTTCTCTTCCTGATAGGCCCCAAATTTATTTAGAGAAAATCCCAAAACAAACAGCATTCTGAAGATGAAAAAGCTATTGTAGGGTTCAGCTTGGTAATTACATATGATTCTGGTCAGTGAGAGTCACACACACACACACACACACACACACACACACACACACACACACACACACACACACACACACACAAACCACTGATAGATCAAAGAGGAAAATCAAATCCGTTTCGATATTATAGATTTTGATCTAATAATGTTCTAATACAGATATATTTAGCTGTAAAATAGTACATTGGTGGAAAGCAATGCAATTCTGCCACTCACTGGCTTTTATTGTCCATGACATCATTGTTGGAGACCTTCTTCCTTTGTAACGTCATCTCCTTCGAGCAGTGGAGCCCCAATACCAGCACAGATGTTGTTACCAGTAGCCTTCTTGATATCTTTTCATGTGTAGATGCTGTGAGCTAAAAATAGCATCCCAGTGGTGCTCCTTAACCCCATGTATGTAGGACAGTGTGGAGCTGGCTGAGCAGATTTTTTTTCTAGAGAAAGGTAGGGGTTTAGTAGTGCATTTTACACTCTGAAGCCCTTCCCCAATCCTTGTGTGACATTGTTGCAGTTAGACAACAGATAAACATGTTTTTTTAAAGCATTCAGATTATGCGCGTTTTTTTTTCCTCTACAGATAAATCAGAGACAGATCTCTTGAAGAAGTCCATCATTGATATGGGTGACCCATACACATCCCTGCTGTCCGGTTATTCCTCAAAGATGGATACCTCCTACTTCTCGGGTGATATCAGTGGAGGGGAGCAGAAGCAGAAGGCTGGAATGGATGACTTCATCTCAGGCCTGGATTGCCAGTCTGCCATGTTCAGCTCAGACTCTGGTATCGAGATGACCCCAAGTGCTGAGCTTGGCTACAGCGCCCATAAGCTGCGTGACTCAGACAAGACCCCCGATTCCACCTACAACTACATGGACATCAGGAGCAGGGAGGATACCCACAGCCAACAGCAGCCTTTGGAGGATTGGGGGATAAGTGAGGCAATGGAATCTGCCCCTCTATCCAGCCTTAGGGGAGGGCATTACTTGGAGAAGAGTCCCTCACCTGTGGAAGTGGAGACATTGGGACCCTCTGCAGCTGCACTTGATTCACACACTTTCCCCTATGTAGAAGAACCATCCGATGACGAGCTCTCTGACTACCAGGCCGACCGCTTACCTGGTGCTGAAGAAGGTGCCAGTCTAGTAAAGATCACTTTAACCGAGACACCCCCCTTGTCAGTCTCTCCAGTGGACATCCAGCGTTCCTCGCCTGTTGGTGTTTCTGAGAAAGAGAGCATCCTTAGCTTGGGGCTACAGGGAGTGCCCACTGTCACACTGTCTGAGCCAGAGGATGAGAGTCCAGGATCTTCCACTCCACCACTCACAGGTGAGCATTAAAAGGTATAAATTGGCATAAGACTGCATAGGGCGATCTATGAATTGAACTCATTTGAATTTCGATTGGCCTCGTTTAGTCCAAAATGAAAAAATGTTGTGGAAAACCCAAATTAGAGAAAATGAACAGCAAAATGTATTTGTTGAAGTACAGATGGAGAAATAGAACTTAACTCTTTTTAACATTCTGCTTTATCAAGAAGTGTTATTTATACACATCAGACACCAGTCATAACATTATGACGTCATAGCATTATGGCGGTGAGTGAATAACACTGAATATCTCTTCATCATGGCACCTGTTAGTGGGAGGGATATATTAGGCAGCAAGTGAACATTTTGTCCTGAAAGTTGACATGTTAGAAGCAGGAAAAATGGGCAAGCGTAAGGATTTGCTAGAGTTTGACAAGGGCCAAATTTGTAACTGCTAGTCGACTTGGTTATACCTGGTCGGTGTAAGTTTATGTCCTGCAAGCCAGCTACAAATGTGTTTATTCTCCTTAGATATTCACAGGCACAAATATACAATGCTATAAAATCTCAAAGACAAAACTAACATTACTAATATGTTATTAATAGGAGAAATTAGCACAAACATGTGCAGAGAGTTTATGGTGAGGCAATAGCGGTGTGCTGAATAAAGTCTTTAGTGTATGCAGTTTGGTGCTGAGCCTCTGTCCCTCTGAGTAACAGATTCCACACATGCTCTCTCTCAGTGGGATTTCTCAACACAGCAGATGGCTACAGCCAAGCAGGTGATGAACCTGCAACAAAAACACTCACCTCTTTTCATTCTTTTTTCCCCTCTGTTGCTATAGAAGAGTCTGACTCTCCATCCGATTCCATGATCCATGCCACTGAAGTGAAAACCCAGGAGAAAGCTCCAGAAACTGCATCACTGGTCTCTCAGCCTGCCCTCAAATCCCAAAGTCCTTCACTGGAGTTTAAGAGCACTCCAACTCTTCCCCTATATGCCAAGGTTACAGATGCTAGCAGTGGAGACTCAGGTGATTCAGAGATTGAGCTTGTGTCTGAGGAGTCAAGCCCACAGGCTCCCAGCTCTGCCTACATGACCTTCAGCAAGGCTCCCAGCACCCCTCCATCAGCCCCGGCAACTACTCAAGCTCCTGTTTCTGTCTCTATCCCTGCCTTTAACCCTCCCCCTGGCCTTGCTTCTGCCCCCATCTCTGCAGCCATGCAGTACAGCATCCTGCGTGAAGAGCGAGAGGCAGAGCTGGACAGTGAGTTGGCCCTTGAGTCCTGTGAAGAAGAGAGCCCTAAGAGATTTCTCCAGGACTCCTCCACCAAGGTAAGCAAAGTCAACACACAACCAGCTGAACCACCATCCCCCTCATCTACAGTGACCGCTGCTCCTCCTGTGAGCCCTGCACCACCACCTGCTGCTCCCGTCTCTGTTGATGCTCCTAAAGAGAAGATAGCAAGTGAGGCAGAGAATGAGAAGACAAAACCAAGCAGCAACATTTCAACCCCTAGTCCAGTCCTGCCTGAACTGAAGGTGGAGAAGCCTCCTGAGGAAAGGCCAGCAGAGAGGACACTTTCTCCTGATATCTTCCAGGGAATAACTAGAGAGAAGGGTAAGGCTCTATGAAATTTAAATTCTTAATTTAAGAAGTGAATAAGATTGACGTGTGCTAAATGAACCGCAAATTAATAAAAGTAATTCTTAGATAGATCTTAGGTGTCTATGCAGGAATATATTTACTGTAGTCTTGATCAGGGTTTTAAAACTGATCTAGTACATTGAGTTCTACAGTGCCCTAAAATATAAACTTGGAATGTCTGTGGCAAAATGGCCACTCCTTGCTATAAATATATGGGTGGAAAGAAGCGAATTTGGCAGCGAAACCAGGAATGGCTGGTTTTTCCCAAAGCACAGTAATCAGTCATCTGCCAATAACTTCTGACTTTCACTGGTTATAGGGCCTATATATATATATATATATATATATATATATATATATATATATATATATATATATATATATATATATATATATATATATATATATATATATGCCTGGGTACATTTTTACCTCTAAACACAGCTTTGATAATAGAATTTAGTTAGAATACTGGTTTTGTTTGAACCCAGGTTCCCAATGCTGGATTAATAATTTGCAAATCAGCAATTAATAAGTATTAAGGCTATAGTAGTAGTAATGACCAATTCAAAGTTAAAACCACTTCAATTTTGTATCTGTTACACAAGCTGCATAGTAGCAATTACAGATCCCACTGTTAAATCACTGTTTCACATAAGAGACAAAGACTTTCAGCAGAATTGAGAAAGGTTTTGACTACATTATTAACTTCCAGTAATGTTTTTTGTCTTTTGCCATATACAATTTCAAGGTAGACCTAAAAAAAGAAGCATTTTTATACATTTTAGGCTCAAATCAATGCCTGTGAAAATACAGCGGTCCCAGGGGCCATACCCATTAATTTATAGCTATAGACAAAAATGTGTTCCCCGTGGCTAGAATGTGGTGCATTTCCATTTATAACAGTAATCGCAATGGGACGGTTACAGTCATCAATTTGGCCAATGGTGTGCCACAGCATTTCGGTATGAAACCTCTGTTTCTTCCCTGTTCTTGCTATAGATTTGCTGCAAACAGTGTAGCTTCTGTCTGACTGTTTCAGCCTGATGAGTATCAGAAAAGACAGGAAATTGTAAATCCCTGATGTCGAATGTCTCGATAAGGGTGGGGTGTGGTTACTCATCATTTCCTTTGATTACCTTTATGATCAAGATAGTTTTGTATTTCAGGTTTTACATAGTCTGTGTGTGACTTTTTAATCTAAAGCTTAGAATATATAAGATCAGACGCTTAGTGGTTTTTACGAACACATATTAAACTAAAGTCAGGCAGGTAGTCTTGCTACTGGATGCACTGATTACAAGCCTGTCATTGCAGCATGTATGCCTGCTCTTTTATTAACATCTTGAGTGCACTCTTAAATGCATAAGCACCCATCATAGGAATAGCCCAGCCCTCACACTATCAATTTTGCCAAGGCAGCCTTTATACTAACCTGTAGCTTATTCATTGCTCTGCTGTGCTTCTGCTTTATACACCAATATTCAGGCTTCTTCAGTGTTTAGCCACCAGCACTTTCTGCCAAAGTTATTTTATCTGTATTTATCTGAAAAGTTTAATCTTTGTGTTTGCTCCTAGCACTGTAAAAGTGAAGGAACTCTGTAGCCATACCAGCTGTTTGTTTTATTCTTTATGTCTGCTGACCAACAAAGGAAGGTGATGAATAGACTGCAGTATTTTTATTTCCTATGCGCTTTGTGCATCACTAATGGCATTATGCTGCAGTTAGGGCAGGGCTCTGTAAGTGCCTGTCGCATAATTTCAGGTCCAGACAAGATGGCCATTGATCATGTCCATCCTCCAGCTCCATTGGGGCTTAGCGGAGCAAACTTGCTACCTATAGCCCTATTCAGAATGGTTGGGAAACTGGCAAAATTTCAACAGTTTACACATGTTTTAGGTTTATAGGCTTTCTAATATTTTAGAAAACAGCATGCTTCTTCATGCCAACATAAACACAGTTAATTGTGGGAAATTAGAATTAGTGAAATATTTCAAATACATTCACTTTTGGTGCACCTCATTACACACACTCTGTCTCGCTGATGTTATTGCTAAAATCTGCACCAGAGACTGAACATCTGAGGTCATGGTTTTAAGTTATCCAACATTGCTATTAATACTTAGCAAGGAAATGAGTAAGCAGGAAAATTCCAGCAGTTCTTAAGGAAACCACCCCTGCTATCCAGAACAAAAAGAAGCAGAAAACCCTAATCAACATACACACACACACACACACACATATATATATATATATATATATATATATATATATATATATATATATATATATATATATATATATATATATATATATATATATATACGGTATATATATATATATATATATATATATATATATATACGGTGTGTATATATATATATATATATATATATATATATATATATATATATATATATATATATACGGTATATATATATATATATATATATATATATATATATATATATATATATATATATATATATATATATGTTTTTATTTTGTTTCCCCTTTTGAATCAGAGGAGACCGAAAGCAACGCATATATATATATAATATAATCCCAGTCTACTGCAACCAGATGTTCCAGATAAGTGGAAATCACTTGTTCAGGGAATGCCTTTTTTTTAAGCTATAGACAGCATATACAGATTTATAATAGTTATTACTGCAGAGTCATGTCACACGCTGCTTTGTGCAGGACAAAATATTGTGAAGTCACTTTCTGGAAGTCCCCCCACCCCCCCCTTCTCCCAGAGTAGCAGTAGAAGGACAAATCGTGGATAATGGAACATTGGTTTATAGGACAGTGAGGCGTAGGATGATCGAGGAAAGACAAAACTAGAGAAAGGGCACAATGCTTTACATAACACATGACCTCTATAGCACTTTACACTTTTCACAAACACATATTTAGACACATGGGGCTCACATTTCTACAAGGCATTTGGCCTATGCTACTTGTTTAAGAGCAGCTCAACAATTTGCTTGTATCAACAGTAAAACAATGCTTACATAACTAAAACATTAAGCTATTGCTGGCTGTAGTATGTATATACATAACATCACACAAGCATTTTTGCAAACACTACCATTTCTTTTTGCCATGTCATAACAGCAAACCTGTGTTTCTGAGTGCTTAAGAAATCTTTTTTTTTTAATGATGACTTCCTGCTAAAAGTAATACTTCAAAATTCAGAATAATTTTATTTTGCCTGATGATTCTTTAGAGTGATGTTGCTAAAATATAACATTTGTGATAGTGGGATGTTTAGGAATGAAGAAGCTGAGAAATAAAGCAATAAAATAACATTAATAGATTCCTAATATCTCAAAAAACACTGACTAATGAGGTGACGCGTCTCTCGGTAATTGAAAAACAAATCAGTCACCTCTGTTTGTCCTCGTGCAGTAGTGGGGTGTGTGCCATGCCGAGCAGGATCTAGAGACACTGCAGTGCATGAAGAAGCATCCAAAAAACATCCGTCATGTCTCCGCCTTACATTTACAAGTGCTGGAATTTGAATCTCGGCTCTAATGAAATCTCCGAGCTGAGAGTCCCAGAACGTGTAGTAGGCCTTTTCTGAGAAACTCTACTCATTTGAACAGCCACAACCCGAGGGTCCTCTTTACCAAGATTATTATATCATATATCAACATCTTGTTATGCAAATATTTACTCATATAGTCAAATAAATATTTCTGTATGTGGCACACATTAAGCATTTCTGTTTGATTAAGGCTAAATGTGACACTTCCTTCAGTTCTACAGCATCAAAGATGAGTAGTGCTGCCCTCCTTTGTTTATGTAGACTCACTACAGCTGCAAAATAGGAAAGCATATAAAAAGGATTTAGACAATTGATTATAGCTGTTTAATTTTAGACTTGGATAATTTGCTGTTTCTGAGAGTGGTGTAATGTCTCTGTCAGTACATGAGGCTGGGAGATAGCTGAGAGGGAACTGATGGTGACATTTACTGCTAATGCAATGAGAAGTTCAGCTTTCAGGTTTCTTAACCCATCGATTGTTTGAGTCGAGGGAAGGTGAGACATATTGTTTCTTATTTCTGAAAGCAATACAATTCAATTCCAAATAATAGACTTTTAATCCTAATGGCATTCAGGTCATTTCTAAGAGATTGTTTTGAAATAGGGCAAAAATAAATTTTTGAGGAAAAAAAAAAAAACCTGAAAATGTACAAATACAGATAAATTGTTGTCAACAGACAACTGAATGTATTCCATAATTATAAGTAGTATTAATAGAGAAGTACTGATCTTACCTTTTTAATCTTAGATGTTCGAGTACTACGTTTTGGCAAATACTTGATACTGATTTGGTATTAAGAGCTAAGCCAATTTTCCTTCACACTTTTGGTGCCAAGTTATGCAAAATATTAGTGTCCCGATAGCAGCAGGCTAAAATAAGCTATATACTGCTTGGGTCTTTTTTTGTGTTTTTAGATGTAGCCCTTTTCCTTGTTCTTTCTATATAATGGCATATAATTTGTGAACCATAGATTTAAAAAGTATCAAGTCTCTATCGTGTCTTTATTTCTGCTCTGCAGTAATTGTCTGTAGTCTTATATAACTATTTTGCACTGCAAAAAAACATGTATTTCGAGGTCAATGTTTCTGCATCCACCAATTAATTGTAAATAAAGTTCCTATAGCACATAATCTGCTAGATGTCAGCAGCTAGTGAATCGCCCATATGTGGTGTTTAATTGAATGATATTTATAACTTTTGATGTTTAATGCATCTGTCTAGTGCTGACTTCAGAGAGAACTGACTGACTTTGCTCGAGGCTTTTGGAAGCAGGATATCATTCAGGGTGCTGCATTCTGTAAAAAACTGTGACCATTGAACTACAAAGAGGGATTATTACTTTCCACACTAATAATAATTTGGATGTATTTCATTTTAATCAACATGATCTGCAAAAGCCATTTTTAGCACAAATGTGGATGATTCTTCCACTTGCATGTTTTCCAGCTGCCTGACTGACATAAATTCACTAAATTATTATTATTATTGTTTTTTTTTTTTCATTAACAATTTATTTCACGATATTGATTTTGTAATGAAATTTCTATTGGAGTTGTCACGTGCATTCATTTTATTTCCTTCCATTAGCTTGCTAGCTTCCTTGACAACGCACAGTCATGGATAAGAAGCGTAAGGCTAATTTGATTACAGCTATCTTTTAAATGCAATAAGGCTCAATTATCTACGAGCATCAGGGTTATATGATCTAATATGTTTCATGCTTTCATTGTGTTTGCTGTCTCATCGAGATATAACCCTTTTATGCGTGATTTTATATACATTTGCTCTACAGCGGTTTTTCAAATTTGTTTGTAGTTACAGGAAAGCGGAGGCTCTTTATCTAGTACCCGTAGGTGATATTTCCTTTGCATCAGTGTACACTGTCCTAAATACAGGGTGTGGTGCAGCGGCTGGAGCTGGAGTGTACATGCTGGCTTGCTCATGAGAAACCTCTAGAAGGATGCTTGTAATTCCCAGTTTCAGCCAGCAGAGTGCTCAGTCCTCGAGTTCTACAGTTTTGCATGAGTCACTGAGCACCAGCCCATATTTGACAATGCTAGCATATACTTTTACCTCTTCAAAAGAGTTTTTTGGACTGAGTGAACCAGTGTAATGTTGTATTTACTGATAGAGACTTTTGAACAGTCTCTGGATGAAAGTACACAAAGCTGATCCTGCACAGGGATTGAGCTTAACATTGGTGTCAAGACAGAGATATGAGAATTGGGTTTAAATGTAGAAATACAGGATAGTGGACACAGTAAGAAATATTATTTAGAAAAAAAGTCAATTGACGACATTAACAGTTAAAGCCATACAACTACTTGTTTTCATTTTCTCAAATCAGTACTTTTAGTGTAAGAAGAATGGCTCATGTATTTTATTACAAATCTTAACAACTCTCTAATGCGTGTTTGTGAAATTGTTTAAATAGCAGCGATCGAAGCACTGCATAGTTTGAAAAGCGTAGAAGCCAAGTTGTCAAGACTTTGTTGCTTTCGAAAAAAATACAATCACGATAGTCATGAACAAAAAAAGTGGAGTTACAACTATTTGAACTCTGAACAAAGATAATCTTGATCATTGTGTTTTTGCTTTGTGTGTGGTTACACACTTTTTGGACGTGTAAATGAATGTCATTGATGTAGATCATTTGCTTGCTTATTATTACTTATTCTCCTCATTTTAATATGTTAATCATCCATCATTATACTTGCTCTGGCAGAATGAAGTCTGTACAGCAGGCTTTTGTGTTAATATTCTTAACAAAGCATGGAGGTATTTTTATGATTATAATACAAGCACACAAGAGATTTAATATCTTTAATATCCTATAATTCTCGATATGCTATTAGTCTACATTAATAATGTAAGCAATTTGTTAATTATATGATTTGGGTTTTATCACTCAGCTACTGAACACAATTTGAAATGTCATCTATATTACTTAAAGATATCATTAGCGTTAGTAAGTGCAGTAGCAGGCTTCTTTAGATGATAAATTACTTAGTCGCTGTTATATGATTTTCATTTTCATTACTGCTTTTAATTATAGTGTGACATCATAATCAGGAACATACTGATGACCCTCTATGACATAATTTCAGGCTCTTCAGGGTTCCAGATTTTGTCATGGTATAGCTGTGATCCAACAAAACTATGCACATCGTTAATTGTGGACACACCGGTTTGTTTTAAGAAAATGCTAGGAAAATCACAATCTGTACTAGTATGTATCTCAGTATGATGCCTACTAGGAACACAAAGAAATGAAAAATCTGGGACGAAACCGAAGATTCAGGATGCACTTGGCCGAAAACCTGAACCGAAAATGGTTTATTTTAAATGATTTTAAAATACTGTCTGTATAATGGATTGTATTCCTATTCGATTTTTTAATTTTGTGAAATTGTTTTAATCTGAACTGAAAAACTACAAAACTATAAAATAATCACACTGTTAATTTTTTTTTTATTATCACAACAAAATGATATTAAACAAAATATTTTATTAAATAAATTCAATATATTATTCTCCATTGGATTTTTTTTACATAATAAAATGTAACAATTATTGTGCAAAACAGCAGTAATACAAAACTAAAACCGTACACTAAAACTGTAAACAACAGATGTAGCCAGAAGTTGAGAAAAAAGCCAAGGTGTTTTCAGGTGGTGAATTTTCAGTTTATGTTTTTGGCCTTTTTTTTTCTTTCGGTGAAAAGCATAGTGCTGTTTGCAGTCGAAAATGCTGTGCATCCCTAATGCCTACTATATATTTGTCCTCATGTGTCCTATAGCTGGAGGCTAACAGAGAGTGCTGAGTCATTCAGCATATCCCGTATGATGTCACATTACGCAATCACACATCCACATACTTATCTTTAGAAGCTATTGGAGAAAAAAACATACTAATTCTCAGAAAACTTGTTAGTAATTAGGTTAATGGAATATATTAGATCAGATAAAATGTATACATCTGATTTATTTATTTTTTTCATTGTAATAATTGTAATTAAACAACCTGCTCGTGCCGTAAAAAATCTTCCAATCAGTCGTTGATTATTGTCGTATGTTAGATTGGCTCTAGTTATCTATACGTACAAAATACTCTTAGTAGCTCTTGTCTTCTTTTTATATCTGGCCATCCTCCTTCTAATCTCCACTAGTCGGCAGCAATTACACGATCCACCATTACACACTTGTTCTCCTCCTCCCTTTGCTCACTATCCCCTCCTCTTTTGGCTCATTCATGCACTGGTGTGGGGTGGGGAAAGAGAGAGAAAGTGATAGAGCGATTGAAAGAGAGAGAGAGAGAGAGAGAGAGAGAGAGAGAGAAGTGGTGCAGCAGAGCAGGAGCAGAGGCACAGCAGATTGTTAGCGTGTTAGCAGTAGCCGATCATCACTTCCTCCCCTCAACATGCAGAGCAGCACCACAGTAGCCGCAGACTCCACCAAGATGGAGGGATTCTGGAGCAACTGGAAATGCCAGGGTATTTATTTGTGTGCATGTGCATGTATGTGAGATGGTTCGGGTTGTCTAGAGAGAGGATGAGGATTAAGATGAGGATGAGAATGTGTGCGCAAATCATGATGAGGATGAGAATGTGTGCGCAAATCATGATTGGCTGATTAAACAAAGAGGAGAGACGAGTGTGGATGCAGCATGGAGAGATGCTCGAGGTTATGCAGATCCTCAGGTTTAGACTACCGCATAATAGGACGGTCTGCTGCGTCTCCTCGTTTAAGGGTCTTGTCTGCGTCAAGGCAGCCGCCATGATGAGCATCAAATGAAGGGGGGGTCTGAGACAGTCGGACACGCCCTTACTCAACCCCCACCGACCCACTCTTTTCATCTTATCCATGCATTTTTTTTCTATATTCTTTCAGCATACTCAAGACAAAGCTATTAGAAAAAATAAATTTTCACCTATGTATCAATGTGTGCATGCATTTGTGCTTCTCCTGCTTTGTGTCTGGCTAACTGTAACGTTTCACACCGGCGGCAGTTGTGTGCATGAGGGAGGTTGGGGTGTGGCTACGTATAGCAGGCCAGCTCCATTTGCACACAGCTCCAGGTTGCCATCAGCAAATTTGCCATCTTTTTGTGCAATAGACAGCTGGTGGTCTGTGCCAGACATATTTATAACCATGTGTGTACCGTATGTGTACAAAACTGTGTCCGTTTCAAGGCATGTTAGTGATGGTGAATGTGTTGTAGAATATTCTGTGGAAGAAGGCCTGTGGTATTAGTAATTATCTAGTACTTGTGGGCTTTCAATTCTTTATTGATAATACAGCTATGCGTATGTAAAATTTGAAACTCTGCAGTACCACAAGGACCATCCACATAATTTTCATTCTAAAAGCTAAATGTACGTAGGTAATTGATGCTTTTTGAACTTCATATACAATTAGTTACCATTATCTTAAATCTTCAGCTGACAAAGTGTACTTTAATTATACATTAATGCCCGTATACTGTATATTAATGCCCATTTGGCTAGATTTGTTATTTCTCCGTTTCTCCGAAACGTTAGTAGGCAGAACGGCAAAACGAACTAACCCGACACGTGTTTCACCTCTGACACTCTTCTAGCATCTGCCTTGTGGTCTTTATAATTAGATTTAGTATAAACTCATGTCAAGCTGAAACATTTTTATCTCTTACGAACAGGAATTTGAAAAAAAAAGGAGATATTTTCTAGAAGAATAACTATTTTTGTGGAAATACACCGCCATTGTCTTGTTTAGCCGCATGATGTCATTGTCCATTTTTGATCGATTTTGCGCTTCAGAAAGATACAGACCTCAGCAGTGAGGTAGTGCTGGCTCTTAGATCAGCATTTTCTGTCTTTAGGAATGCTTTCCAGAAAAACCTAGGGTGTGAGGAGCCATCTTGGCTGTGTCACAAACAAGGCCTTTCTGAGAAAAGCTGGCACAAGATGAGGTACCTGTTCATGACTCATGAAACAAACTGACTCAACTAGCCTTTCAGAATATAGTTAAAACTAATATAGACGCTAAACTAGTATATAGTGGATAGAGTTCTGTACAAAGCATTTTTGCATTCAGTGAGCTCCAATCAAAAGAAGACAAGATTATGGCTAGATTAGAGCCGAAAACGAAGATCAGATTAGGCACAAGAAAGATCAGCAGAGCGACAGCACATCAGGGCCTTCACATCAGTGTGTTACAGCAGACGCTGCTTTTGATAAAGCCACCCAATTTGGTTAAATGTAGATCTCCATCGGGAATAAGTAACCTAGAATTTACACAGAAGATCCCTCTGATTGGTAGTTTTATTCTGAAACACTTGCACCAGCTCTACTCTCCTCATCTGCATGCACACCAAACTGCAATACCAATTTTGAACCTTTATAACATTTATTATAAGAAATAATAATTATGCATTGGTTAGTGATTATACTATTTGGAGAAGGTTCCCATGTTAGCAGATGTTTAGCCATCAGATCAGTAATATCTCTTGTGAGTGGATTTTAAGTGTGATCATCAGTTAAGGTTTTAGTCTGCTTTCTAAAATTAAGAGACAAATATAGAAAAGAGTTTTGTCTAGCGTGCATGCAATGCAATAATATTCATATTATTTAATGATTTCAGTAATTGCCATGCTGATTCATCAGGCTGCATTATGTCCTCAGTCTGCAGTCTGGCTGCAGGCTCTGGCTAAAGATTCGACTGATTGTTGTTTTGTTGTTTTATTTTCTTATTATTGGACACAATTTTGTATTTTAGCATGCTGTAATAGTATAACATTGGTCTGGCCTTCTGTTTGCAGTCCCCATGAGGGCACTAAGCTCAAACCCCATGTGTGGCTGGAATAGTGATTAAACTGGGCTTTTAATTACAGGTGAAATTATCAACCTTGCTTCCAAAGGATGTTCGGGTGTTCAAGACCTTTAAGTTATTTGGAAAACAATATATATTTAAAAAATCTGATAATATTTTGCACAAAATCTTGCTAGTAATCACCTTATGGCTTTATAAATATATTCAGTGTGGCTATTCGCTAGTTATAATCACATCGCCTTCAGTTTCGGGATCTAAAATGTATCGCAGACATTTATTTATTGTTCCGACTGAAGGCGAATGCAAAACAGAATTTCTTACTGCAACACTGGTGTGGTTTGTTTACACACACCCAACTATATTTGGATTTAAATTAGGTTGTGAAACATTAGTTATTTGACTTTGTTATTCCATAGAATGGATATTGCAGGTTGATTTATGGTACTCTGGATGGTCAGGTAAGATTTCTTTAGATTTTTGGTCCTCTTAGTGCATCTGCTACCCAACACCACCACCCCCACCACACGAAATTGCTTTTATTCAAATCGGTTGTGTTTAATTACATTAGTCATCTGGTGAAGTATATGGTGCTTGATTTCCCTTTTTGCTGGCAGACACATCCGACTGGTCGACTTCTATAAACAGAAAGTGTTTTAAAATGTAAAAATAATATTATGGTCAATTTGGTTTTAAGTTCGATACTTAGAACACCATCACAGCTCTTATACATTTTCCTTTAAACAAAGGTTTCCTTTGAACAAAGTGTCCCATTGCTTGTAATTTTAATAATATCCTAATTAGATTTCTCATCCTTGTTGAGATCTAAACTTGCCTAGGCAAGATCTAGAATATTTATCACATTTAAAAAACTCAGTGTTTCCTCCTACTTTGTTAAACTTGAACTCATTTCCAGAGAGGGCCTTTATCTGTTGCATATACTTTACAGCACAGTGAAAGTCTTACTTCAAATATCCCGGCTTGTTAGAAAGCTGAGGTCAGAGCACCGGGTCAGCCTTGTAGCAGAGAGGGTTTAGGGCCTTGCTCGAGGGCCCAAAAGTGGCAGCTTGATTGTGCTGGGGTTTGAACCCCGACCTTCTGATCAGTAACCAGAGCCTTAAGCCTTTACTCAATTACTAACTCAGTAACAGTATCCACTGCTCCTCAGGTACATTTATGGCATTTGGCAGACGCCCTTATCTAGAACGACTTACAACTGGGCAGGGGGGTTTTTGTTGGAGTATGCACACTGTTTGGTATTTTGTAAATTGGGGGCCTTTTGGGGTCCATGTAAAAAGATGGTAAAAGTTCAAGTTCTGGATTGCATTGTGAAGAGCAATCGTACCTTTTTCTATGATTTAATTTATATGAATTATAGATCAAATCTAGTACTAACATAACGGAATCTATGAGCTGTTACATGGCAGGTACATAACTTGCAGGATAGCCTACTAACCTTGATTGGAACAGTAGCTGTAGGGTTGATTGATATTGATCGGTACCATTGGTAACGGTGTAGAGACAAAGGATGTGACAGTAACTGACTTTCCACAGATGTATTTGATGAAATAGATGTTAAAACATATATTTGACATACAAAAGGATGTTGTCTTAATAATGGATTGTCTCAAAAACAACCTTTGTTGGCTAAAACACGAACATTGGCGTTCCTATTTGTTATAGCTATTGCACAAAATTAGCTTCATTACACGTATCTTAGAGTTTTCACAAATGTTTTAGTGGCGTAACACAGCTATAATTATGAGACTGGGTATAACTGGCAAATGAATCTGTGTTAGCACTAGCTTATTCTAGCTAATTGATGCCCGTTTGTTTGTTTTTTTTCTCTCGTCTATCGTCCCAGTTCTTGCCTGTGCTTTCCTTTCCCGTCTAATCCTTCCCTCCCCTCTCACCTCATCAGAGCCTCGTTACTCTGTCTGCCAGGCCTGTCATCTCTGCTTTTTAGAGACCAAACGAGGCTGGGATTGCCTGGGAATGATGGAAGACGGTTGCTATGGAAACTGCATCAGCGCTCACTCCACTGCACCCATCTCTGTTTCCGTGGCAACCGTGCACCAGAGGAGACATATTTTTTTTTGCCATGCAGGCTTTAATTGGAAACTGTGCAAATTCTGGGAAATGACAGGTCTCGGAGAGCGAAATTGCTCATGTTCATGCGTACGCCTGTTCACGGCTGCCGACGTTGTTTGTGCCATGAGAAAAAAAAAAAAAAACACTTTCGTGCTTGCAGGCCGTTCACTATTTGTACATGAGATTGATTTGAATTTTTAATAAAAACACTTAAATGCCACTTTAAACACATTAATGGCAAAAACAAACTACTCTATGTATGTAGTGTATGTTCTAGGTGGGTGTTTTGAGTGAAGTCTTAACCACACCCTGCTGGCACACTCTCACACACACACACACACACACACACACACACACACACACACACACACACACACACACACACACACACAAAGGACCCCAGCGAGCATGTGCAAACCCAGTGTGGAGCTTTCTGAAACATTAGCTGCTAGCATAGCATGCTCAAAATAATGCTCCAGTTTTTAAAGCTTGCTAGTAGAGATGGAGATGTGACACATTTGTGTCTAAAAAGCATATTGTAAATGAAAAATTGTATAAGAGAGCGCAAGAGAAAGAAGGAGAGAGAGAGAGAGAGAGAGAGAGAGAGAGAGAGAGAGAGATAATATGGATAATAATCACTTATTAATATACTTATATTAATATGATATGAATAAATAATCACTTAATAATTTACTCAATTATTGAATATTATAAATTATATATATATATATATATATATATATATATATATATATATATATATATATATATATATATATATATATATATATATATATTTATAGTTTGGTTTCTTAAATGAAGGTACATTTTATAGATTTTTTTGAAAGGTTGTTATTTTGACCGTTAACTGTATAATGAATGTGAATTAAAGTCACAGGAAGCAGGTTGTGAACTGAAAGGGGGGTTGGGGGTTACAGTTTATTCATATGCTAATGTATGTGGGCACATATGGGGACTCGTTTATTTTCGTTGCCAGTCAGGTTGGAGTCACATGGTTGGTAGGCTTTTTTGTTTTTGTTGTTGTTATTGTTTTTGCTGGTTTATTTTTACTCACCACTTCAGTGATTTAGAAGTCTTGGACTTTTTGAAAAGTTCGTCTTACAAACAATCATCGTCCGTATAACCGCATCACATGTCTCATCATGTTAACTGGCCGTGCTGAGCATCTGCTCCCAGTCTGTTGCCATGACCACCATGCTGCCCTTTAACTAGAAATGGAAGGATGAGAGGAGTGTGCTGGAGCAAAATGGGGTAGGGTGGGGGGGGGGTGTTAGTTATATGAAATACGGTTAGATGGAGAAGTGTGACAACAAGAGCAATCTTAGCCATTTAGCTGATTTGTCCTATATTTTCTTTGATGCTATTTTAAGCTCAGGAAGGTTCTGGCTCACACACAGACAGTGGAAGATAATAACTTGTTTACTCTCTCTGTCGTTCTCTCACTCTCACTGTATAGCGATGGAGCTGTTGTACTGGCGTGATGTAAAGCAGACAGGCCTGGTGTTTAGCAGTGTGCTGCTGCTTCTCTTCTCTCTGACTCAGTTCAGCGTGGTCAGTGTGGGGGCTTACCTAGCCCTGGCCGCTCTCTCTGCCACCATCAGTTTCAGAGTCTACAAGTCCGTCCTCCAGGCAGTTCAGAAGACCGATGAGGGACACCCTTTTAAGTAAGACTTGTCTATGCATGTCTCTGTATATGTTTTGAATGAAGCAATATTAAAAATATAATGTACATTTTTATAAAGATTAATATTTCATCATTAGGGGGGGAAAGAATTTCTCTAACATGCCTATACAGTATGTACTGACTTAATTGATTGTTGTGATTTTCTCTTAGGGAATATTATTGTAGTTTATCTAAATGTCTCCAAATGCCAAAATTTGGACCCAGTGGGACCGATTAGCTCATTGTTTCAGCATAATTCGTCTGTGATTGGTCAAAGTCAAACAAATATTCGCGAAATTTGGGACATGGGTGCAGAGGAGGGACATTGGGTATATCAGTAGAAGAATGCTGAGGATGGAGTCACCAGGAGGGAGGAAAAGAGGAAGACCAAGGTTTATGGATGTGGTGAGGGAAGACATGCAGGTAGTTGGTGTAAAAGAAGCAGATGTAGAGGACAGGGGGGAATGGAGACGGATGATCCGCTGTGGCGACCCCTAATGGAAGAAGCCGAAAGAAGAAGAAGAGAATATGCCATCTCTCCCAACCAGACAGCATGGCCAAATTTGCTCTTTATACTCAAATTCTGATTCGATTTTGCGTTTGTCAGATAAATAAAAGGGTGAATGCTTTTCTGTCCCATCACAACAGAAACCCTTACGTTTTATTCACGCTGTATTTCTGTCTTCTCAGCATGAGCGTTTCCATTAGAGACTGAGTGCTTGTGCGTTTGTTGTGCAGGTCATATCTGGAGTTGGAGATGTCCCTGTCACATGATCAGATGCAGAGGTATGCCGAGAAAACCCAGCACTACATTAACAACACTCTGAAGGAGCTGCGCAGGCTTTTCCTAGTGCAAGACCTGGTGGATTCACTAAAGGTATTATTATTATTATAATAACATTAATAATAATCATCATCATTTTTATAGGGGATTTGTTTGTTGAGTATGACAGTAAAAACAACTTTGTTCCTATAATGGCATACACACTATGTGAGAGAGTTTTAATAATGAACGATCCGAGCTTCTCCACTGCATTTCTTTTATTATTATCTGTACATTGTGTGCACATTCGCTCCATATGCATAAACAGCAGGCAAAAACATTCAGATATGGTCACACACTAATATTGAGCATATATTATTGCTGATATTATTATACTAATATCATGTTTGCTCAGTTCGCAGTGGTCATGTGGCTGTTGACCTACGTGGGCGCTCTCTTCAATGGCCTCACTCTCCTCATCATGAGTGAGAAGTCATTTTATTACAGCTCCCTTTATAAAAGCAAACGTTACTTTTTCTTTTTTTTTTTTTTACATTCAAAGGATCTAACTGAACTGATCTCATTTTAACTCCTGTCCTATAGTTGTGGTGTCTATGTTTTCCATGCCGGTGGTGTATGAGAAATACCAGGTATGTATAACATAGACATTGTTCTCATTGTGCTTATAATTAGACATTTCCAAAGAGCATTCTCAAATCTCTTCCTCTCTTTTGTCCCAGGCACAAATTGACCAGTATTTGGGACTCATAAGGACTCAAGTAAACACGGTGGTGGGGAAGTAAGTCGTGGCATCCTTTCACACTACGGGCAGCACTACACTGTTTATTTGTAGCCCATTGACCACACTGAGGCTAAGAGACGAGATCATTTGTTTTCTTGATGCACAACTACTGTTTTTTTGCCTCACACTTCTCCGGCTATCTGATTATTGGGCTAAAAATCCGAATAGTGTTCCGTTCAATGAATGTGTATCGGATAACTGTTTTCTAACTTGTGTAGTTCACAGTATTCACATTAAAACATTCTTAGAGAATCAGCTTCAGAAACAGATTTGATTCTGTCCTGCTTTTCTTTTTTCGAACAAAAATGTTCTGATTCGCTAGTAATTGCACGGAAGTTGTATTTGAATCCTTTTTTTTTATTTAAAACTGAAAATACAGAGAACGTTTTAGAATGTTCTCAAAAAAGGTTAGACAAGAAAGCAAAGCCTGAGATGTTTAGTAGTTTTTAGATCACTAAACATTTGAACATGCCTGTATATAACATGGTTTCTCAAATATTTGTATGTTCATATTTACATACAGAATTCTTATATATATATTATTATATAACACAAGGTCCACAAGACTACAGAAAGTGTAAATAGAATGGCAAATCTAAGACAAACATTTACAAAAATACAATTCTTTGCCTCTACAGGATCCAGGAGAAGATTCCAGGGGCAAAGCGAAAGGCTGAGTAACCATCTCAGAACCGCTGGAGAATACAAGGAGGTCATGACAAGGCTTTCCCTTATTATAGGGAGAGTTTCTCATTAGTTCATGGGATTACACCTAAACACACACACACACACACATACACACACACACACACACACGCACACGCACACACACACACACACACACACACGTATGTGCATTAATAAACACACACTCACACACACACACACACACACACACACACACACACACACACACACACACATGCGTAAATAAATGTACAGAAACACATGCACATGTACAAGTTACTGGAGCGTAGTTCTACTTTGTGCACACTGTGGTGTTTAGAGCAACAGCCGAGCCGTTCAGAGAAGTCCCACCCATGCCCGATAGCTATAGAAAAAACAAAAAGAAGACAAAAACATGCTGTCTCTCAAGCACTAAGCTCTAGTAAATAAAAAAAAAAAGAACAAGAGTTGTAAGAAAAACGGAACCAAAAAAAAAAATCTGTGTTTTGTGTTGCTTATTAAGTGCATGAAGTCAAGAGTCTTAAGTGCTGATGCGTTTCTTCTTTTCTTCTGGTTTTCCTGTGCTCTGGGCTTTCTCAGCTGCGCTGAAGACGTTTCTCTGTAGTGTGTGAACGATGTCTTCGGCTTTAGTGCTCTCCTGTGATAGTCTCTTCTAATTCCCCTTCTTCTTCTTTTTCTTCTTTGGGGAAAAACGTCCAATAGCAGCTTTTTTTTGTGTGTGGCACTGGGTGGGTCTACTCTTTTCTCACTATACCTGGAAACATATACACTTAAATATTCTATCAGCTAGACACGTGGACATGCCAAGGTTTACTTTCTTTGTGTGGCAAAAACAGCCAGTATTTAGCAGTGATTTTCTGATTAGGTATGGTAAACTAACTTGTAAATGTTTTTATATATATATATATATATATATATATATATATATATATATATATATATATATATATATATATATATATATATATATATGTTACAGGAACTACAGAGATTCATGTTTTTAGGTACTGTCGTCAAACTTCTTTTAAGTGAAACGCAAACGGAACGAAAAAAGAGACGGAGGAGGAGGAAGCTTAAAGCAAGAGAATGCCAGCTTTGGTGATCGTGTCCATCTTTGTACCCTGTTGAGTGTAGTTCTTCTTTAGCCATGGACTCTTAACTATTTGCACTTAAAATGTACTCACTGCTGAATGCGAAAATAAATGTTCTTAAATGTATGCTGTCCAAAATCTTTTCTTTAATGCAAAGAATATATTTTATTCCATGGTGTCAGTAAAATGGATGTTTTGAGGCAAATTTTTTTAAGTCTATTTTTTTAAAGATAATTATTGTATGACTTTCACAATATTGGTTTGGTAAAAAAAAAAAAAAAAGGTTTACTCTTCCAACAAAACATTCTATGCTGCTGAGAAAATTGTGAGAATGAAAGATTGCATTACATAATATGTCACTTTTCAGACAAAAAAAAATATGATGAAGGTTGTCGGGTTTTACTTAAAGCATGTTTGACAGTCAAAATCTTTCGAAACGCCGTAAAAGATTCTCCAAGATGCTTTAAAAAAATGCTACATATAAATCCTGAGACTGTTGTTACTGTACAGCGATCAGGCATAACATTTTAACCACCTGCTTAATATTGTGTTGGTCCCCTTTTTGCTGCTAAAACAGTTCTGACCCATTGAGCATTAGAAGCATTAACTCAGCAATTTGAGCTACAGAAGCTCGTCTGTTGGATTGGACCACACGGACCAGCCTTCGATCCCCACGTGCAGCAATGAGCCACTGGTCGCTGGTTCACCACGGTTCCTTCCTTGGAGCACTTTTGATAGATACTGACCACTGCAGAGCAGGAACATCCCACAAGAGCTGCAGTTTTGGAGATGCTCTGACCCAGTCGTCTAATTATCACAATTTGGCTCCTGTCAAACCCATTTTTTTCCTGCTTCTAACACGTCAACTTTGAGGACAAAATGTTCAATTGCTGCCTAAAACAAAAGACCAAACCAAATATTGCACTTTTATACATGTAGCTTAGACTTTTCCAAAGTACTGTATATGTGCCCCCCGGGATGAAAGGTTTACATAGCGGAAGCTTGGTGCTTAAGCTGATTAGGGTTGCTGATAGGAGCACACCTCTCACCGAGGCAGGATATCAGGATGGTGTCCGTCTGTCAGCTCCCAGTGCCATGCTAAAACACATAAACACACTCGGCACAAGGACACACAAACACACACATACACACACCCCTGTGCCAAGAGCAGGTGGCATGGACACGGGTGCTGTATGGCGGTAAGTATAACAAACCATCAGGATTTTCTTAAAGAATAAATCCTAATGAACACTAGGATGAAGGTGCAGGAGCTACAAGAGATCAAGTTTCCAAAATAAATAAAAAAAAAACAGATGAGGTTTATTTTCCACACATCTGACAACTAACTGAACCCATAAAATAACAGCTGTATTATATATAATATAACCAGCCCTAATGATTTGTCTTGTATAGTGATCAGAGCATTGTTGTCTTGTAGGAGAACAATGGCTGCTTAAAGGGATATCAGATATGAGCTGCTTCTTCCCCCTGCTGGTGAAAATGATTTCACTTCTGTTAGGTTCTAAAAACTTGCATCACCTTCAAGTGGGAGGGTTTTATTTAATTAATTATTCCAAAATATAAACTATTATTAGATACAGAACTACTGAACCTGAATTTTTGAATGAATTTAGTGCAATTTTGGTTTAAGTATGTTTAAATACGCTGATTCGGTTTTATTTGTATTGCACTTTTTAACAATGGACATTGTCCCAAAGCAGCTTTACATAGAAATAAATAACAAATAGGTTATCAAATATCAATTTATATGTTAGTTTTTAGGTTTAACCCATATAAGCAAACCAGTGGCAGTGGTGAAGAAAAAAAAAACTACAACCCTGAGATGGTATGAGGAAGAAACCTTCAGAGTCAAATTGGACCCCATTCTCATCTGGGATGCACCGAATGTCCATTCATTACAGTTCCATCATTGTTGAGATGTCCTGTTTAGTGACAAGTCTTTAAATACAAAAGTGTTCATGCAAATTTCAGTTTTAAGCCATTATAGTAGCCTGTTTCTATTCATTACTGTCCAAATCCATCCTCAAAGTTTTAACTTCACTGATCTTTAGGCTGTTCATGTGGCACCATCCTCAGCTGCACAGAGTGTCCACAATAGAGGAGAACTAAATCCAGAGGTAGAACATCGGGATGAATCAGGCAGATCCAAAGAGAAGAAAGGAACAGGGGCTTAAATGAAGACTGGTTTTAAACACATGAGGGGAATTGCCAATGTAGGTGTTACTGTCATCAGAGCACTGAAATCAGACTTTAGAGATACAAATCCAAGGGAAAGAAAGAAATCACAAGTTTATGTAATTATTGAATTAGAAAATTCACCAGAATTCAGAAAGACACCTGGAGATGCCCCTCCCTTTCAAGACACGCCAATAATTACCCGAAAATAAAGCTCTGGCTCTGGGGCGGCCTTAGCATCTAAAAAGAAAGGATGACTATGTTACTTTTATGGAAAGTGTCTGCTGAAAGAGACAAAATAAACAGCATAAAAACATCTGTATGAAGTCTGGCCATTATTTAGACCAGTGCAGGTAAACTAGAATCAAAAACTGAGATGATTCAATGATTTTTTTATTTCTACCATCAAGTTATTTATCGTGTTATGCACCAGTGATGTTCTTTCTATATGAAAAGTCAGTGTCTGGAACATGATATACATATAATCTCGGATAACTTTAATCCTGTGTCATCCGTATGCATTTTTGACTTGAAAACTACTTGTGTGGCCAAAAGTATCTGGACACTTGATCTCTAAACCAGTATGTGCTTGTTTAACATCCCATTCCAGATGTAGCTGTTCTTTTCTGTTGTAATGACCTTCACTTTTCTCAGAAGGATTTCCTCTAGACTCTGTAGGGATTTGTGATCTTTTTACAATGAGAGCATTAGTGAGATCAGGCACTGGTGTGATTAGGGGATCAATACATGTTCCAGTTCATTCCAAAGGTGTACAGTGAGGTTGAGGTCAGGGTTCGTTGCAGGACACTTGATCTATTCTATACCAACTTTGGCACACCATGTTTTCACAAAGATTTCTGTGCAGAGGGATATTGTTAAGCTAGAACTTTTGGTCTTCTAAGCTCCAGTGAATGGAAATCTGACTGCAACAGAATACAGACATTCTATACAGTTGTGTGTCTTCGTGGGAACAGTAATTCATTGTTGTGGGCTAATTTTACTGAAACGTCATAACCTGAGACAAAGCAAGGGGAAAATGTGCTACATTATTTTTTGTCACAGCAGCGCCATCTTGTGGTTAATACAGTATTTGTGTTGTACTGAACACTAAAATAGAAACAAAAGAGGATCCAATGTGCAAATCAGTTATAGTATGGGTGGGATTAAAAAATGTCCAATGACCAAATCCGTCTCTATTTATTTATTTTCCCATTGAGAATCATATTTCAAGGTTTCTTTATCATTTTAAATGTGCTTGTCTGTTTCCATCGAGTTAATTACTATTTACTTTACTATTTACCATAAACAAATTCCATGTCATTTTACCTTTTTCTAAGGAACTCTGGATACTGGTTAGAGAAGTTGTTTGGAGTTGCTTCATGATCTACTACCAGATATTCCACAAGCTTTTCTCCAGGGAGCCATGCAATCAGTATTCAGTGCGCTTTTTTTGGTGTGACAGATTTAAGGTATAAGATTTAACTAAAAACGTTTACCCAAGGACACAGCATTGTCAACCTCACATCCATCTAGTACAAAGGTACACATCCACACGCACGCACGCACACACACACACACACACACACACACACACACACACACACACACACACACACACACACTGCGGTTCGCTTCGGCTTCGGGAATCGTCTAGACCCCTGATGTACCTGCAGAACGGTCAGCTGTGCCTGACACACACACACACACACACACACACACACACACACACACACACACACACACACACACACACATACACACACACACACACACACACACACACACACACACACACACACACACACACACACACACACACACACACACACAAAATAAACCAAAGCAAAGTCTGTCTGACATATGACAGCTGCTGGGTTACACATACCCCACAGCCAGAGCAGAAGATGTAGCCAGACATGACTTGTTAAATTTCTCTCCCTGTTCCCAGTATTTTTTTATGCTGTCAGTGTGCAACTGTATCCTGTATAGAGTCACGCAATTTATTCCTGATTTCTCACCCAATCTATTAATGCCATTTGCCTTTAATAAAACAAAATTGCCTAATACATGATACTTTTACTATGTGATCTCTGTATTGTCACCTGATGGTCACAATTTTACACAATTCTTTTGCACAATGCACCTCTGTACTTGCACTGTCATTTGCACTGGACTGGATCTTGTATTGGAGTGCTTTGAGTACAATTCACTCATTCTGACCACTGGATGTTCAACATGGCACCTCATTGCAAAAACTCTCTGAGGATCTGAGAATTAGAATTGTTGCTCTCTAAAGGATAGCCGAGGCTATAAGAAGATCAATAATACTCTGAAACTGTGTTTCAGCACAGTAGCCAGGGTCATACAGAAGTTTTCCAAGATGGGTTTCATTGCTTTAGAGGTTGCAGAAGCAAAATATTCCCCCTGTCAGTGCTCAGACCATGCGCCGCAAACTGCAGCAAGTCGGTTTGCATGGCCATTCTCCCAGAAGGAAGCCTCTTCTGAAGCTGGCGCATAAGAAAGGCCGCAAAGAGTTTGCTGAAGACAACCTGTCCAAGAGCATGAATTACTGGAATCATGTCCTGTGGTCTAATAAGACTAAGATAAACTTGTATGGCTCAGATGGTGTCCAGCATGTGTGGCGATGCCCTGGTAAGAAGTACAAAGAAAATTGTGTCTTGCCTAAAGTCAAGCATGGTGGTGGTAGCATCATGGTCTGGGGCTGCTGTTCAATGAAGAAAACATGGATTCCAACATGTACTGTGACATTCTGAAGCAGAACATGACAGCATTCCTTCAGTGACTGTGCCGAATGGCAGTTTTTCAAACACCCCGCTATCTTACTGAGGAAGCTGAAGGTGATGGTGATGGAATGGCCAAGTTTGTCTCTAGCCCTGAACCCTATTGAGCACCTGCAGGCCATTCTCAAGCAGAAAGAGGAGAAGCTCTATGTGTCTAACATCCAGCAGCTCCGTGATGTCATTATGGATTAGTGAAAGAGGATCCCAGCAACAACCTGTGCAGCTCTGATGAATTCCATGCCCAGGAGTATTAAAGCAGTGCTGGATAACAGTGGTGCTCACACAAAATATTGACACTTTGGACACAGTTTTAAAATGGTCACATGGTCACTTACAGTGTATTCACTTTTGTTGCCAGTTATTTTGACCTTAATGGCTGTATGTTGTTATTTTCAGTAAATCTGTACTGATTTACAAACTACACATTCAGTACTTTAAAATATACAGAATTTCATTTTTTATAGTATTGAGAACATGTGAGGGATGTAACTATATATAGGTGTATATATATGTATATATAGGTGACCTTAAATGTTGAGCTATTGTATGAGTTGCTAAGTAGTTTCTGGTTCTATAACCTCAAATGACTGTATAAGACTGTAGAAAGAACATTATTCATAATCTTACATTCAGGTGCTCATGTGAGCTTTCACTCTCCAGTGTTCTGTATTGTTGAAAGATTTATAATCACACTCTTGATGTCACCCAAATAAGGATGGGTTCCCCTTTTGAGTCTGGTTCCTCTCAAGGTTTCTTTCTCATCTAACATCTAAGGGAGTTTTTCCTTGCCACAGTCGCCATGGCTGCTCATCAGGGATAAATACACATCATTTACCTTAACTCTTAAATTCTGTAAAGCTGTTTTGAGACAATGTCTGTTGTGAAAAGCGTACAAATCCGTATGTATTCAAATTTCAATAACAACATGTGGATGCTTGTTAATTTTTTTCTAATGAAGCATCTTAAAAATGCATATTAAACATTGTGTAAATATAGTCATGGTTTTTAAACACATTAGATATAACTGTGTTGCTCAGCACATTATTGTGTCTGCTTTTCTTCCGTGAGTCAGACAAGCAAATGGATACACTGCACTGTTCCTAAATTTGTCACAGGTCCACATAAAAAAAAAAAACAACAGAACCTAGAATATTCCACTTTCAAGAAACAGATAAAAAAAAAAAATAATAATAATATATATATATATATATATATTTTTTTTTTTTCCTTTTTTTTTATCTGTTTCTTGGAAGTGGAATATTCTATATTTTTTAAAGAGAGAGAAAGAGAGAGAGAGAGAGAGAGAGAGAGAGAGAGAGAGAGAGAGAGAGAGAGAGAGAGAGAGAGAGAGAGAGAGAAAGAGAGAGAGAGCAAGACATTAAATCAAGCCAAACATTATGTACATTAAGTAAAGCCGTTTCCCTAATTTTTTTTCTTGTAATGTACACAGTGAACAGTGAACAGTGTACATTACTACACTGTAGTATTAATTGTGCACTGTAATTTAAGTAAAAAACAGAGTGTGTTGGTGCATGCACAGCAGTGTGAAGCAAGTAATGATACATCATCCCCTGCCACCCTGTCTCGCCATTTCAGGTCAGGCTATGCTGAGTGTAAAGGGAAGGTCAGTGTGATATTTAGGCTTGATGATGTACAAGGCTTCATTCTTAACAATATGACGCCCAGCAACAGAGCCATGCCAGAATTTCCCCCTATCACTCGAAAGTGAATGATGACTCATACAGTGGCATAGACAAAGCTCGTCACCTTCGGTGAAATAAAGAGAGGAGTCTGAGAGAGAGTCTAATAAATACCAGTAGAACACTGAAGCGCTCGAGGAGCATGGATGACATGTCAGTCGCAGTGAATTCCTAATTCGCTCCTCCTAGAGATGGCACTGTCAGAACCTGTAAATGTAAAAGAAGTATTTGAATAGGGGAAGACACTCTGTGGTAAAAAATAGCAAATCTCCTGTCCAGACAAGCCCGAAGATTTACTTTATGTACAATCCATGCTGCACGCTGTTAATCGCAATTATAAAATATTAACAAAATGCAATATAATAATGGATGGAAAGGTTAATCCATTCTCATGCAAAGTGCACACCTATAAAGACAGATCCTCTTTGGTGAAAATCATAATGGATCAACTTTCCTGGAAAAGAAAATATGTAGAAATGAATAGATTAGGCTTTAAGTATATGAATATAACCACCTGTACAACAGGTGATTAATAAAAACAAATGTACAATTCATCAAAAAAGCATAGTATTGATTAATATCATAGTTGTTTATTTAATAATGTGACACTTGCTATTTGTGCACAATTTCTGACTGTGACAAAAATGTAGACCCCTGATCTCCCAGACTAACACAAAAACATATTACGTACAGCATTACAAAAAAAAACCCTACCCCTCATTTTCTTCACTCTGACCACATCATCTTCTTTGTTTGCAATTTTGATCATACTACATAATAATACAATTAAAGTACATGCAGTGAACATACTGTAAATATACTGATTATGTTCCAATTTTTTAATAATTTAGATTTGCTTCATTTGGCATTGTTTTCTATGGCGTATTTGATCTCAACTAAGCTGTAATGTAATGCTGACCAATGGTATGTTTCTACATGTGCACAGATGGACCTGCTTTGTTCATATGGACAGGACTGAGGTCTGAAGCCTGACCCAGTATCAAATAGAACCAATACCAGCTGCACTTCTCTGATTATGAGTCTCAATGGACAAACAGGCCAGAAGGCCACCCAGAGGCTTCCATATGGCAACCAACTGCTCTATTTAAGAGGCGGTTCTGACCCCAAATACTTTTTTTTTTATCCTTTTTTGACTTTGAGCATGGTTGGTTGAATGGTTGTCTTCAAATGTGGGCATTTCTTTTGTTTTTTTAGGGACAGTGATACCAAAGTGATACCACAGACAAATGATTAGGGAATTGATACCTCAATCAGGGCATTGGAGCAAATGGTTAGGACAATGGAGCTCATGAGTTTAATTTCAGCATTTCTCTGCCCTTGAGCGAGGCCCTTAACCCTTAACTGCTCAGATGTATAGATAAAAAAAATTGTCGAACTGAATAATGGTGTCGTCAACGTCAACGATTCGTGTTTAAATGAAGTGAAGTATCATCTGCTGCTGATACTCGCCATTATACCTCTATTTATTTATCCTTATTTATATTTATAATGGATCCATGGATCAGACATTAGCTTCAACTGTAAGACTTATACCAATGCATTTATCTAATACAGAGACTTCCATGGTGGATGTTTCACTCAAACACATTTTAAAAAAGTGTGTAAAGATTTTTTTTTAAGAGTTGCAACATCTGAGGTAAAGCTGTACATTTTTGATCCGTCCAACAATCAGTAAGACAGAAGAGGTTTGCAGTTTACTAGAAATAGATAGAAAAAATGAACGAGAGTGAGTAAGAATGGAGACAACAGTTTATAACTGAAATGAAATGCATGATGATGGGAACAATCTTGTTTAACTATAAACAGAAATAAACTTGTCATTCTTTATTTCAAAAAATGTTTCATTTTGGAAAACTTCTATAAAATTAGAAAGACAGGGTATGCAGCTATAGGAAAATAATTCATTATAAAGTTATAAAGCATTATTATGCTACATCTTTTTCATGATTCTTATAAAAACATGGTTTGTGTGTTGTGTTTTAAATTGTTTACTAAAATCTCATTCTATATATAAATTTGATGGTTTATATATGAGTAATAATTGGACTGTACTCCAGAAATACAGTGATCCGTAAAACTTGTTCATGAGTTCATAGATTCATGAGTGGAAGTAATTTGAAAAGCTTTAACGCATAAATCCTTCAGGCTAAAAACATCATAATGTTTCTTTACATACAACCTGAATATTCTTCATAATCTCACCTTTTTAATAAACACTGATTTGAGAGGCTTCTGTGCAAAGTGTGCATGTGTAAGCCATCACATCTGTGTGTGTGTGTGTGTGTGTGTGTGTGTGTGTGTGTGTGTGTGTGTGTGTGTGTGTGTGTGGTTGGTTGGGGGTTGGATTGAATGGAAACAAGGTCAGCAAGCGGAGGCTGGTTATCAGAGCAGGGAGACAGAAGGCAGTTTGCTGTTGGCAGGAGAATCAGTCACTCTTCCTCTCTCAACTTGCTCAAACTGCTATCTCTTACACATTCTCTCATTCATTTATTGTCTTTCTATTTACCAGTCTCTCTCACCTGTTTAATCTTTTCATGATTTTAAGATTTAACATATGGAGTCACGGCATCATGGGTATCATTCTTTCAATCCAAGGTGAGGAGATTTTTTAGTATTTATTTAACATGTTGGTTATGCAATTGACCACACGGCTGTATCTTTTTTCATAAATTATTCTCATTATTTATCTGTTTATTTCTACCTGCCTTATTTCAATGACATCTATCTCTCTTTAATCTGTCTGCAGTTTTCTGCCTAACTCCCTGCCTAACCGTCTTCCTTTCTACATTTTTTACCTAACTGGGAGTAATGTGTGCCTTCTGTTTGAATTAATTTGAAGCTAGTTTTTCAGTTCACTTTTTACCCTAGATAAAACTATTGGGAATTTGGTGTGTCTGTATTTTTTCTTACTGTGGTTCATAAACAGCATATTTTTCTTCTAAATGACCACATGTGCTGTGAGTAGTTTCTCCACAAGAATTATATAAGTCGATAGACATGACCTGAAGATGTTTTCTCCATTAGAGTTCCATTCCATCTAAAGCAATCTTAAGGCTATATAAAAAAGTGTAACTTGGAGTGGGAAGGAACTGAGAGAGAAACAAGAATGACCATGAGTCTATCAAGAAACAGAGTAGGCTATAATATAGAAGATAATTCATTTAGAATCTAACGCACAATTGTGTACAAAGAACTTATTACTTATAAATACCACTGGACCATTCAACCATTACCTCTTCACATTGTTCTTAAGATAAGATAAGATAAGATAAGATAAGATAAGATAAGATAAGATAAGATAAGATAAGATAAGATAAAACTTTATTATCCTGGAAGAAAAAGGAAATAATTTTAAAATAAATATAAAATTAAAAGAAAAGTATTTGCTCTAACAAAGAATGCAAACACGTAATAGTTATAGTAAACATTATAGTTATAGTTAAGAAAAAAATTTGAAAAAATAATAATAATAATAATAAATAATGATAAAAAAAAAGATATAATATGTTTATCTGTACTTCTCTATCATAGTCTTACAATGCCATTCCAGACCTGGTTGAATTCCTCTCATCAGAACGATGAGCAGGGTCCAAACTGTGTGGCTTCCATGGGCCCGAGCTGTGTGTTACTCCAGGAGCTTCTCTGGCAGTTTGAGCAGAGAGAGTGTACGGCTCTTGAGGAAGAGCGCCGACGTTGTTATGACTCTCCAGCATATAGCCGACCTCCCACCCGGGACAGCTTGCTTGCCCTGATACCAGCATCTGAATGCAGACTGTTAGAACGTCTGTGTGCCCAAATCCCACCATCACACACAGCCACTGTTCTCTTCAGGTATATGTATGTGTAGCTGTGTGAGTATGTGGTGGCACCTGATCATTAATAACCATAGCGTGTGTGTTTGTGTGTTTGTTATCTCTTCTAAGATTCCGTGAAATTCTGGCTCACAATTATGTCGTTCCCTGGGAGCTTGTGTGCATCTTCAAGCAAGTGCTCAGGGACTTCCTGAGAAGGCAGGAAGAAGTGGCGTACAGGAGATCTTGCCCTCCAGCCTCACCAATGCTCCTTCCCGTTTCTCCTCCATTTGCAGACGCCAACACTCGTGACCGAAAGACTACAAAATCGTCTTCTTTGGAAGGGCAAGAAAGGCATCGAGAGGAGATCCCAACTATATCCAGCTATGTAGACAGGCATTTGAATAGTGCTTATTTGTATACCGTACGAAAGCACTGTCTTCCCTACTGTCGCTCTTTCCCGTATGACTAGCCCAAGGTCTACCGTGCTAAACCATGAGTGGCAGAAATAGCTCAGAGACACCCTTCCACAGTGTCCTTCCCACAGTCAAAAACCCTCCTCTGGATATAAACAAGACAGCACTAGAGAGACCCTGTTTGAGTAGCTCCTTTATTAGCGATCGATCATTGCGGGACAAGGAGAATGCTTGGATGAGGTCAGATCATTGCTTATTTACATGAAACAGTGAGCACAAAGAGTCTAGAAAGTTTACCAGTCAGTTGGCTTTGATTAATTATAATATCAACTGATTAACTTGATAGGAATTTACAACTATACTGTGTCATTTACTAGTCACAAACTGAATCCAAAGATTTATTTCAAAATCATGAGCCATTTAAACTCAGTAAGCAACAACACAACAGTCAGCCAACTTGCACAGATAAATCAGCCTGTTTTTGGCTTTTTTTTCAGTTATATATTTAGATTACAATGCAGCACAGATTAGCCTGAGGGGAAAGAGCAGGACAGCTCTCTTTATGCTTCAGTAGATCTCTGGATGCACTGATCACACAAAACACAAACGTGTGTGTGTGTGTGCGCACCAATTAACTAATGCAGTGTTTTCCCATCTTTGTGTAGCAGCTAGGTGGAACAGGACATACCGTGCACAAGCTAGAGCTAAAGCAGGACATACCGCACATAAGCTAAACCTCGAGGAAATGCCGAAAGGAGGGACATTGTTCCCATGAAATACTCGCTGAGCCAAACTGGCATTGCTTCAAGGTTTTCCTTTTTATATAACTGTTCCTCTGTGGGTATTTATGTATCATAGACCAAATATTGCCATTTCAGCCTACAGCCAAATGTTGCACTGTGTTTTGTTATTAAAATTTGTAATGTCTTATGTAAAACTTAGGTTACTTAAGTACTTGCAATGATTAAAAATATGAAAAGTTAACAAATTGCTTGTGATGCTTTATTTGGTCAGAAAGTATTCCTATCAGTTGCATTGTCAGTAAGCATTTTCGCTCAGTGACGAAAAGAAGAACAGAAATGAAATGTATTACATGCTTAAATATGTTCATTGTGATAGAAGGGTATCTGCAAGAGTAAAAGGGAAAGTTTATAAGAGTGGTGAGACCTGCTATATTGTATGGTATAGGCACTGGCAGAAAGACAGTAGGCAAAGCTGGAGCTGTCAGAGTTAAAGATGCAGATGAACATTTTCATTGGGAGTAATGAGGATGGACTGGATTAGAAATGAGTTTATTAGAGGGGCCGCACAGGTAGGAAGTTTTGGAAACAATGTGAGAGAGGCGAGCTCGAGATGGTTTGTTTATGTGCAGAGGAGGGACATGGGGTATATCAGAAGAAGAGTGCTGAGGATGGAGCCACCAGGGAGGAGGAAAAGAGGAAGGTCAAGGAGTGGGATTATGGATGTGGTGAGAGAAGATATACAGATGATTGGTTTGAAAAAGACAGATGTAGAGGACAGTAGTGATGGGTTGTTCATGAACGATTCATTAATTTTCCACTGGACGCACATGAGCAAAGCATAGGTCATGTACAGGAAACAGAATGGAGTAGTTCATCTCATGAATCTTCTGGTCCTAATCATTCGTTCTTTTGTAATGTGACTCCCAGAGACGCTACACAATGCAATAGATCGGGTTATTTTTAGTCTGAATCTTGACATTATTATTAAAATAAATATGGGAGTTAGAAAAGAACTAACGACACGGCCCAGAAGATGTGCTAGGTGAGATACTGGTTCTAGTTATCATAATATGTCCTTAGCTGCATTGTCATATTTTCGTTATTGGAACTATAGTCAAAGTTCCTGTACAAAGACATGTTGAAGGATCTGCTTATTGAACATTTTATTTGATTTCTGATTAAATGAACAAAATGAGTGAAATATCTTTCATTTTGATGAACGAGACTCAAAGAACCGTCAATAAAATTATCCAATCTTCCCATCACTGATAAACATGCACCTTCTCCTCACTGGCACGAGGGTCAGAATGGTATGAAGACAGATGATCTGCTGTGGAGAACCATAACGAGAGCGACTGAAACAAATAGTAGACATGCTGGAATATGGAAATAATAAACATTTGTCCTATAACTAAATATATCTCAAGATGGTAAAAGTGTATGCAGAAATGCAAATTAATTAATTAATAAATGATTTAAAAAAAATACAATAATACTAAATAAAGTGATAAAAAAAAAAGGAAAAAAAAGTGACTTTTCTCCCCGTTCGAGAGACTTTTATTTTGACGTAACGCAGCACTGAAAGACCGGAAGCCTCGGTTGCGCTTCCGCTCATCTTGTGCGTCTTGTGTCGCGGGCTGGCATTCAGATTAGTGACCTTCTGCGGGTGATCTGCTGCACTTATTACAGTTTAGAGGTGAGTAAAAAGGTTGGTCTCAGGACGGGGGTAATAAGGCGGTAAAATGGGTGTTAAAAAGGCAGAGTAGTGAAATTCCTATTGTAGGAATAAATAATAGGTTTCTAACATGTCTTATGAAATCCAGGCCTCCGCCGAATGACACTCAGGCGAATGTATAAGGTGCGCGGAAAAAACAGACAAAAGTGTGAGGTTTAAATAAAATCCAAACGCGTTCTTTCACTCATCTTAAGCAGCAGTTCATTCTGTACAGTCGCTCATTTCTTCATTATTTAAGACTTCTCCGTGCGATGAAACACATTCAGTTAGAGTTTATACTCTACGCCCTGGTTGGTTCAAGTAGCTCGTGTCCTCGATTGTGATTGGCTAACACAACTGTCACTCTTGAATGTCGAGCCTGGTAGCCAATCATAATTCAATAAGGGTGGGACAAAAATGCAATCCAAGTGTTTTATATGCCTAAAGGAGCAGGAGATATTTATTGAAACAAATGAATAAATTGACATCCGTTTAATCTTTTTAAACAAACTTAAGCTTCATAAAACTATTTCTGCTTTACCGTCTGAAATATGTGCTTCTCATTGGCTTGCCCTCGTGTCAGTTATTTTATAGACACGCCCCCATCTCACCTTCACAACCAAATCTGTATGAGGAGAAGGTGCATGTTTATCAGTGATGGGAAGATCGGATCATTTTAGTGACCTGATTCTTTGAATCTCGTTTTTCAAAATGAACGAATTTTTTTTTTTCCACTCATCATTTAATTCCTTTGATCAGAAATACAATAAAATGTTCAATAAGCAGATCCTTCAACATGTCTATGTACAGGAACTTTGATTATAGTTCCAATAATTAAAATATGACAATGCAGCTAAGGACATTATGATAACTAGAACCAGTATCTCACCTCGCACATCTTCTGGTCTGTCTCGTTTGTTCATTTGTCACGTGACTCCTGTATTTATTGTAGCAATAATGTCGAGTCAGACAAAAAAAACCAACCCTGATTTATTGCATTGTGTAGCGTCTCCAGGAGTCACATTACAAAAAGAACGAAGGACTCGGACCAGAAGACTCATGAGATGAACTGCATTCTGTTTCCTGTACATGACCTGCAGAGATTTTGCGATGCTTTGCTCATGCACGTCCAGTAGAAAATGAACGAATCGCGCTTAAAGACTCGTTGTTCGGAGTCACATTAAAGACTCGTTTAAAATGAGCGAATCGTTCATGAATGACTCATCACTACTGTTTATTGAGTTGTAGCTGTCAAACACTTCATCATTCTGGCCCATGCACTAATGCTGTAGGTGACCCACGTAAGTTGTCGATAGTGTTTTGCGCACTCGTTTCTTATTTAACTCCAACCATTTAATCACTAGAGACCAATTTGTCTCCATCTGGAGTTGCTGTATTGAATAATTCACTGACTGTACATGGCTGCTGAACTCTTTCTTTCCATTCACGTTGTGTGTATTTCTTTCGGATCACTAGATGGCTGGAGGTGTGTTTGGAACCTGGTGGTCTCGAGTCGGCCCATACTACTCCAAGGCGTACCAGGAGGTCTGGGTTGGCCTGGGAGTCATGACTTACCTTTACTACAAACTCTCCTATGGAGGTAGGCTCTCAGCATCTACTGTAGATGTAGAAGTTTACTTTTAGAGCTTGCGTTCTTTCTTGTCACAGGATGGGTTTTTTAATTCATAAATTTTTTTTCATCCTTTTGTAATGATTTTGTTTGTTTCTTTTTCCACTAGGAAAGAAAGCAGTAAAGTCTAGTAAGTATTTCTCCTCTGGTCCTTTTTTTTTTTATTAAGTATCCATATAAACGCAATATATTACCATTAAGCATAGCATTAAATATTGCGTCACTATTTGTTTGGAAAATGCTACTGTTTTAAATTTAGTCTCTGAACTCTTATCGGTTCTGGCTAACCATCTAAATTACAGATTTTCACTTATATGCCGTGTGGACACTTTCCTCTTTCTATACATTTCTTTAAATATTTACACATTTTCTCTGACCAGGAACCATACAATCAGTTCATCTGGATGAAATGTCATTTCCTAATCACACTATTAATTGCCAACGATGGTTATATAGTAAAATTTTCTTAAACTGTGGTGTAACAAATGCTAGGTATATTTTTTAATATTTAAATAGTTTTTACTACAAAATAATCACAATTAGCTCAAATGACTATACACATGCTTCAGCAAATCCACTTTTCAAGTGTTAGATTAGTTGAATACGTCCGACTTTTGTTTAAAGGTTCTTGGCGGTTATTGATCACTGAACCGTAGTCTGATAAACATAAACATGTTGTTGTTTCCAGATTAAAGGCTTCATAAATTTTTTTTCGAAAAAAGCCTTTTAATCATTTAAAGCATATATTTTCCACTGGGGGTCTGCGGTGGTACTGCAGGGGATTCGCTAATTAATGTTAAATCACACATTTTTGGTTAAAAAAAAAAACACGGGTAAACACGTGAAGTGAACTTTTGATATTATTGTTACATTAAGTTATTTAAATGAATGCTAAAGATCATGTAAATGTATTATAGTCCTCCTGATAGTAAAAGGGTAATGTTTGAAACTGCAAATCGATCAAAATGAGACAATTGTGAACAATTTATTAAAATTGTGATTTAAAATAATTATGTTGCATCTTTTTGAAAGGTATGAAAATATACAGACAATAATGCCTGTACAACAACATGCTTCTAGTGATCTTAGCGTGATATAACTAGCGTAATATGATTGATAAGCCACTGGTATTAACAGAAAACAATGTTTGACACATTTTGTATCAGGAGTCCCTGCCCCATGTCTCCATTGCCTAAGGGGTCCTTGACCTGAATTTCATTTGAAGACCCCTGATTTAAGGTGTTTCCTTTAGGCTTATGTAGGTTTTATACAATATACAATATTTACACCCAATTCTTTAGATAACCATATTAATAATAAAGTACTGAAGCCAGATGTTATTACTAGGTTTGGCAGAAAACCTTTGCCGAAATAACAAAAAAGATTTGTCATCATTCTGGTGATAAATTTTCAAACTCATCTGCCTTGTATATGTTTCATTAGTTTAGTAGTTGAACTGAAGGAGGTGTCCAAGTTTTTGTCTAACAAAATAAACAAAACTCAATGAACAATTTCACCAAAAGCATTATCTCTTGGTTCATAGAGCTGTTATTATCTTGTTTTTATTTAATTAGTGTTTAAAAAATACATTTTGTCCCACCTTTAGAGTCTGACCACTCGCACTGACCGGACCACCACACGATGTGACCATCCCCAGCTCCCACTGTGTAAATCTGCCCCCCAGAAGAGCTTCACTGACTCCACAACTTTTATCTGTTTGTGAAATTAATAAATGCTCTGTTTGGAAAACCTGTATAATCTGTCTATTTGTGTCTGTTTGAGCACTTGATCTGGAAATGTTAAACTAACAGGCACATTTGTATGTATCTAGATAAGTGTCCACATTTTTTTTTTTTTTTTTGTGGACTGTAGCAATAAGAGAATCAGAAATAGCTTTATTACCAAGTATGTTTACGCACACAAGGAATATGACTTGGTGTCAGGAGCTTCCAGTGCAGAAGTACAGACACAATGTAAGTGTAGTAAACCAGACAATTGAATAATACAATATATACAGAGTAGAAATATTGTTTAAATGAATGTACACGTTATTTACAAGTGTGTGTGTGTATAAATGTGAGTTATGATGGCGAATGTGTAGTTATGAATCTTTTATTCATACTGATTATAGCCTGTGGGGGGAAAAAACTGTTTTGGTGGACGGTGCTCTGTAGCACCGACCAGAAGGCAACAGTTCGAAGAGAGAGTGGGCTGGGTGTGTGGGGTCCAAAGTGATTTTCATAGCCTGTTTCTCCATACCAGCTGAGTAAAGATCTTGGAGATTGAGCAGTGGGGCACCAATAATCCCCTCAGCAGTCCTGACCGTCCGCTGTGGCCTCTGATGTCTGATTTGGTAGCTGAACCAAACCAGGCAGTTAAAGATTTACACAGGACAGATTCAATGCTTGTGAGTAGAACTGTTTCAGCAGCTCCTGTGGCAGGTTGAATTTGCAAAGGAAGTACAACCTCTGCTGGGCCTTTTTAGCAATAGAGTCAATGTTATTGTCCCACTTCAGGTCCTGAGAGATGGTGTTAGGAGAACACTGTTGTTAGGTGTACAATTATACAGGTCTACACATTCAATAAGATAGTAAAACTACCAGTTATTATTGTAATCCTGCACCTCATGGGCCATTTCATTAAAAACTAAAATAATGTTCATCCAACAGACGAGCCCCTGTAGCTCAAATTGCTGAAGAAGTTAATGCTGTTAATGCTCGATGGGTCAGAACAGTTTTAGCCGCAAAAGGGGGACCAACACAATATTAAGGAGGTCCTAATGTTATGCCTGATCGCTGTATATGACCAATATTCATTAAGTATTAATTCCATTATCATACATCAGAATGAAGAAAAAATATGATCTCTGTGACTTCAGTTGTGTCATGAAAACATCGAACCTTTTGACAGATAGGCTCAAACCACATAAAATTCCACTTCTGTCAGCTAAATAAAGGACTCTGTTTCTATAATGGGCACAGTTTCACCCAAACTGGAGAGTTAAAGACCAGAAAAAAACTTCACCTGGTCTTTTTTGGTCAGCCTATTTGGCACCAACAACCATTGCACACTTAAAAGTAACAAGATCACACATGATCACACTTGATGTAATGTGTACATCACCGGAAGCTTTTGACCTGTGTCCGCATGATATTTTGTTTTGAGCTGCTAAAGAGTGGCTGAAGGATGTTCCTAATAAAGTGGATGAGAAGTGTATATTCAAATATACAGTACACTGGTTCTCAACTCTGGTTCTGGAGCCTGAACATTTTAGTGTTTTTTTCTGTTCCAACAAAAATCTTTAACTCATAAAGGGCTATTTATTAGCACTTTAACTGAAATAAGTGTGGGGAAAACACGAAAATGTTTAGGATGTCACTGAATTTTCCTTGGTCAAGGTCATTGGTGACATGAAGCCTTGAAAACTGGAAAAGAATACACCTGCAGTTTTAGGGTATTTTGTGCACTAGAGATCTAAACTAGAGAAGATTTTTTTGTACCCATGATGTATGTAGTAACAGGAATCTGTCAATCAACTCGAAAGCCACGCCCCCAGGCTCTATAACCACAGTCAGGGTGAGATTTAAAAATACTGCATTTAGCCATTAGATGGCAGTCGACACACTCTATTTCCAACTTCTGTAACACAGTCCGGTTTGTATGAACCCCTTCACACATTTATCATAACCCAGTTAGAGAAAAAGATGGTCAAACATAAATAATAAAGTTCAGGTTTTGCCCAAAGTCATGCTTCATGTCATAATAATGAGAAATTGAATGTTAGTAATGGAGACAGCAATACTGAATTCACAGTTCAAGAATCTTAAACATCTAAAACATGTAGTTGTGCTGAGTTAGGAAGGAGAATCTGTGGTCATGCATGAACACATTGGAGGCTGTATCAGCATGAAAGCTTTGAAACCAGATCTTTTTGAGATAAGTGTACAGATGAACTGGTTTAAGAGCCGGACAGACTGAAGGATGGAAGTGCTGCTGCATCTGTCTTTTTTAGGTACAGATGTGAAAAAATGGCTAAATTCCACTAACTGCTATGTGAGTAGTCAAAATAGACTAATATGCCTATGGAAAATATTTAAGCTAAATAAAAAGAGCTACACAGTAAGATGTATTTCATAAAATGATTTCTGCAGGAATGTCTCAGGAGAACCTAATAATATAAACGTGTATCATTTTCGGAAACAATTTTAACGAGTGTCCATTTATGTGTTCATTTATGTGTGTGTAAGAGTTTTGTGTGTGTGTGTGTGTATAAGTGTGTTCATTTATGTGTGTGTAAGAGTTTTGTGTGTGTGTGTGTGTATAAGTGTGTTCATTTATGTGTGTGTAAGAGTTTTGTGTGTGTGTGTGTATAAGTGTGTTCATTTATGTGTGTGTAAGAGTTGTGTGTGTGTGTGTGTGTGTGTGTGTGTGTGTGTATACAGTACAGCACGTGTGTATGTGTAAGTATTTTCATGTATGTGTGTGTGAGTAAGAGAGTGTGTGTGTGTGTGTGTGTGTGTGTGTGTGTGTGTGTGTGTGTGTGTGTGTGTGTGTGTGTGTGTGTGTGTGTGAGCGAGAGAGAGTAAGAGAGGGAGCGTGTGAGTGTGTGTGTGTGTGTGTGTGTGTTTGTGTACAGTATGTGCGTGTAAGTGCTTTCATGTATGTGTGAGTGTGTGTGAGAGAGTGCGTGTGAGTGTGTATGTGTGTGTGTGTGTGTACAGTATGTGTATATGTGTAAGTGCGTTCATTTATGTGTGTGTAAGAGTTTTGTGTGTGTGTGTGTGTGTATAAGTGTGTTCATTTATGTGTGTGTAAGAGTTTTGTGTGTGTGTGTGTGTGTGTATAAGTGTGTTCATTTATGTGTGTGTAAGAGTTTTGTGTGTGTGTGTGTGTGTGTGTACAGTACAGCATGTGTGTATGTGTAAGTATTTTCATGTATATGTGTGTGTGTGTGTGTGTGTGTGTGTAGGTGTGAGAGAGAGAGAGAGAGAGAGCGTGTGAGTGTGTGTAAGTGCGTTCATGTATGTGTGTGTGTGTGTGTGTGTGTGTGTGTGTGTGTTGTAATGCGACCTGCTGCCTGGCCGCTCCACATTCCTGGCGTTCCTCACAGACGTGCCCTGACATCATTTACTACACCAACAAATCAGTGGTGTGTAATCACCTCTGCGGCTCCTACACACTTCCTCTGGCCACAACTCGTGTTTTTTCATTTATTCCAAAAAGATCTGTTACAGTAGATCAAAAAGTGTGTGTTTGTTTTATTTTTTTTTATACTGAAAGTCTGCATGTTTGCAGAAAGCCCTGGCTACGTTGGCTGCTAGCGTGCTGCTGCAATCCGTCTGGAAAGCTCTTCTCTGCTGCCAGGACCACCACAGCCCTCTCTCCTGCGTTTAACCACACGCTGTTTGTCTGTTTCACCCGATTTCTCCTGGTGTTTACACGTAAGTAAAACGAAAAACTTTTGCCATATGTCGCGTCTTTTTACTTCAACTTTAGTTTCTAGCTAGGACCGTTGCTACATAGCTGAAGCTAACCCAAGCTCCGTTTAGCATTGTTCATGTTAACAGTAATATACTTAGAATAGTTTCAAACTTGTTAGATAAAGTACTCATGATAGTTTTCCTTTAATATTTCCTTTCGGTAGACTGCGAGAAAGTTATCTATTTAATATAAAATGGCGATAATGAGATAGCTAGCCGTGTTTGTTAGCAAGTTAGCAAACACGAGCACTGCTCACTCATTTAAATGCCTGCTATGAGGTTAGTGTGGATGACTGGTCATACTGCTACCATATCATTTCAGCTTACACAGAATGACCATGTAAGTTATTTTTATTTGATTTAAATGGGTTAAAATAGGTAATGATGTGCTTTTTATTTATTTTCAGGGCAGCCCTGCTGAGCTGTATTATGGCTGCTTGCGTGTCTCTTCAGTGAAGGTCCACGTGACCGTTTATGGGGCTCATGTGAGATCAGAAGATAACGTTATTAGGACGACCTGAGCCCTGATGTTTCTCTGACATCTATAAAAATGATGCCTGTAAGTAAGATCTATGCTTTCACTGGCATTTGGTGTCAAAGAGATTCTTAGATCCGCTTGTTGATTGAGTCCAGTCAGTGTTTTCTAAAAGTATACAGTCATTATTAGATGCTTTTCTAATTATTTAATGTATAAGGTGTCCTAATCTCTATTTTGGTGTCAAAAGGTCTCTTTTGGGGTCATGAGATGTTTATCTCGTGTCTCTAAGGGCCTCTTTTTTAACGTCCATTCAGGGCAGATCGTTCTGTCTTTCAGAACGTTTCCGAGTGAAAAGGAGGCAGGAATAAAGTTACGATTTGAAGCTTCTAGAGATATGGACTCTCTTTGACCTCAAGAAAGAAAAGCATGCCATGCCTTCTTTTTTTTCGACAAGCCATAATGGCAGTAATTAGTTTTATGGCACCGGCATGAGTGGAGTGTTTTCGCTTCGCCGTAATGGTTTGATGATTCTGTCAGTCCCCAGTCAGCAGTTAAAGAGACCGATATTGTCCGCTGAGGCCAGACCTGGTTTGTTCGAAAGCCAGCAATCTAGTATACGCACTTGCAAAACAAATGTTGTTCCAGAGTTTGACAGAAGTGTTTGACAGTTGTTAATTGATGTTGTTTAAAGAAAAGATTGCATACGGTTGGATGGATATTGAATTCATACGAGACCAAACCCAATCCAGGAAACTGCAATTTAAAATCGGTTTTAACTCTAAAGGAATGTGGCACCGTTAACATTAACCCTGGTGCACGTTTGCCCCCGAAGCTATAATACCGCCAAAGAAAGACACATCCTTATCACCTGCTTCGGTAATCTGGATGAAGTGGCTGATTTACCCTCAGGGCTTGCCTAGTGCGTGTCTGGTTATCTAATCTAATGTTTGTAGCTTGGTGTTCAGGCACCGCTTAGTTCTGTGACTTATCTCCTGCCTGCCTAATTGAGAGCAACAATCGTTCGATACAACGGTACCGGCTTTTTTTTATTATTAAAGAATCAGTACTTGAGTTCCTATTAGAAGATGCAGCAGGGTACCGAGGGAAAAATAGCTGTATTTTAAAAGGACCATTTGAGCTTTTGTTTTTATAACATGCCACAACGAACGAGGAGTCATAGCCAATTTCTGTGCTGCGGCAAATTTGTCATTTTTACTGTATACATAACATTATACATTATAGCTAATATTATATTATCGCTCAAAACATTGTTGGTAAGAAATAAAAAATGTGGGCCTGCTGTCAGAGATTAATAATCGTGTGTGTGTGTGTGTGTGTGTGGGTGAAAGCTTCACCAGAGCAACATCTATATTTCATTATTAAATAGTATATTAATATATTTCTACAATTGTGTACACTAATGATTAGGGTTAGAGTGAGGACATTAACATAGACTTGTGATTAGAATTAGAGTTGACAGAAATGCTGTAGCTGAATGATGAATTTAATCAACACCTTTTGATTGAATGTGATTTGAGAATTCAGCAGCGCAGTGGTGTAAGCTTCTATTATTAGTTCTGTTATTTAGGGCAGTGTTTCAGTGTTCGGAGTCTAAACTGTAACGTAACCTAGATTGGACCCCTAATGGTTAAATGCAGCTTAGACTCCTAAAAGAAAGATTTTTTGTGCTTAATGAGAAGCAAAACAAACGTTTTTTTTCCTCCACCTGAATGAATGCTAATTATCGACAGTAATTTGAATGCCTTTATAGTGGGATAGTTTTCTTTGCTGCGCCTGTGTGATTTCACCCAAAAGAAACCACCCGGACAGAGCTAAAAAGACGGAGAAATTCAGGGTGTGACATGAGTTCAGTTTGAGGTCAGTTTTGGACAATGTGTTCCATTCAGTGTGCAGCTGTGAAAATGGTTTATCTGACTGATAAACACACACCTCATTTCAGATAACCCATTATCTCTACCATGGCATGGTTTGTGCAGAAAGACTGTCATCATCAGTCTTTAAAAGTCATCATCATTGTTAAAATGTATATAATTCATTAAAAATACAGGCAAAGCTACTACACCTTGTGGACGGATGTTTTGTTGGCACGTGTTGTGGTAGTATGAGTTGATGATAATTGTGTATATATATATATATGTATTTATAAATACGTGTGTGTCACCGGTGTATTTACATTTTGTTACATGAAAAGAACCCAATGTCCGAGTGTCCCACATAGCACATTTCAAACAAAGCCCTGTAGTAGCCTTATCACAGCACACATACAGGATGACCTAGATAGCTCTTTTGTACTGGGAGTGCAGAGCTGCATGATGGGAAATACCTACATCCTGTATGATCTGCCTGTGAGTCTGGGAAAAAAGCATTTAGCATTTAGCAAAAGTCATTTACTCATGCACTAAAATAGGAAGGCTTTTGTTAAACATGGCTTTGTCCTAAAGGGAAGTTTCACTGATTAATAAAAAAAAATATGGCACTGCTCCATACAGGGATTTTGTCACATTTCCATAGCGGTCTACTTACAGTAATGTAAACAGAACCTATTTTTGGACTCTACCTGCTTTTCCTGTTTATGTTTGCATAAGGGGACAGTGCAGTTCACCTCTATATACATTCATTGCCCTGCAGGTCCTTTAGCACAGTGGTTCTCAAAGTGTGGTCTCCAAAGCATAGCAATGTTGTCCATGGATATTGTTACAGTGACGCATATCACAAAAGCCCAAATGCTCAAATTTCGTACACCAAAATCATCCCTTATAACTGTCATCTGTTCTAATGATTTGCTGGCATATGTGAAATCTTCACAGCGAGAAGCTGCTGAGCCAGAGGTGCTTGCTTTAACAAGGAATTGACAAATGGCTGGCAGAATTTGCCAATAAGCGATGAGTTTCCTCGACAGATCTGCCTCGCAGGTTAATAAGCACCGGGAGAAAACGGAGTTAATCAGATAAATCGGCCAAGCGCAATGTGTCTTCCTCAGCATATTTGTACACACACCCCATCAGCACGAGTTTCCGTTTCGTCTCATTTCTGATTGCATGTTGCAATGGAGCCACATCGCATAAGGTGAGGGTGTGTCTGTGGAAAAGGTTTATGACCGGACCGTGCAGCTTGTTTTGATCATACGAGTGTGGGGAGGGGTGCGGTGTGTGCCACAGCAGTGCATTATCAGTGAATGTATTGTCCTAAGTAGTCCTGTATGTCCTACAACAGGACAAATCATATCTGTTTTGTATAGACGTGTCCTGGATTAATGAGAACAAATGTATTTGTTTGAATTCATTATCCATATTGCTTATAAGGGCTGCTTTGTTTGGGTATTATGCGTTAAACATGTGTCATGTTTAATCTTTAACAGGGATTAAGATAAAGGTAGGAGTATTTTTTTTTTTCCCCTTCTCTGTTGACACAGTCTAAGTTTATCCAAGAGGTAAATTTGGGGCACCGTTTGAAATGCATTACTTTGCAGGTTGAGCAACTTACCTAATTTTCATAATACAAAATGTGTCAATATGATAATGTAGCACTAAGCTGTTCTGTGGTGGTGATCTGTGGCTCTCATGTGTGTATGTGAATGTTTACCCAAGAGTGCAGTGTATTGATGGGACAGCTGCATGTCATGCATGATGCGTCTGGTTTAATTAATATTGACTGCGAAGTCTAGTGTCTGCATGCTGTCGAACCTTATATTGAATTATAGTTTCATTAGTGGACACTTGAGTAAAAAGGAAGATTGTGTGTGCTGCAGGCGATATCATGGTTTGACGAAGTTGTTTCTCTTCAGTATGGCGAATTATTAAAAGAATTAAAAGAAGTGTTCTGAGTTTCCTGAAGTGAAATGTGTCTTTCTTTTGCACATAAAAAAGCTATAAAATAATCGACACCATGTTTGTCTTAAAGCAGCTATTGTTTATTTAGCGTATTTTAGTTTTATGTAGTTTGATATGAAATGAATTCATTGAAATATAAATAAAGCAATTGGCAAGCTACCAATTCAAAACCAACCTCTTCAGGCGGATTGACTGTTTTGCTACCACTTTTTTTTCATTGTCTATCAGATTTAATAAAAGCTTTACCATAACAGCATGGTTTCTTCCTAAAGTCGATGTGACAAAGCATATTATCGGGAGGCAACAAAAAATTTGTTATCAGAAGGGTTTTGCCAGCTTCCCAAATATACACCATATGGCCAGCAGTTTGTAGAGACCTGACCACCAGACTCCTTTGTGTTTGTTGAACGTCCCATTCCAGATTTAGTTGTAATAATCGCCCTTCTGAGAAGGCTCTCCCTTACCTCTCCCCGAACTTCTAGAGGTAATGGCTGTGGGGATTTGATCATTCAGCCGTGAGAGCATTAGTTAGTTCAGGCACTGACGATGTTGCAGTTCTGTTTCAGTGGATTTGAGGTCAGGACTTCATGCAGGTCATTTGAGTTCTTCTACACCCACATCTGGCATTCATGCACCATGTTTTTGGAGAGAATGATTGTCCTGGTGGAGCATGTTTGTGCTTTTCAGTTCCAGACAAAGGCAATTATAATCCCACAGCAGACAACGACAACCTGTGCAATTCTCAATGCTTTCCAACTTTTTTAGCAGAAGTGTGGGGAAGAGCCACATCTGGAAGTCATTAGGTATCCAAATACTTTTGGCCTCAGAAGCGTTTAAACATCATCCTTGTGTAAATATGCTCTCGTATGAACCCCTCTCGTAGACCAGCGTGGTTTGTAGGAACATGTGTAACAGCCAGTGAGCAGTTACGGATGCCTGACCAGGCTGTCAGAATAGTAGCCTTTCCTGACACTGTGCTTTGCTGTGACTTGTGCCCAACAGCATCAGTGTCACACTGCCAGTCAGCTGGCGTGCGTTCCTCTTTCTGTTCGCATGGGACTCCGCCAACCAATAGAGAGCAGGGGATCGAGTGTGCTGGCTAACACGCTGTTGTTGGGGGGACTAAGCAGAAGCCATGCTCAACATCTTCCTTATCATTTTCCACCATTTACCCTGAGAAGTTTATTTTAAAGGTTTGACCAGACATGGGTTGAGTTGAGTTCATTTGAGTTGTTGACCTTGAATTGAGGAACTCCTCAAACATGAATGCTGGCTTCTCTAAAAACCTTTAATAAGAATAATAAGAAAAGAGACAAAGTGCTTCGGCAGAAAGCTTTTCATCAACCCCGTGCTATTTCTTTCTCTTTCGCAGCTTTGGCAGATTTTTATAACTTGTTACTCAGATTTTTGAATTTATTACGCTTATCTTTCAAGGTAAATTGTTTTTGCGCATATTTAATTTGAGATGCCTTTTCAAAAAAACGTTTCATATTTCACTAAAACAAATCATTGGGGTTTTTTTTGGGGGGATTTGTAAACTGATTTGAGTTTGAACAGTAGTTTAAACGTACAAAAGAAAGAACTTAACACAGGACATGTCTCTGTAATGAGACAGTTTAGCAGCGACAGCATGCGGTGTAACTCTTGCCAGGACACTGAGGGAACACGTTGCCAGTTCAGAGCATTAGTACGGCCAGTTATTGGCACCACGGTCTTTAACTGCTGTGAATCATTTTCACTTGTCTTCAGTAAGCTGCACTCAAAGCCAAGAGGAAGATTTTTTGGGCAAACGTGTATGAAAATGTTTTTTGATATCTGGTGGTTTTAAATGAAGAACATGAGTGCACAAAGGATCCAAAAGTGCCATGAAATATTCACCTACACGCGGTAAAACAAAATTGGGCAGCATCGCATCTACGTCATTTGAATCCACCATGCAGGCATCACCCGAGGCATAGAGCACAGACTGTTTAGCAACGCAGATCACTGCTCTGATTCATGGATTTGCAATTCCAAGTCGTACTTTTTTTTCCCCCTTCATTTTTTTTGATGCCGAATCTAATTTAGCATTCATAATTAGTATCCATCTGTCTGAGTGAAACCAGAAAGCCAAGATTTCCAAGACTTTTCTGTGATATTTCAGTAAGGACTTCATTATTCAGAATTCCTGTGTAAAAATGGCTGTGCATTCTTTATTCAATTCATTTTTGTCTCTTCACTATTTTGTGTTGGTGTATGTTTTTGTGCACGTGTGCAGGACTGAGTGTCCTGCTGCTAGTACCTGCATGAGGATTAGTAACACCACAATAGTTGCACCTTATGAGATTTGTTTCAATTTGGCACACTTACAATTAACAGATTTGTGACACATAATCTAGAGAGAGAGTAACCGAGTCTTTATCTAACCAGTTTGGAGACACTTGTAAAGTGTTCTCAGTGCACTCCAGCCTCCATTTTTCAGACCCTGCAAAAATTAATTTCATGACGGTAGCTCCGCCTGCTCAGAGCGGTCCACAGGCAGTCATCATGAAAGACATCAGTAGAGAAGCTCCTTAGAAGCTAGCCAGCTAGTGTAAAAAACATGAACTCTGCTAATAAACGAATGGTACCTGTTAAACTCACCTCTGCGCCCGACAGCTATTGGTGTCTTCGGTTTCCTCTACATTCTGGAGATGCTCTCAGAAAACACTTGTTTCTTGCTAAGCTTTGAAACAGCTTGTTGTGAGACTTTTTGTTATGTAACACTTCTTATACATCGCTCCAAGGCCCAGGTCTAATGCTCATATGCTCATGACCTTGTCGCCAGCTCCTTTCTAGTGCCACGTTTCCTAGGCACTACCCACTCCATACCTGGAACACCTCACAAGACCTGCTGTTTTGGAGATGCTCTGACCCAGTGATCTAGCCATCACAATTTGGCCCTTGTCAAAATTCTGACGGATTTGGTGTATGTTGTGGTTTAATAAGTACCAGTCATTATGCATTGCTGGTGTATAGAGTAAAGCAGGGGTACCAGGCCAGACAGAAAGCACAAACTCTTTTTAATTTCATTCTATTTAATCGTATTTTGCGTATTTTGAAAGATTACCATTACCACTAGTGCACGAAGTACACAAACCCTAAAAGTAGAGATACACTCTGTAAAATATTACTTTTACACTAGTAAATGTAAAAGTGATCTCTTTAAACTTCAAATGTATCCAAAGTACTACAATTTATTATATCTATGTTCCTATTATCATTTTTGTCACCAGACTCTTTATTTATCAACTCCGTGTATGTAAAAAGACTCTGATGTTACTTTTAGCGGCAATTTATTAATAGAATGATGTTAATACGTCTAAGCGTATAAACCATTAGTGTGATATGTTTGCATAGTGCAGGGACGCAAGACATATGCATCCAGCATTGTCTTGCATTGTCCTGTTCTCTATGAAGCTTTTCAATCTTAATAAGAAGTGCTCCCTCCTCATTTTTTACTTGGATACTCTCTCTCTCTCTCTCTCTCTCTCTCTCTCTCTCTCTCTCTCTCCTCTCTCTCTCTCTCTCTCTCTCTCTCTTTCATCAGTCCATAGTGAGCTTGACTCTTAAAGGCTTCTCTCTGCAGGGAGACTGCAAGGCTGTTTGTTACTACCGTGTGTGCATGTGATGCAGCGAGCAAAGCAGAGAAGGTTGTGTATGTAGTAGCGTATGTGCCGTTGAGCTGACCGGTCGTCACCTGCGGGATGAAGAGGTTTGTAACTATTGTCCTTCGTGGTCTAGTCAGCCTGTCTAAGGATAAGAGCTGTGCAAAGGAGCACGTTCGACACATGAGGAGAGGGCGCAGAAGAGCACGGACTACAGCAAGGTGGAGAAAGGTGATGCTCTTGTTTGGCCTACAGGGTACGATGCTGCTACAAAAACATGGCATTAATGGCCATGGCTATTAAGAGCTTTAAGTGTTTGAGGAAAACAGAGCGTGGTCAGACATGTCAAGACTTCAGCTGATGTCATCGCAATCTGTCATGTGTTCCGTTCAGTCTGCCGGCTCACAAGAGAGCGCGGATGATTTCAACTCTACTTACGATCGCCATTATTACAGTGTTATTGGAAAGTATTAGGCAAGTGCTTAGTGCATGTTAGACGGGTATTTATAGAGAAAACCTACTGTATTGACAAAATTGTTGATAATCAGAGTGAATTTTGAAATCTACAGCAGAATCGATAGAAATGATCCACCTTTTTTTCTTGATCTTTTTTCTTTGATCTGTCAGTTTCATGTTTTAAATTAGAGCAGTGGTATAAATATTGGAATCCACTGGTGCTTTTACTAATTTGAATTAACTAGTTTTTTTTCTTTCTTTACAAATCACTGAAATTCTTCCAAGTTATCCTAAGCCCTTATTCATCTACATAATGGAATAGTTTTTTTTGCACTTATCAGAATTGGCAGCTGTTATGATATTCGGTGAGGTCTGGTGTTTTATTATTGAGTATAAGGATGGTAATGGTGAAGCCTGTGCTTTCTGATTTTTCTCGTTTTTGCTTGCAGTCGTTCTCATCATTGCCATAGTTGTGATTAATCTCATCAACAAAAGGACAAGTGCAACTATTTTTTACCCGGTCTAACATTCGAATTCTGCATGCTCTATATTTTTCTTTTCCGCTACAGCAGAAACATTATTTTGTCCTTTGCAAACGGATCCATTTACAGACCAAACTGCAGGTTATTCTGTCCTGCACTTTTTTTTTTAAAGGTTTCCCTACTGCTGATTCACCTAATGCAAATAATCAGATGGATAATAAGCCCTCAGTAAACATTTAGTCCAGTTTGTTGTTATAATAACGTCCAATATTCTGAGAAGATGTTCCACTAGATATTGGAATGTGCTTGTGGAGATTTGTGCTGATTCAGCTACAAGGGTGTTAGTAAAGGCAGGCACTAATGTAGGTGAGGAGACCTGGGGTGCATTCAGCGCTCCAATTCACCTCAAAGGTGTTCATTAGGGTTGAGGTCAGAGCTCTAGAGCAGACCACTGCATCTTCTACACCAAACCATTTAAACCACATCCTCATAGAGCTCACGCTGGAACAGGTTTGGGTCTCCTAGTTCCATTGAAGGGAAAATGTAATCCTACTGCATCCCAGGACATCATAAACAACTGTGTGCCTTCAACTTTGTGGTAACAGTTTGGGGAAGAAAAGTCGGGTGATCCAATACGTTTGTTTATATAGTGTCGAGTGTAGTTCTTGCTTTATTGAAGATAAATATTGATTTAGATCATTTATTCTCCGGTCTTAATAAATATTTGTACTTTTAACAAAGCTTTATATTGAAGTGATCGCTTTGTGGTATTAAATTGTAAAAAATTACGAATGACAAACAGGATTCTAAATGATAAAAGGATGAAATAAGTAAATTGGCATCTAATAATACTTTATTATAGTGTGATAAAAGGTTTATATAGGGTTTTATTCTGACATAGATGTCTCATGTACTGCCAAGCGACCTTGTGTTTTGAAAATCTCTTGAGGAGCTTCGGTCAGATTATCTGCATTTTTTTGCTAATTAGTTAAGATCACTCTATTGTTAGTTCTCCAGGTGCATGTTCCCTGCATTTCTTAATTCCACACACACACACACACACACACAAGAATATCCAATGCATATGTTTTCAGGTTTATGAAACATCTGTACTGGGTTTTGCCATTTGTTACACTGCACAATCTTTGTTGTGTATAAACCTGCTTATCATTCTGTTGTATTTAAGATGAGAAGAGCTCTTTGTCTGCCCCCACACACATATACACACCTGTGAGTCTTTGCCTAGAAGGTGGTGTTCTTGGCTGTGAGCAGTGGGGAGTGGTGCGTATCCCCCCAAGGTCTCTGGCGCAGTGTTTTACAGCGTATGTGTGTATGGCCGAAGGTAAAATGGTCACCTTATTGGGCTTGGAGGTTCGCCAGTTAAATAAAGCAGACATTGTGATTCTGTCAACAAGCAAATGGTGCATTGTCGAGCTCTTTCCTTTTATTCTGAGAAGAATCAAATGGTCGTTGCTCACTTATTTTTCAGGGATTAGATCTTGTCAAGTCGGCTTTGGGTTCAGAACTGAATGATTTTTGCCTCATAGCTACAATTGGTGTTTTTTCATCATCTTAGGTGAGGTGATGAATGCATGGCTATGGTCTGGCCAAGTATATAATAATCATAATGTTCATTATGTTATTTAGGAGGTTTGGAATCTGTTTCCTGTAGGGCTGAAACGATTCTTTGAGTATTTCGATTACAAAAATTAATCGAAGCAAATAATTACATTTAGTCCATTTAACTATACACGGAGCACAGTGTTTCTCACGGACCATTATTACCAATGCACCACCCGCTGTACTCTGGAACGCTTTGGACAGGTTAACCACAGAATGAAAAATAGAGGAACGGGAAGAAAACAGGGGCGAGGAGAAGATTCAGGCCAAAGACAACGCCAGAAAGCTTCTATAGTTTGGGATCATTTCAAAATAAAACATAAAGAAAACAACATACATTTGGAATTGATTTTTATATTTTTTATTTATATACAGTTCGGTCAAAAAATCTCTCCATGGCCGAGTAGAGCAGAGTAGCGGAGCACGTTTTTAAAGCTGCCGATAAACTCACGGATTTAGTGCGCGGAAAAATCCAAGCAGCATTCCGGAGACAAGAAGACCACATCACAATACTGTGCGAGATTTAATAAATAAATACGTGTTAGAATAATTATGAGCTTCATTAAAGGAATATTGTCCCATAACCTGCTCTACGTGGATTTTTTGAACGCACTGCATTTGTATTTTGATGTAATATGGCAATTAAATGCACTAATTGGTTTAGTTTTCACAGATATTCTTGTATTCAATTTCAGCAATAAAAATTAGCTTTTTTCCAAAAAGGAAACAAATTATTTGTTCGTTTTACGAGACCAGTCTTATTTTCTCTCTATCATTTAGTTAAGTTTTTTAAATAAAGAAGAACAACTTCTTATCCGATTACTCGATTAAGCGATTGAATAATCGTTTAAATACCCGATTTACTAATAGAATCGATAGCAGCAGCCCTCGTTTCATGTGGTTCAGTTGGTCTTTAGGACAGTATGTTAACAGCCTGGAGCTCTCTGAAGACTCTTTGACTGAAGTTGTGTTCTGCTACTAAGCATGTATTTTAGTCTACCTCTGCTCTGGGAATAAACATCTTTGTCACTGACTGAGACAGACAAGTGGAGCAATGTGGGTCAGCAGTGCCACCTTTGGTTGGAGTTACCTACCATCAGCATTAGTAGAGCCTAGGCCCTGAATGCTTGGACCACAGGGAGGTTGACAAGTGGAATGCGGTAAGAACTGCACTGACCACCTGCCAGTCGTCACTACACTCCTCAGTAGTGCCTCCTCGGTCAGCGGGTTTTTGGTCTAGAACACATGTCCCATTCCTGGTACCCACTTCCTCTTCGGCCATGTCCACACTAATACGTTTTCAGTTTAAAAAAGCAAATTTTTCTCTTGGCTTTGGCCTTCCATCCACACCTGAGACGACATTTTATCGATCAACAAAAACAATCTGCGAAGTGAATGAATTTAAAGACACCGTTTTCATGTTGCAGTGTGGACTGTGAAAACGGAGGCTTTACAAAATGCTGCTGCATCAGCAACGGCTTTATAGAGCTTGAAAGTAAATAAACGGCAGACGTTTAAAAAGATTGCAGTTTTCAAATCTATCCGGATTAGTGATGTTGCCTTAGAACTAAAATGTACGGGACAAACATTTTATGTATGTCCCACACGAACCTGTGTGACTGTGAAGGAAGGACTAGACTTAAAATGAGTGTGGTGAGCTTCTGTGTGACGTGGCCCCGACATGTGCTTTACTTGCATTTGCAGGATTTAATTTTATGGTAACTTGTATTAACTTGTACTTCTATCATGTAAACATTTAAAAGGATAATAGCTGCTTATGGTTATGTGCAGCCTTATTATCGGGCTACATAATAAAGAGGCAAAACAGCAGAGACCTTTTTTTTTTCAGACTGTTTAATAGTTTTTTTTTTCCCCCCTTTCAGTGATTTTTTTTTTTACGTGTAAAACAGACTCTTGACTAATGTGCAGCAGCACTAAGATGTAGACGGGGTGTTTGCAAGCAAGAAGCTGAGACTGTTTCTTGTGCTTGAGCTTTTCTTAAAAATGAAATGGGATTAGTAGATTTTAGAATGTGATTATGCCTAGGTAGCTTCTTGAAGTCTTTCATTTTGGACTCGGTGACCACACACCCCTTACACACACTATTCACCCTCCTGCCATCTGGAAAGAAGTACAGAAACATTCTGGTCCTCATAGCCATTTACCTCTTCAGTACAAAGGGACTGGATTTGTGCAAACGCACACACATTTAAATAAACATCTTTATGGAAACTAGTGTCTTATTGCCCACCATTTTTTTGCACTAACACACATTTACTGTACTTGTCAGTGTTAACTTATATAGTTTTATGTAGCACCTCGGTCCTGGAAGAACATGATTTCATTTCACTGTGTAGTGTACTGTACTGTATATGTCTGAAATGATAATAAACCCCATTTGAATTGACTCAAAATAAAGAATAATAGTCTGTATGCTGATTTTCTGTCTGTGTTGTCTTTATTTAAATAAGCAAACTAAAACATCTCTAATATTATTGTTGGATTAAGAGCAAGGTTTATAAAGGAAACTTTCCCTACATGCAGGCCAGCATGCATTAATGCTGAGTTTTAATTCTTTTCCTTTCTCACCCTTTTTTTCAGATGATCCTGACTGTGTATTTGAGTGATGGTGAACAGGCTCTGACCGAGGTGCCCATCACTCCAGAGACGACGTGTCGCGATGTGGTCGAGTTCTGTAAGGAGCCAGGGGAGAACGGCTGCCACCTGGCTGAAGTGTGGCGTGGCAACGGTATGCACCTGACCTACTGTACCGTACAACCAGAGTAGGAGCATATTGGGGCTGCTGCTGTTGATTATTTTAGTCACTAAGGCTTGTGCAACCCTAATGGCTGGGGTAGGTTCCCTGACCGGGGATCGAACCCGGGCCGCAGCGGTGAGAGCGCCGCATCCTAAGCCTCGTTCATACACCAACAGCTTCAAACCTCAAGGCCACAACATGGTTACTGGTGGATGCACCTAAAATGTTGGATGTTTACGAGAAATAAAGTCGGACTTGCGAGAAAATTTCTTTTTTTTTTTTTTATGTGGTGGAAACAGGCTTCCATACATCACAGAAGACGCTTCAGAGTGAAAACAGCGAGGGCCGAGGAGAAGATTGATGGCAAAGAAATGACAAAGTTTCCAGAGATTGAAATAATTTCATGGTTACCGGTGGATGTTTACGGAGAATATAGTCGCAATTATATTTCTCCTCGCCCCTCGCTTCATTCTGCAGCATCCTGTGTGTTACTGTCCAGAGCGCTTCAGAGTTTAGCGGGTGGTGCGTCTGTTATAATGGTCCGTGGGGAAACTCTCCTCCGTGTGTAGTTAAATGGACTAAACAAAGCATTTTTTTGTATTGGAATTACTCGAGGAATGGTTTCAGCCCTAGCGTCTTGCCATCTCTTTATCTAGGTTCTATTAAAGACCTGTCACAGAATAAAAGGCCCTGAAACTCACAGGAATTATTTTACTTGTATGCCCTTTTTTTTTGCTGTTGTCAATTAGGAATTAACGGTACTATAGGTCAAAACCCTGCAAGTATATGTTTTTATTTTTGGTTATATTGTATTCTGGTATTTAACATTTAAAATGTTTATCACTACAGCATTACTGTAGTTACTGAGGCTCCAGCAGACAAACTGCTGTCTTTAATTCGATTACTGAAAAATAAGTGGTGGTAAATCCCCACAGTATGCCCGTGTTCTCATTCATTGTGCTGCTTTTACATTAAAGTGGGCACTCAGAACTGCACAAAGGCTCAGTTAACCTTAGTGGCCATTACTCTCAGTAGCTAAGTAGTAATTTCTTTTTTCATTGAACTTATGGTCTGTATAGATGTTTCTAATTCTGGCACAAAAAAATGTGTGAGTGTGTGTGTGTGTGTGCGCAGTCCATCTTTTCTTCTCTGTGTATTAACACTGTGCCCTTCTTCTCAATTATTCCACCTTTCTTCTTCAACAGTCTGTGTTTGTTCTACGTCCATGCACAGAATAGCCCATTGTATGGCTTGAAGAGATGAATAGCCTGTTTATGTGACTCTGGTCTCCATTCTGCCAGTGATCCAACCTCTAAACAGCGTAAAGTTCAAAAGCAGCTGCTAGCATGCAGGAGGGGGATCAAAAACACAGAAAACAGTCCAAGGGCACATTCTCTGTGCAGCGATCTATATCTGAGATCAAATGACAGATCAAAGATGATCTAATCGTGGTAATTATGTTCTGGTTAATTTGATTTTTCAAATACACATGCGGGTTTGATTAGTTTAGCAGTGTTAAGTTGTTTGAGAGCATTCTGGGTTCACACGTTGCTTGAGAAGGATATAGTTCAACACTAGAAAGCATGATAGGCTGGTCAATAGTGAAAAAAGTGAGATACAATAACTTTTCACTACATATTGTGTACTTGACAAGTCAAATTTTCAATATGAGGGTCAAACTATTTCACGAGGTAAATGTTCCTCTCACCTGAGAAACAATATCGTTCCAAAAGTAAATTAGAATACTGTGTTAAAGAATCCAGACTATCTTACACTATGCGCTGAATTTGGAAAGCTCTCAGTATTGTTCTTGCACCTTCTGCCACAGGTTGCGCTCGTAAAAATAGGGAAGATATGACCGTGATAGATTGTCCCTAATCCTGTTTACAGTGAGCAGGTTTGAGCTTATGGGCTTGTGCCTATGACTGCAACTCCAGGATGATATTTGAAGAACCACAAAATACCAGATCATGTCAAATCGTCAACAGTAAATCCAGCTAATTGAGTAAACCACGTACCAAGAAAGGGACACCAGAAAGACATGGGTACTATAAATTAGTCCTGTGCTGACAGCATTTTGCTGGTGAAAAAAAAACCCTCTCCAGGTGTGCTTCTGATAGTTGTGGTGGCACAATGCTTTTACTTTACCCAGTGCATGAAGATTGATCAGATTTCAGTTTTTGTGTTCCAGTTACCTTGTTTTTATTTCTTTCCCCTGAGTAAATCAGAGCTTGAGCATTATTATACCTTATTATGTAAAACGGGTAGAATTTGAGTCCAGACAATTCTAGAGAATTGGAAAAATTAAGTTGCATTAAGTTAAATACACAAATATATTTAACTAGCCTCCTTTTTCCTCTGCATTCACCCCCCCCCAACCACACACACACACACACACACACACACACACACACACACACACACACACACACACTGCATTCCTCTGGCAGGAGGCCACGTTTGACTCTTTGATACGCATGTGCTTGTGTGTATGTGTTTCTCTTCCTCTCATGGATGAGGTGTGTCTCTCTCTCCCTTCCTAATTTTTATTTTCTCAGGGCCCCTTATTAAACCCTTATTTCCAAGGGTCAGGAAAGAATGTCTGCTTTGATTTAATGGAGATGGACTCTGAGCCTTGTACTCTCTTTCAACACGTTGTTGTCTTCAACCTCACATCTGTTCCCTTTTAAATTCTAGGGCTCCTAACAATTCTTTCATGGAGCCATTTTTTTTTTCCTTGATCAAATCCATGCCTGCTCTTCTTCTGCTGTATCTGATTGTGTTCTTCCTTCATTGCAGAACGAGCAATTCCCTTTGACCACATGATGTTCGAGCACCTGCAGAAATGGGGCCCCAGGAAACAGGAAGTGAAGTTCTACTTGCGCCACGAGGACTCGCCCACAGAGAGCAGTGAACCAGGTGAACTTTCTTTTTATGGTATTTGTGAAAAGTGCTGCATTGCCAAGCCCCTTATATTCAGTGGCCATTGTGGGGCAAATGCAACCATTGATTCACAAAAGGATATATTGTTTTATACTATATGCTCAGACACCATTTTTATACTAGTGGACACACCTCCATACTTCCCCCTGAGAAAAAGAATGTATTATGCGGTCATGTATTAAGAATTTCTCATGAGGATTGTTTTCATGCTGGAAAAAGACTGGAACATTATCAATGCAGGTCTTTTCAATGCAGGTCAATCACACACACACACACACACACACACACTTGGAGTGTGACCCAGTCTGGAGATTTAAACACACATCAGATCATTGAATCTGTAGATTCCTTTAAATGTAATTTAAAGATTTAATTAATAGTTATATAATCGTAGGTTTTATTGCTGACACGATGACCAAATACAATAGTTTGTGAATGTATATGCAGTGAGCTGTAATTTTGTGGGTGGGAAACTATTACTCTTTTCCGTGAGGAGGCCTCAGTCCTGCTTGCCTGAACACAACCAAACCCAAACTCACATATTTGTCTCCCACACCATCTGTCCGCTGACCCAGCTCGCAGCACTGTCTCCGTTTCCTTCTGTTCTTTCATCTTGTATTTAGGTCCACGTATCAGATGTCTCTGTTTGAGTGGCTGCCCTTAATGTCACAGCAGCAGGACTACACAGATTAAAGCATTATAATCTATGTACATTGCTCTAAAAGTGCATGTTTTTTTCTTTTTCTTTTCTTCTTCTTCTTTTATTTTATTTAATTTTTTTAACAGGGAGTCAGCAGTCTCAGGAGCAGGTTAACCAAAGGACTGGAAGTAGCACTGATAAGCACAATGAAAATGGGGTATGCTCATCTCATGTTTCTGTAATCCGAGGAACTGTGAGTGTTGAAAATATTTCATCATCGCTTGTCGTGACCTTTATGTTTAATCATGAGTCCTAAATCACATCGCAGCTTGGTAGATTATTATTTTAAAAAAATAGTATATTAGTTCATGCACTGGTTCATAGATTGCACAGCGTTCTCATCAGCATGCTGCTGGTAGAGCAGTCTGGCATAACGCATGCATTTATCTACACAACATATGATTAATAGAGAGTCTGCTGTCTGAGAGCAAGTCCATAAACTTCATAATTAATGTCTAGGTTAGGTTTCTAACTGAAATTACATGTCCACACAGCCTATGTTCTATAATGTTTTCACCGGGTTGGGTGATGGCCATCACTATAGGCATCTAATGATTACCGTAATTTCTGGACTATTAAATGCACCCAAATATAAGCTGCACCCTCTGAATTTTACAAAGATTTTTATTTTGAAGATAAATAAGCCGCACCTGTCTATAAGCCGCAGACTCATTGAAACTAATGAACTTTACACAGGCTTTAACGAAAGACAGTGTCTGTTACACGGCTTGTATCTAAACAGTAGCCTACCAAGAAAGTCATTGTTCACTGTCTTCCTCCTTCCTTTCACAACTATTTCTCTTGCAAGTTTTGTCAAGTCATTAAAAATCACCATCGGTGGAATCTTTTCTCCCGATGCCGTGCAGTTCAGAACACAGGTGAAGTGCGTTTTTTCATGCCCGGTTGTTTTCAGCGTGACGAATGATTCGCATTTTCTTGTTGACAGTCCGAGTGGTCGGCAGGTCAAACATCAGAGGAACATCATCCATATTTATGATGTGGTGCGGCCCGATTCACTGGGAGCGCATCTGATTTAATATAAAGAGTTTCATTGGTTCACCTGAACCCGTTCGGCAATTTCATTAGTCTAATGTTATGGGGCTCAGTTTTTTATCTTGAAGTTTGTGAAACCGGGAAAAACCCAGGAAAAATCCATAAATTAGCCGCTTCATTGTTTAAGCCATGGGGTTCAAAGCGTGGGGAAAAAAGTAGCAGCTTATAGTCCAAAAAATACGGTAATCATCATAATTCATTTATTTGACATTATACAAGTTATTTGGTCAGAATCTCCATCATAAGTCCACTTAAGTAGCTACACGATTTAATTAGCAAGCAACTAACACAACCATATGTTTTAAATAGCATATGTGAAGTAATGCTTGAATATCATTTTGGAATATTCCTGAACACGACCATCGTCATAACACAGATAGAAGAGAATGACGTTTTCGCGCTGAATTTTGTTGTCTGCAATTTTGCATGTCAGTCATTCCTCATCAATTTAGCCAAACTTGTGCATGCAGAGTTTTTATTTTTAGTTCAAGTACTTTGCATAACCTATGCAGTTTCCTCTTCATCCCATGAGATACAACTGTAATTTTCTCTCTGCGCTGCAACTTACATTCAGCTCCCAGGCATGTGCCATATTTGCCTTCTTTCATAGAAGCGCCACTGTTTGTGCTTTTATTCTTGTTGCGAGCCACTTGATTATAAGAGCTTCCTTCAGTATCGCTCTTTTTACATTCTCTTTCTAGCCATCTGGCCCAGATTCTGGCAGAGGAAATGCTATGCTCTGGGAAGCGGAACTCAATTTTTACCTTAAGGGATGCGCAGGGATGTAGACAAGGAAATAATGGCCTGCTTATCGCTCAGACATTTATATAACATAGAGTGAGGCTTTTACTTTCCATTTTGTTTCTCTGTTCCTCTCTTTGTCCTGAGGGAGGGAGTGACAGACTGCAGAGGACACACTTCACTTCATTTGCTTGAGGTGGTTAGCCAGGGAACTGATTAGCAACGATGCAATAACTGCTGTCGTCAAGGTACAGAGCTCCACCATGGAGGTGATTAGCACACAGCAGATCTTAAGAATGACAGGCACAGAGGACCTACGGATAAAACTCAGATCCGTTCCCATTGTTTATAGCTCTCTCGAGGGTTAGTCATTAAATCAGTGCGATAATGTTGTCCAATGTAAGAAGTGGATCCTGTATTAATACAAAAATAGCTTTTTTACGTTGTATGCATTTCTCCATCGCAAAATATTAGAATTCTAAAGCTAAGTAAAAGTCAGACAAACAATTAATAACTATTTGCTCTACCCAGCGTCTATACAATTATAGATTATAATTGTGCACCACTCGTTTTGCAGGATAGGTTTAATGTCCAATGGGGTAGTGTGTTTCTAATGATGCAGAAAAGTCTTATTTATCTGCAGTAGGTAAAGCAAGAGGTGCTTTTAAAAGTATATCAGAAAGTCCAAAGAGGAGGTTTATAGATGTGGTGAGGGAAGACATGCAGGTAGTTGGGTTGAAAAAGGCAGATGTAGAGGACAGGGGGTATGGAGACGGATGATCCGCTGTGAAGAAGAAGAAGATCAGAAAGTCTTAAAAAGTCTAAAATTCGCTGTTCTATGTCTTAATTTCAGGTCCCAATTTTCTGATGTACATGTAACGCTACATCTAATGCTCATTGAAATGCTCACGCAGCACTTTAGAATGTTTTTGTTCGTTTCCGTGGTGTTGTTTATTTTTCAGCTTTGAGGAAGTGCTAGTTTAGCGATACTTGGCTTGGGAAAAAACAATGAATGTAGGGCTCGGTTAAGGCCAGTTGTTGTGTGTGTGTTTTTAATGTAATATAGGTTTAAATTTTACTCTTAATGGTCTTAAAAAAAGGTCTAAAAAATCTTACATTTGATTTGGTGAAACCTTCAGAAACACTGTAAGTATCTTCTCAGCCTTTAGCCAAAACAAGATTAGTTATTTTGTTTGTTTTTAGGTTTCATGGACAAAATCTTGTTTGGAAGGGATTTCCCTGATTCATTTAAGTGCATGACTGAAAGAAAGTTTTCTCATTGTGCAAACATTTTCATCGACCCGTCTTTCACAGAAGTAACATTACAGTTTAAATGTTGCATACACAAGACCTGAAAATAAAATCAAACCCAACATTGTACCCAATGTAGTATAAAGTCTTGAGGACTGTCCTTACTGTTCGAGCCTCTAAATATAGGTCTACACGTTGATGTCACCAAAGTGTGGACTGTGGTGTGTAGGTTGCCATTAGGAGCTCCTGTGTTTTGTCATTTTTGCATGTCTGCTTCTCCTCACAAGATTTTTAAACCAAAAATAACTCGGATAATAGCCTGCAATGTGGTAGGTCAGGTGAGGGCCATGCTCTGTGTGTATACACACACACACACACACACACACACACACACACACACACACACACACGCGTTGCTGGGATTCTCTTCCACTCCTCATTAAACTGTTGCACCTACAGTAAAAGCAGTGGCCATTACATCATATGCCTCCCTATTTAGTTTTCATTACCGTTGTCTAAAACTGAATACTTTAAAGATATTCGTATTATGTGACCTATGATGGGTTTTGAAACAAATGTTATGGCTAAGCTGTTACTCTACGAACTAAATAGGCAAATATTACTGCAGTCCAACAAGAGAAATCTGAAATAGAATGAGATTTGCTGTGCTTTTTGGACATAAACTGTTAGCCTTTTTGCTGTTTGCCATTTGTAGGTGTTTTTCAGCACAGCCTGTGAGTAGGTGAGTAGTTTCACCCACAGACAACGTGCCCTCTGTCGTTTGGGGCTGCTACATGGTTGGGTGTTTTTGTTTCTATTCTATTGAATCATGCCTCACTTTTGTGTGACTCCCAGATGTTTATAGCTTAGTAAACATCGAGCGTCCACCACCCTCGTACTTAAAATAATGCCTCTCAGTGCAGCGCAGTACCTCAGCTGAGAAAAACAGCTCAACCATAATTCTATGTTGTGTGTGTTTGTGCTTGCGTGCAAGTTTCACCACAGGTTGACCTCAGGGCAGACAGAAGGGTCTATATTGGGTTTATGGTTTAGTTGCTCTTTTATACATTTCGGGGATTACAACAGTTTTATGACAAAAGCAGGGCTTTTCTCTGCTCTCATCCTCGTGACATTGCTGAGATGATGATCATCTCTCACACACACACACACACACACACACACACACACACACACACACACACACACACACACACACACACACACTCCCTCTCTTCGCTCATGCACAGAGCGTAATCCCTGGACACATGCTTAGCAGTCCCTGTAGTGGGTGGTCACTTTTCTCTTATTTCTTTTCATCCTGTCACTCTTATGCTTTTCCTCTCTCTCATTCTCTGTCTTTCTCCCTCTCTTTTCTACCATGGGCCTTTGTCAGCAGGGTAGTTTATGTGGCATTAGAGTGTAATTGTATGTGCCAGTTCTCTGAGTGGAAATATTTGTAATAAGTCAGCCCCTCCCTTCCATTTCTCTCTCATTTTTCCTTCCTTGTCTCTTTCCTTCACCCCGTCTCCATCCATCTTCACATCTTTTCACACTCAGCTGAGCAGCCTTTACTTCTGTTCTGGAAGAGACAGGCAAGGCTGGGGTAAGGCTCTTACTGATAAATGTTCTTTTTAAATCCGCTATTCTAAAATCATTTTATTATTATTATTATATAAAATTCGTTATACTTTTGGAGTCGTACAGGAATTGTAGTTTGTGATGATGATGTGGTCTGATGTAAAATGTACCATCTGTGACTGGCAGAACTGTGGATCTGCAGAACCATGGACTGTGTGGGCAGCTTAACTTTACCAAAGTGGATTTTTTTTCCCTTTCCTGTATGTGTGGGTGGCTTTGCCCTGCAGGGTGTGTATATTCCAGTCTTTGCTTTATTTTTCATACAATCTGCCTCAACTTTCTCCCACCAAACACTAGTTTGAAGCAGAGCACACTAACATTGCAACCTATATGAACTCTGTCTTGTGTGTAGCTTCATGGTCATTTTGATTATGATTGTAGATATTAAATTTGGACAATTATTGCTATATTTCTTATAATAACAACTTTATGATATATTATTAGTTATCCTGTTAACCTGCTGTTCTTTGTGAAATGTTAGTGAAGCACGGATCTTAGCTTCCAAAAAAAGAAAACTATAGTGTACAGTTTATAGTCTTCACTATAATCTAGAGTGAAGAACGTGTACAGAGGACGATGGTGTTTTTATTTCCATGCTGTGAATGACCTCAAGAGTATAATTTATCGGATTATAAATAGAGCTAGTTAATATTGTTGCCTTTTTGACATATATTTTTCAGCAAGTTTTATCTCATTAGAATCTCGTGCATTGACATAAACACATTGTTAGATCTATGCTGTATTGTACATTAGGTATGCTGACCGAAATTTGGCGTTCTACACTATTTACACTTCGTTTGGTTCGCATATGGTTCAGCTACGCATAAAAATGTTGTGGTGTTTAGCATTTTTCCGAGTGCAGCAGATTCACTGAGTTCATCAGCAGCCCTCTGCTCAGTCAGGACTTTGGTTAAATGGCCTTGTTGGCATTTTTTGGAATATTTTCTCATGCAGCTCCTGTCTGAATATTTGTATTTATTTTTAGCGATCTAAGTCCAAGTTCGGCGCAACAATTCTGACTTTGTCCATGCAGTCTTCCAGGATTAAGCTCTTAAATGAAGCCACTCTTAGTATGTCTTTGTTGTCAGAAGACTGGAGTAGAGCGTTTTCCAGTTGGCACACTGAAGGTTGTAGCTTCCTCTGGGAAAAAGCCAACAAATGGCTTACCGCAGTCAGTAAAACAACAGAAGCCGAATCTCCAGCCTGCAGCTGTGCTGAGACTGCAGGTTCTCTTGACGAATGCAGGCTCCAGCATCACATCCTCTAGAGAAAATGGCCTTGGGCTGAGGAGATGGCACGAGCTGCTTTTAACAGGGACTGCACACTGACCTGCTTCCTTTTGTCATTGGCTGAATGAGCCTCACATCATTTAGACATCCTTTTCTACAGATGTTACTAAGGAGAAATTCTACAACCGAGTGTGTTCGACTGCATCGGTGAAAGCAAGAAAATGAAAACCCTTTGAGAGACTCCCAAGGTTGCTTTTTCAATAGAACTCTACATGACCTGCAGCTTATCTGACTGTAGTGTTGAGGCACATATACAATAATAAATTTTAAATTAACGTCAGTAGTCAAACCTTTAGCTCCGTCCTAAGCTACGTATGCTTCTGTCTCCAGAGGTGCACAGCAGCATTTGCACAACAGCATCTGTTGAAAGTTGAAAGTAGTATGCAAGAGGGCAGGGCAGGTCAAGGCAGAGGAAGATCTTTCCCCTGCATAAAAAATAAACCATTTCCAATAAATATCCAGCCCAGTTTGAATTTTAAGAGTTATTGTTAATGATTAAGAGCAAATGTTATCTGTCCATCTGCTAGCTTTTTATGAGGGAATTTTACCATCATTTCCACACACTTTATAACTCTGCTCTTGCAGCCGTTAATTGAGCACTTGTGTGATGCCGAGACACAAAAGAGCGCTGCGTTTGCAAATTTAACATTGTTGCCCTTTAAGCCATGAATCACTGCACACACCATTTGAGACAAATTCTTTTTGTAATGAATTTTGGAGGCTTTCCATGCTGCTGATGAGTGCACAGAGTGCAGAGTGTCCTTATCGATCATGAACTCAACTAAACCGTACTGAGCTGCACTACACCACATCGACATTCCCCCTACCTTTTTTCAATTGTAGTCAACATTGTGCATTAGATGTTATAAAATACAGTTTTTTTTTATGTGACCAGTGTCATTGGCTAATTCTTAGGTTAAAGCTGTACCGATGCACATATGGATTTCTCTTTTGTAGTTAAAACTTTTTGATTTTGTTTTGCTACATTTTTTGTCATCGAGCACAGAAAGAATGTGGTGTCTTTGTTAGTACATACAACTTAAAGAAGGTCAATTTAAGCAGAAGTGTGCTGGTTTTCACTTTCTGCTCTCACTACACCCACTGCCGAAGCCCTGACCTCGAAATAGACTTCTATACACAGCCGAATACACGGCGTCAGCAGTTTAGTGATCAGCCGTAATTAAAGCTGCAATTATATGGATTTTGCAAGTAATTCATCTTCTGGGATCTGAGACAGCCAGACATTTAGATTTAATAAAGAGAAGTGGATAAGTGCTCAGACGCAAACTTTAAAATCATTCTGTCATTTTAAATAGATATTATCTAGTTAAATATTCAGATATAAAATTATTGCAGGCGGGTCAAATTAAGAAACTTTTTTTTTCCCCCATCACAACATAACATGATCAGCATTAACAGGCTGCTGCAGACTTTCTTCTAACATACAATAATGTTGTTTCCACTTTCCAACACTTATTACATTTTTGGGGACACAGTCCCAACTTTAGTTCTTGGAGTCCCCCCCTTGTCTTGCACTTTTTCAACAGATTACCCTCCCATAATATACAACTAATGTGCTTGATGTTGTTGTATTAGAGCAGGAAACCTTTTAACTGTGCAGGACAGAGGGAACTCCAGGAATTTGTTTGTTGGGGATGTTGAACACAGTTAATGGACACAGAGGAAGAACACAGGCTTCACTCGGGCTGTGGCATGCGTAACATGATAGGAAGCGTTCACATCTGATTCTTGTGTCTCAGGTTGAAATTTGGTAAAAACCACAGAACATAAAACGATACGTCGAGCACCTCGAGTAATTCGAATACAAAAATGCTAATTATTTTCCCTGATACTTCACTTAGTCCTTTTAACTACACACAGAGCATTGTGTTTCCGGACCATTATTACTGATGCACCATCCGCTAAACTCTGGACCGCTCTGGACAGGCAAACACTATGGAAGTCCATTTCCGCCACATAACAAAAAAAGTTTATCCGACAAATCCGACTTTTTTAGCCAATCAGGCAGGGTCACCTCTCTGTAGTGGCAAAAATATTTACACATTGAAAATGAAATGGGCCACATTCAATAGAATTGCATGGTATTAAACTGAGCCTCCGATTCCTGGAGAGAACTCTGTCTAACAAGCAGATCTGGAGGAACTGGAACAAGACAGATGAAGCAGAGGAGCCAACAGCTTCACACTTTAGGCCCACAACATGGATACCGGTAGATGCACCAGAAATGTTGGATGTTTACGAGAAATAAAATCACAATTGCAAGAAATAAAGTTGGAATTGCGAGGAAAAAAGTCAGAATTACGAGAAACAAACAAGAAAAAAAAAACTGTTTTTTTTTTTTTTTTGGGGGGGGGGGGGGAATAGGCTTTCAAACATCACAGAAGATGCTGCAGAATTAAAAATGGAGGGATAAGGAGAAAAGAGCGAGGGCTGAGGAGAAGATTCATGGCAAAGAAATGACAGAAATTTTCCAGACTTTTTTTTATCTGATTAATAGATGGAATAATCGTTAGAATACTCGTTTACTAAAATAATCGAAAGCTACAGCCCTAAAAGTTACACTCCAAAATCTTGAGTCGAGGTTATTTTAAAAGCAAAAAAGGACTAAATCTGGAATGGGATGTTCAACAAACACATATGGATTTAATGGTGACGTGTGCACATCTGTAATCTGTATTTGCCCTGAGGTCATGGCTTTAAACCAGAATATGCATTTAGATTTTTATCCTGTTTAATAATCATTTCATGTCATTACAGAATTGCGTTTCCCATTTAAGTAAAACAGCGGTCGAACAACCGTAAATTCATAAACATACTCTGCATGTGGATCAGGTGTATACTAAAACAATAAAAACAACAACAACAACAAAACCCCTGTGGGCATCGATGGTGTAAATCTGAAAGGTTTAGTCCGTCACACTGATTTAAAACGACTGTAGGTTTGATGTGGAGTTGATTTGTTCTCACGCCCTCAGGTTCAGTGTACTATTCAGTGATGTGTGCTGCTGATGCCGTTCTCTGCTCAGGAGATCGTCAGTTACAGCCAGCGTGTTCTACAGCACGACGCTCTGTGGGTTGCTCAGCGATTTGGGACGTAATCATCGATTGTCTCCGAGTGTGAAAGCGGGAGCACGCAGTGTCCGCTCCTCTCAGCCTGCAGGCTCTAAACCCGCGTTTCGGACACTTTCAGAGAAGATTACACGATGGAGTTTAAACACGTGGAGACGGTGCGGGAATTTACCGACTCGGGACAATGCGGTAGAATAAAAGTGTGCTCGTGTAAAATAACATGGGGGAACACTCTTCAGGTAACGCGCTTGAGCTTCTTAACAGCAGCATTACATAACATGTATGTGAACGCTCTACTGACTGGAGACTTTTGTAGAAAATAATAGTGTAGAATCTGTTTTGTATTGTTTCCTTGTTTGTAAATGCAGTGATTAAGTGCTTACCTTCAATATTTCAAAATCCTATCCCACACTGTGCACAAAGCTTTAAATGAAGGCTTTTGGGTGTTTTTTTTTTTTTTCTTCCAGGTGTTAGGTTTGTTATTAGTAGACTATCTTGTATATTGTTCATGTCTGCTATATTGTTACGAACACAGAAATTATACAGTCATAAATATATATACATGGCTCAGTCATTCCAATGAACTGAGATAACCTGACTAGATCAGACTATTATTATTATTTTAGCCGAGAATACATTTGTTCCCGCGCTGTAGGTGCCCCGGTGATGCTGCACCGCTTACTCTCGTGTGGGAGTTTTATGCTGATGGATTAATGCAATTATGTTCACATGGCTGCATGTTACATAAGCAGGTGTAAAGTCCCAAAAAGTGACAGGAAATGTCTAACAGGAACCTCCACTTCTGTTTTTTTCTGTCATTAGAATTTCTAGATAATCCCCAAGCCTTGTTCGTTACAGTAAAAAAAAGTAATATAGGCACCGTAAAGGCATTGTTTTTGATTTTAAATGTATGTTCTGTCTAGTTTAGAGACAGGGCTGGAGAATTAAAACAAAATAAACCTGAACAGTTGTAACATAAAAAAGCAAGCAGAGAGAAGAACCAAGTACAGTATTGCTTTTCTTTCTCTGTAAATTATGTGAGGTGAAATTTGGTTATGAGCTGATAACTTCAAAGAGCGTATAACTAAAGGCAAAGCGGATCTGACGCAAAGCCCCGCTCTTTCCAACATCAACAAACACTGTCCTTCTTCCACTACATGTAGTTTTCCTTCAGGTTTGTCTTGGAACTGAGGGAAACCTTCCAATGTAACAGCGACTATATAATAAAGGTCTTTTAGGCGTAAATGTGTACCCTTTCAATGTATGTAACAATTTTAATGGTTTTATTTGAGGTCGAACCATTTTGATTACAGTCTACACATTCATACTCTCTGACTCTCATGGAAATATGTCAGATTTATCTATATGGTGTGAGGTGAGATGCACTACTGGCCCACCTGGCCCAAAGACAGCCAAGTTCTGGTATTGTAATAATGATTACAGATGCTACAGAGGAGAACATTATTATTATTATTTATTTATTTTTTATTAAATTAGATTGTTTTATGTATAGTCTGGCTTAGAGAATACGTTATTAAATGGTCTGTATTTGATTTTGTTATAATGTTATTTATTGGGATCGTCTCATACAATGTGGCTCAGAGTTGATGTTGAAAGACCACTGAAATCTAAACGGTTCAGTTGAATGTCACATCTGACTTATTGCACTCGGCTTTTATTTTTGTAGCTAAAACAGTGTCACTTGAACTGAGAAATGTACATGATTCCATGCACCCATAACATAATCTAAATAATCTGAGTGACCAGACTTCCCATTCTGCTTCTGATTAGCTGAAGTATGCGTGATCGAATTCACTTGTCAGTTCCAGTTAGGAAAGTCCCATGAGGAAGCTGTGATTGCTTTTTAGGAAATGATTTAAATACTCTGTGTATGTTCAATGAAAAAAGGACTTTAAGGAGAGTTATTGTAAAGGCCAGGCCAGCATGCAGGTCTAACAGGATCAAAGTAGCTGTAAAATGAGCTTGTTGAATGGCAAACAAAAGGATAGAAGATAAAGGGAAATTTATTCGAGGAATTTACTGGCACTGTATTTGGGTGTGCATTGCCGACTGTGTCTGTCAGAAAACAAGATCCTGATACAGATTTTTATTGTAACTATCCATGAAGAAAGTAGGGGTTTTTTTGCATGTTTTCCCCAACTTCTTTATATGGCAGCTAAAGTAAACATCTATCAGACCTTGATACCAGAGATGGGAAAAGTACACACATCATTCACTTAACCAGAAGTTAAAAGACTCTGGTAAATGTTTTAGTACTATATTAAAATGTTTTAATCTAATGAATGTATTCAGGCTGAAGATCCACCATATAGAACACAAGCAGAGAAAAGATGATGATCAGGTGATCAGGAATGTTTCTGTTCTCAGTCATGCTTACATCACTGACTCCCTCTGTCTCATCCACATTAACCCCAAACTTCTCATTGCCTTCTGCCTGCTCAATGTTATGTTCTTAAACTAACCTGCACCTGTGGTGTGTGAGAGCCGGGAAATGATGTACCAGTGGTGGATTAAAAAAGCCACGCAATGACAAGAAATGGGTTGGTGGGGAGAAAACGGTGCAATAAGAAGTAATAAAACGTAATGAGCGAAAGTAAAAAGTTGTCCGAAAAATAAATAGTATAAAGTATTGATACCAGAAAAATCTACTTAAGTACAGTAACAAAGTATTGGTACTTCGTTACTTCCCTCCTCTGCCTGATACCTTTTTGTTGTTGGAAATGCTTTTGCAACAATTTCGTGTGTGTAAAGCAGAGACTGCTACCTCAGCATAAATCATAGTCTATGGTGGCAATTTTGTGCTCTGCGCATTATGGTTTTGTTTTTTTTGTATCTTTTCTGCATGGCAGTTCTGCTCTGCTGCCATGACGACAGCATGGCAACAGGCAGCGTGATAGACGCCTCACTCTTATCAGTCAGAATGCCAGGTGACAGATTAGTGAGGCCTGTTCTGTGTCTTCTCAAACAGACCAGTTTGCTGTGAGTCACATGAACACAGAGCTATTTCTCTCCCACGTGGGCTCAGTCTTCATTGGCATCAAAACTGTGCCACAGATTTCCAGATGTATATGATTTGTTTCCTCAAACCCGCTGCATAAAGTACTCAACTGATGAGTTGATAGAGGACTGTTAAATAAGATGGAGAAATGCTGTGGCCCTTCAGGTTTTCACATCCGTAGGTCACTTCACACCCTGTTCTCAGTTCACTAAGCAATGCTGAGAGCACTCTTCCCGTTTCTTCCTTCCTCTCACTCTGCGTAGTACATCATTTGGTCTGTTTCTTCCCAGCCCCCCTCCTAAACAAGGACTAAACAAGGCGTTTTCAATCACACGATTGGCTGTTATTGCGTTTGGTCACTAAGTGTGGCTGTTCGTACTTCTATGATTAGTGCGTACTACTCATCTACTTAATGGAGTGCTTTTGTTTCGCTTTCTATCAAAACTGACCTGCTAACTGACCTCTCCTGTCCCACCGCCCTCATCTGTTTCTCCTCCTCCATCTCTGCCCCTTGTCCCTCCCTCTCTGCAGGTGGCAAACCCTCGCGTGGAGCTCACTCTCTCTGAGTTGCAGGAGATGGCTACACGGCAACAGCAGCAGATCGAGGCCCAACAGCAGATTCTTGTCGCTAAGGTAACCCCCTCTTCTTTGAATCTCTGTGGGTTGTGAGCTTTAATCCGGAGATGAGTCGTGGACGCTGCATGTCGTATACAGAGCCGTGGATTCAGTGCTTTTTTGAACAATGTTTAAGGCAAAATTATGATGTTTTTCAGGATTTGACTTGTGATTTCAGGCATTACTATATACCATGTGGTTCGATTTACAGTGGAGCTTAGCTGAAGTGGGATCTGGTTCTGGTTTATTAGACTTGCATAGGTAGACTTTCACTGATTTGGGGGTCTTTCTACTCTATAATTAGCAGTTTATCTGGTATTCTCAAAGTGATTATCCTCTACTTCAGGTGGAGCTTGAACAGAAGAAAGCTTTTGTATAGGGAATGTATTTTGAGTATGTGAGCTCATCTGCAGGATTTCATTACCCCTCTTAGTGGTTGTTGACAACAGCGAGTGCAGAGGTGATGAGCTCATCTCTGTTTACTGCTGCGGTGATGGTTAGTGGCAAAAAAAAACCAAAACTGCAGAATAGCACAGGAGACCAATCCGAGACCACACAATGCCAGTAATGCAACAGCAAACATGGTCAGTAATGCCCAGTATCCAACAGAAGGAATTTCTCACTGGCTCAAGCCAAATAGCTTCTAAGGATCGTGTGTACTCATGCGGAGCAAAGACACGAGAGTGGAACCCAGTGCTGCTTGAAGAGTGACATTCAGTTTTCTTCTAGTTGAATTTCTCAGAAGATAAAAGCAGAGTCAGTTTCCGATCCGTTGTTGAAGCAGCTGCAGTTTGAGAGTAACTGTTTTCCAGAGAGGGATAATAAAGCTTCGGATGTAGTCTGTTGGTAGAAGGGCTCTGAAGATAGCATGCTGGCAGACACTAGAAGGCCACCACTGCCTGTGCTATATTTAGCTGTCACTCTCTGCGATGTGGCACAATTCTCAAGCGGAGGGCCACTACTAATCACCCCCTCAATCTCCCACCAATGTGTTTATTTCTAGAGGGTGTTATTCTGCTCATGCCACAATGATTTAATAACAGTTAGAAATAAGTGCAGTTTGTCCCTCGATTCCTATTCTGACCTACACTATTACAATATAAAGAAAGTGGTAGATCAGTAGATAAGATTTGGGACTTCTAATCAGAAGGTCAGGGGTTTAAATCCCAGCACCACTTAGACCCTTAACCATCAATTGCTCAGCTGTATAAATGAGATAACTGTAAGTCGCTCTGGATTAGGGCTTGAATGCAAATGTAATGTAAATACACTATAGTTACCAGCCTCTGGTAGTGCGGGCACATTAGTATTAAACACTTTCGTTATAATCAGAAATACCTGCGCTGTTGTACAGAAAAAGGGTACACACCTTCAGACCAGATTTGAGCATTTAACCATGTGAATGAAGTCATCCATGTAATGTAAAATGAGAGCCCAGTGTCTCTTTAAATGACTAAAGCTGACCTGTTTGTCGTGTTTGTGTAGGAGCAGCGCCTGCGGTATCTGAAGCAGCAGGAGCGGAGGCAGCAACAGGCCGTATCCGAGACAGAGAAGCTGCAGAGGCTGAAAGAAAGAGTGGAAAGCCAAGAAGCCAAACTCAAAAAGATTCATGCCATGAGGGGCCAAGTTGATTACAGCAAAGTCGTCAATGGCAACCTGTGTATGTATTTTCATCAAAAGCGCTTTTTTTTTTTCTCGCAGAAAAGAATCAAGTATATTTAGATAGATATTTAGATAGACATCAGGGGATGCCAGTAGATATGACAAAAGTTTCTATATTCTGTATTCTTTTGATTTGTGACCTGAATATGCATTGGATGTTTTTTTTAATGCCTACTGTAGATCCATGATGTCTAATCTTGCACATTTTCTTCTCACTAACGCGACCCAGGCAGAGTTTAAAAGAACAAGCGTAAGCAGAATGAGTAGATTGTAAAACATTTTCAATGTTAAGACACATCTTTGCTGATCTAGGGATAAGTGATCAGCAAATATCATAATCAAATCTTCTATGCGGTTTAATTACTTTTCCCTGCTCCCCTTTCAGCTAAGTGTATTATTTGTGTCAGTTGACTGTATTAAATCACTTAGTTTATTAAATTATCTTCATCCCTAATCACATGTGACAGTCTCTAGGAAGGTCTAATGAAGAACATTTCAGTTGTCTTGTCTTTGCTGCATAATTTTGGACCCTGGATTCTGTAACCTAGCAACTGGTACAAAATAGAACATCATTGGCATGTAAGAAATGTGCAAGAAGTTATTAGCCGCTGAAATCGAGTGCAGAGCAAAAGTTTGTTCGTATGCGTGTTTATGTGGATTTTGCGTTTCATCTTGGTAGCTGCCGAGATCGAGCACATCAGCGGACTGTTCCAGGAGAAGCAGGCAGAGCTTCAGGCAGCCGTGCTCAGGGTAGACCAGCTGAGTCAGCAGCTGGAGGAGTTGCGCAGAGGCAGACTCAATGGCCTGCAGGGTCTCGGGGGTCATGTCACCGGCACTGCTGCACTGGAGCTCCGCAAGCTTTACCAAGAGCTACAGGTTTGCACATGCACCAACATTAAGAGTTGTACAAGCCAAACAATTTTAGGATACGTTACTGTTTTTTGGTGCCATGTCCGATTATGAGGCTTTTCTCTTGTATTTGTCGTGGTCTGCACAGTTAACAGATGTTTAATTGTGTGTACATTTCAGATCCGTAACAAGCTGAACCAAGAGCAGAACAGTAAACTGCAGCAGCAGAAAGAGCTGTTGAACAAGCGCAATATGGAGGTGACGCTAATGGACAAGCGCATCGGCGAGCTCCGTGAACGTCTCTATAAGAAAAAAGCTGAGGCACGTCAAAAAGAAAACTTGCCTGTAAGGCTAGGGGTTCACCTCGCACACAGACATAAGCATGCACTAAAAGTCAGTTCGGACACAGCTGGAATGCAAAAAAAGATAGAAATCAATGTGTGTTTTTTCACTATTGTGCTTTTTTTTTTTTTTTTGATTGGCTCATATACTGATTTGGGATTGTAATTTCTTTTTCAAAATTCCCTATTCTTCCTCAATCTCTATATTTTGCCTGTCATTCTGTACAGCTGAACAATGCAAGTGGACCTCCATCACCTCAGCCAAATGCAGGCACTACAGGTCGTGTGGCAGCTGTAGGGCCCTATATCCAAGTCCCAGTGCCATCACGCACAGAGAACAACTACATGGTTCCACCAGAACCTCTTAAACCACAGGCACTGGGTATGAACACTCCAGCCAACCATGCTCGATCCAAATCAGGTCAGTCATTACATAACCTTGTTCTACTATCTCAAACTGAGTCCATGTATTTGGGGATGTTTCTTTGTATCTCAACAAATGATTTCTGTTTTTCCTGTCATTTTGTATCTGGCCTTATAGACCATGTAAACTAGTGGTCCCCAACCTTTTTTGCGCCACGGACCGGTTTAATGTCAGACAATATTTTTCCCGGATATAAATACAACAAAATAAAATGATACGACCGGCATGAAAACTTTTATTGAATCTACTGTTTTGTTTTTTGTTCCTTTTGCTAGCTTGGGGGTTTGAATTTAGCGGTAATGTATTATGTGTTAGCGGCCGGAGCAGCCCCTTTAAGGAAGTAGTGGACGGAGGTAGGACATGTGACCGAGGCATCATGACATGCATCAAGAGTGAGTCATAGACAGATGTGGAGAGAATCCAGTAATTTTCCAAAACAAAACATCGTTCAGAATCAGATAATAAATAAAACGGAAATAATGTAAGTTATGTATTCTTTCTGTGCGGCCCGGTACCAATTGACCCACGGACCGGTGCCAGTCTGCGGCCCGGGGTTTGGGGACCACTGATGTAAATGATTGTATAACTCAAAAATGCAAGTAATTCCATTAAGAAAAGACGTGCATTTGATTATATTATATATTTGTGATACTCCCGCTATCCAGATTAGGTATCTTAAGCAAGAAATGGAGGGAGACTACATATAATTAAGTCAGTAAACCTGTAGACCATGACATGTCTCATTCCTCCGTTCTCTGTGTCTTTTCACACATCAGTTACTGTTCCATTTCTTTCCTACTTTCTTTTCTTCTATAACTTCTTATGTATTCTCTATTGTGCACCTGATGTTTCTGTGTGTGTCTCTTTCTCCTTTCTTTGCTCTACCTGTCTGTCCCTTGCTGTTGGACTTTGTGTGTGTGCGCTTGGGGGGTTGATCAGATGGCGTGAGAAAGCCACCTGGCCCGTGGAAGGTCTCTGATTTAGACATCATTGTGGACCCGTTCTCTCCGTCTCCTCCGGAGTCTGGCCCGGGCCCCGGGGTCTCTGGCACCTCCTGCTCCACAGAGGGGTCAGACGGAGTCTCTTGTGAGTGGGAAGGTGGCTGAAGGAGAGCTGGAGGGCTGGCCTCTGAACCTTATCCAGAGTACTGGACAGGATCGCAATATTCTTTAATACCAATGAGACTTTTTATTTTATTTAACCAGGACAAATTATAAATGCTGTAATGACCAGGTTTTCATTACAGTTCCAATGTAAATCGCTGTCACAAGCACAGCTATAGCCCGATTACCACAGAAAACGGAGAGCACTCATTCCATTTCTTTAGCTTTTTTTGCATACAGCAAACCATTCTTAAATATCAAATGATAGAGGCTAAACACAATGGCTGTATTTGTTTGCTTGCTGGCTAGTTCCAGTGCATGAGATGAAGTTTTATCTTTGTGAAAAGGCGCATCAAACGTGGCGGATTTGCCATAAAGCGCACTGCTGATCCTGTGTGTGATTGTGTGGTGGCTGTATGTGCCCATGAAATGTCTGTGACGTCCACGGCTTGTGTGTGGGTGTATTTGTGTGTGCGTCCCTTGCTTGTGTGAAACTCTACGCCGATAAGGTTCACAGGGTCCTCTATACCACCTGATCAATAAACCACTAAACTCGGTTTAGCACTACAAAAGCTTTGATGTAATATTCATAACATGTACATGACACACACAAACAAAACATGGCAGAAAAAAGAATTAGATACAAGTGAAAATATTTGATAGTGTCTTCAAGAGCATTTGGACTGCAGTATATTTTATGCCTTGGAGACAGATTGAGAACTGTAATAAGATTGTATTTCAGACTTCTGCTTTTTTTTAATCTATTTGATATATTTCTTTATTTCAAGGCAGTAAAGATTGTTCGTCTGTCAAGTGACCGATTGCTTGACTTTAAAAATATCTTTTTCAAATTCTTATTGGTTTGCTTATACACACTGCCATGTAAGCTCTACTACCATATAAAGCTTATTATCAAATGCAATCACCTCCACTTGCATTTTCAACTAATTTACCATGACTACGTACTGGTACATAGAATAATAGCAGCACTAATAAGTGAGGCGACGCCACATTTTTATTCTTATGCTGTTTTTCTCTTCTGTGTTTGAAGCTAATGATGCAGGATGGCCCACCCTCACCAAGGGCAGTGCATCTCTGAAGCCTCCAGACTGGAAAGAATCAGTAGGAGACATTCCCAGCAAAACAGCGTCCCCTGCTGGCACCCCGTCAGACAAGGTTTGACTTCTTAAGTCAATTCATCTGTCTCTATTAAAGGAATATTTATGCTTGTTTACCTGATCTCTGCCCACCTGTCATCTCTTTTATGGGCAGTTATCATTGAGGAGAATGTAATCATATTTACCTCTACTGAGAATAAACAACATTTACTTAAAACTTATCTATAATAAAATGCTAACAGCAGTCAGATCAACGAATGATTAAGATCCATGACTGTAGCACTGATTTAAAACAGCAGCCCATGCTCTTTTAAGATAAACAGATTATTTATTTTTTGTCTGTTCAGATCAGTTCTAATGTTTTTTTTGTTTTGTTGTTGTTGTTGTTTCTTTTTAAAACACAAGCTCTCTGTAAAGTAGTTATCCCAAGTGAGGTTGCAGTCGGACTGAAAAACACTGGGATTTTTGTTTACCCTTTTCTCATGTAACACTTGATTGTTTTTGCTTTGTCTACAATGTTTATATATAGACAACAACTAAGACAATTTTATTTTTCACATTTTTCTTTTTTGCGGGTTCAGGACATGAGTAAACCCGGCCCAGCTCCACCCCCTCCCTCTAAGCCCCAGCCTCCTCCATACGGGACTCACACCAGAGCTCACACACTTTCGTCTCTCAATTCTGGCTCCACTGCCTCGCTGGACCGGCGTAAGGATATGCCACTATGTCCTGTCCCAACCCACTTGAACAACCTCCCTAACCCCAATGCTCCACCTCCAACTTCCTGGCTGCGTGGTGGCTCCTCCATGGGCTCCTCTTCACAGCAAATCCAGCAGCGCATCTCAGTCCCTCCCAGTCCCACGTTCCAGCCCACCTCTCCGCTTTTCCCACCAGGAGAGCGGTCTGACCCCCCACTGGCTGTGGCAGTGCGCCCATTTATCCCAGACAGGGGTTCTAGACCACAGTCACCTAGAAAAGGTCCAGCCACTATGAACTCAAGCTCAATTTATCACATGTATCTACAGCAGGGGATTCCCAAGAATTTCCCTCTTGGCAAGTCTTCTGTCAAAGCAGGTAGGAATTTTAGTTATTTATTTTTAGTAAATTTAGCTATTTGACAGATCTTGGCATTTTTACCTGAAGGTCTGATGTATGCACTTACATTTTAACTGTGGAAACTCTGTCTGCAGTGTATGGAAAGCCGGTCCTGCCATCAAGCTCTACTCCCACCTCTCCCCTTCCATTCCCGGGCTCTGGGTCTTTCCCTATGCTACCAGGCACTGTAGGCGATGTGGTAGACAATGATCTAGAAATTGAAGGCCAGACAGCAGGTTTCCCAGAATCCACTGCACCCAGTGTGGACCACATTCCTCGCCCGCTCAGTCCGACCAAGCTTACACCCATGGTGCACTCACCCATGCGTTTCCAGAGTGATGCCGAGCTTGAGGTCCTGCGCAGGAAGCTGGCCAATGCTCCAAGGCCGCTAAAGAAGCGCAGCTCCATCACAGAGCCTGAGGGACCCAGTGGGCCGAACATCCAGAAGCTCCTCTACCAGCGTTTTAACACGTTGGCTGGTGGAATCGAAGGAGGCATTGGAGGAGTGGGAGGAAGCATTGGAGTCACTCCCTTCTACCAGCCTACAGGACCAACTGTGGGGGAGACACTGTCCGATGCAGATAATGGGAACGCGTCTTCAGCAGCGCCAGCTTTGACTCTCGTGTGTACAGTGGACGTGCCCTCGCAAGACGTACCCCAGAGTGATGCCAATGATAACCAGCCGGTGCAGCCAGCCAGTAAAACAGCAGTTCCAGCAGCAGCAGAGGAGTCCGAAGACGACAACAATAACATCCCAGCAGGACCCGCACCCACTTTACCTAGCCCTGTTCCTGAAGCTAGCTCCCCACAGGAGGCTGGAAGCTCACCAGTCACTCAAGCTATGGTGAGTCTCCAGGACATATGTTTCAGAAGTGGCATTAACCCTGGGGGCGCCGTAAAGTATTTTCTAGTAAACAGAGCGAGTTTCTTGCATCTTGCATGTATAAACATTCAAATAGTAAAATAAATTTAAATCTTATGCACTTCTTTCTAGACACCAAACCATTTGAGTATGACAATTAGCCAAGAGTTATGATATTAGTTGTGTAGAAACTTGTACACAAATCTAATGGTAACTAGGCCATTAGATTTGTGTACATTTTTCTACACAACTAAAAGGTTGCCTGTTAGCAGTTGTTTGCTTTTTTTATATTTTGGTATGAAGATGCACAGCTAAGCCCAGTCTTAGCTACACCTACACTTCACTTTGGTCTTTAAGGTCTCAGATGTCTCAACAAATGGGTCTCATGTTATTTTTAGTGTATATGGTTTTATACTATTTTATATTTAAATTTTTTATATATATTAAAAATCTCTTTAGGAGAAGCGCACTAACCTGAAGAAACCTGACTCAGAAAGGACAGGCCATGGCTTCAGGGTGAAGTTCAATCCACTGGCCCTGCTGCTGGATGCCTCACTCGAGGGCGAGTTTGATTTGGTGCAGCGGATCATCTATGAGGTACATTTTCAAATGCCTTACTGTCACAATCAGTTAGCGTTGCTTTCAAAAGTTTAAAACACTTGCTGCAATATGTTTGCGACCTTTTGGCACAGGTCTTGTTCTCTTTTGACAGCTCAGTCCTAAATGTTAAATTTAATGATGGATTGTTGACAGGTGGAGAACCCCAGCACCCCGAACGATGAGGGCATCACGCCATTACACAACTCAGTGTGTGCCGGTCACCACCACATTGTCAAGTTCCTCCTTGACTTCGGAGTCAACGTCAACGCGGCAGATAGTGACGGCTGGTGAGTTAACTTCAGATTTCTTTACATACTGCATTTAATCCAAGCACCTATCTGAGTGCATGATGATTAAAGGCCTCCTTAAAGGGGCATGATCGCTGTAAATGCTCTCTACTGAGCCATTAGAAATATATTCATAATATCGATATTTTTCTGTATTCCATATCTTCTAATGTCATTTAAAGTTCCAAATTTTGTAAGAGATCATGTAAATGTGTGTGTTTGATTAGGACGCCCCTGCACTGTGCCGCCTCCTGCAACAGTGTTCACCTCTGCAAGGTGCTGGTGGAGTCCGGCGCCGCGATCTTCGCCAGCACCATAAGTGATGTGGAAACAGCGGCAGACAAGTGCGAGGAGATGGAGGAGGGTTATATCCAGTGCTCACAGTTCCTTTATGGTAAATTCCTTCTACCTTCCCATTCCCTCTCTCTTTATAGCAAGTATTTGTATTTCAAGGTCCCAGGAATGGTTAATCCATAATCGCCGTAAAGGGTACGACAGCATTGGACTCGGTATTGGTGATTTTCATGAAATATGAGTAACTGAGGATATTCAGATTTTTTCCAGTCCACATGTACTTACATTCACTCTATTCAAGGAATGGCATTACACTCTTCCCTGTCAATCACATTGACTCTAGCCAATCATAGGCATTATATATGTGGAAGAGGAGTTGCTCAACACACTCAGCTGTCCTGTGACTTCACTTTTTACTCAGTTAGTAATAAATACTCAGTTTATTGATTTGATGGTTTGGTTTTTATGTCAGTAAAGTGCATTTATCATAAAATCCTGCTTTGTGCTCTGTCTGCTAGGATTGGTATAAATATTGGGAATAAAGATGTTTAGTGAGAATATAAGAGATCTGTTTATTGTTAAGTAGTAATTGCACCTGACATTTGTTGCATGTGCTTAGGGCACATCTTACAAATAAACTTTTCTGCAAAAGTCTGTTCAGCAACTTCAGCTACGGTTCCACACCGTATTTTTTTTTTTTTAGACAGACTGAACGTTCTTGTGGAGCGTTCGCTAATCTGATTCGATTCATGTGTGCAGGTGTGCAGGAGAAGCTGGGAGTGATGAATAAAGGAGTTGTGTACGCTCTGTGGGACTATGAGGCTCAAAGTGCAGACGAGCTGCCGTTCCAGGAGGGAGATGCCATCACTATCCTGCGCAGGAAAGATGACACTGAGACAGAGTGGTGGTGGGCCAAACTTAATGACAAGGAAGGCTATGTACCTCGTAACCTGCTCGGGGTACGCAAGGTTTTCTCTCTGAACATGTTTTAAACCAGCTTTCAGTGTAAATGTTGTAAAACCTGCAGAAATGTATGTTTAGATTGTGTGATTGTTAATGATCTGTAAATTGTCTTAGCCTACTGAGGAACAGTTTTGTTTATTGTGAATATGGATATGATAATTTATTGAGTATTTGTTACAGACGCAGTTTGCAATTCCATGTTTTAAAGCTTTTATCTGTGTTTCTCTCTGCAGTTGTACCCTAGAATTAAACCACGTCAGAGGTCCCTGGCATAGCTGGCTACCCCTTTCCCCATCCAAATGACTGGACTGATGTCTGTGGGTGTAGGACCTCCACTATTTATCCCCCCAATCTTTGCTGATCTAGTTCTTACAAGGTTAAAGCTGCTAAACCATGCCTTCTTAATTAGGGGCACCACACACACACACACACACACATATACAGGTTAAACAAAATGCCTCAGGTCCTAAAGTCTGCCCCATTACTCCAGTATCTAGCATCTCCTCCTCACTTCCCTCCAGCCTGTAAGACTTGGTTTCTCTACGTATCATATTCTACACATTCTTCCACCTCTATCGAAGCACTACTCACTTGGGTTTATAGCTTTTGTTTTTTTAATCCTTGTTTCAGCTTGTGTCGCTCGCTATCTGAAGCTTTTCAATGCTATTATTTTATTGACAGTATGCTGACACACGGCTCCGTCAGAGCATGGCTGCTTTTGCTTCCAAAGCTTTCATTCAACATGGGAATCTTTAGAGTGAAGATAGGATTTGTTAGGATTGTGTAGTTTACACCGCATTCATATGGATTAGGAACAAAAGAATGCAGTCCGAGCGAACGAATCGTAGTGATCGAGCAATGAAAGTGAAAAGAGACCAAAAAATAAAACAGTTACATGGGTTATATAAAAAAAGGAACATATCCTTTATGTATGATGTACAGTCACCGGGCCAATCAATTGCAAAATATCTGGTTCTTTGTAATATGTACGTTAAAGCGAGGGTCTTTGTATGTGTCCGATGCAGTGTTATTAGTATGAATGATCAGCTGCCACTCAGCTGTGAGTGAGGAGTGTGTGTGAGTTCAGTGCACACAGATGGGCTATTGAGATTTCTGAGCTGCACAGCACACAAGAATTACTTGAAAGATGACGAATGGAGTTACGAGTGAGTGAATGATGGCGTGTGAGGGCAAGAAACCAAACTGGTGTTGCAGTACCATTGACAGTAAACCAGCAGTACAAATGAATAACAAACTTTGCTACGATTTTAGTAGAATGACGTTTTACCCAAAGGCCAAGGTTAGGGACCTTGAAAACATCTTTTAGTTTTTCTCCACGAGCAAATCAAGAGGTATAATCAGCATATGTATTTACATCGTTTTACACCGTATTATTTTTTTTAAACCATTATTTAAATGACATTGTGCCACTCCATTTTCCCTCCCAGTTTCGAGGTTGATCTTTACCTCCTGCCTCTGAGGCTGTAATGAGCTTTAACGTAGAGTTCATCTGTAAATACTGTGATGAAGCTCTGAAATCATTTGTGCCGTGTTCAGTACTTGCCTGTGCAGACTTCTCTATGACGTACCGAGACAAACACTCGCATCTTCTGTTCTCTACATGTGCACAAATAAACATATCCCAGTAAGACAAGATGTTGTTTTCTGTCTTTTTTTGTTTTTGCAGCTTATTTGGTTTAACACCCTTCAGTCATGTCAGAATCACTATTATGGAGATTTGGGCAAATAAACAGAAAAACTCATTAGTAAGGAACATAAGAGGAAGCTTTGGGATTATATGTTTAGGGAACTCCAGTTTAATATGTACTGGTTACTACTGTGTATGTCAGACAATATAACCAAAAAAATCCAGTTTGTATATCAGGTATCAAGCAAGTGTCACGACGGGGTCTTTTGGCCTCTCATCATTACTCATTAAATGCGGATTAAAGATGATGTAAAAATAAATGTACTTAGAAAAGACTTAAAAACAGACATTAAGCTAAAGTTTCAATTCATTTTCTATTCTTTAGTGGATTTTTTGCCCTATAATGGCCAAAATCCTAGCACTTGATTTTTTTAATTTTTTTAAGTACATATAGTCGTCGACTTACGACCACGATTAGGCGGCTAGCGATTGTGGTCGTAAGTTGCGTAGGTCGTAAGTCGACAACTACCTGTAACAAATGGTGGGGGATGCAGGTATTTACCGGCAAAGTTTTAATGTCCGCCACTAGAGGGCAGTATAACGCTACCGATCTTGTAAAAGAGTTTGATTAGCAAAAAAGAAAACAAATCAATAAATCACCTTATGTGTGATAGATTTTTTAATGAGTTATAGTGAGTGCTTAACATTCCACAGGATAGCATTACATTTCTACACTTGTGTATTTTCTTTTTTTTTTAGTACTATGTGCACTAAAAAAAAGATGTGAGGTGCTTCGACTGGAAACAGACAAGACAATCATTGGTCATTTGTGTGTCTATTGAATTATGTTCTGAAATCTATTTTCACCAGGACAATATACGGTACATTTAAATACATTTGTAAGACTGGTTAATAGCAGATAGTATGGTTTAGTTGATCAGTGACATAACAGTTAAATTACACTAATCACTGTTTTGTAGTGGCACAGAGTCCGGATCTTGTCTGCAGTGGAAAATGATACTAGTGTGAAACGTCTGAAGGGAAAGGGGGACTACAAATGCAAAATAGGATGACAATGCTTAAAGCACTGGGGGCCTTTAGAGGTACTACAGTATTGTATTTGAAATAGTCATGCTTGGCTCAATGGATTCATCTGGAGGACTGATTTTTCAGGTTCTACAGGGAAGAGACACCACAACCAATTCCATGGGCCAAAGAGACTTTATTTCAGGTGTTAAAGAGCCATCCTTCGAGACGCTGGAGGTACAAAATCCTTCGGACTGATGGAAGACTCGTCTAACTTTAGTGCCACTATCATGGGCAGAGTGAGCTCCTCGATGTGGTTAATATTACTGGTTTGGAGGGAAGGAGAGCTGCTGAAGGCAGGAGGTGGAGTCAATTTGGAATTATGGATGGGTTATAAAGCAGTGTTCACTTCTGCTCAGGCATCAGGTCATCAATTGGCTGGTCAGCTTCCAAATGCTTCTCCATTTCGACGAGAAGCTTGACACCATCAACCACCATCTGTACCAGCTCCACCTCAGAGAAACCCAGTCGGTCAGCATTGGAGATGTCAAAGATGCCACCCACTGCAGCAGTGTCTACTCCACCTAGACAGAAGAACAAGATTGATTGTAGCCAGAGAACTATATAGTACAGATGTTTGGTTTAAATAAAATTAGCATAATGAAAGCAGTGGGCAAATTTACAAACAATTCATGTTCAAGTATATATTTAGTCTATGCCCAGCTACAGGTTGCATACTGAAACTGTATCTTGTACCTGTTCCACGTTTCTGGAGTCTCAGCTTCTTGAGGATCTCGCCAAACTTCTCGTGTTTGCTCAGGTTTGGAAGTTTAACATGGACACCGCCACGCAACCCTGTCCCAAGGTTAGAAGGGCAGGTGAGAATGTAGCCCAGGTGCTCGTTCCACATGAATTCATGGCCCTTCTCTTTAAAGAGGGATTCAATCTGCAAGAAACGTGCAACACCGTCTTTTTACGGTTTATGAAAGGATAATCCACATTTCGAATCCGAGTTTTTCAGTCGTTAGTCGCACTAACCTTTGTGAGCCCTGTGCAAAAACGAGTGAAGACCTCCTTCATGTTGCCACCTTTTTGCATGGAGATGACACGTAGGTGATCTTCCTCATTCACCCAAACCAGGAAGGTCTTGTCATCATTGTGCCTTAAAAAGAAAAAGGAAGTAAAACAATGACTTGTGTGTTCAGAAGTACGGCTCTCTCCAACCAATTCAGCCGGTCATTGATTATCTGTACTGCAACAATTAAGATGGGACCAATATTTGCAATTGTTACAAAATTCTTTTGATGTAGTTTGGTTCAATGCCAAGGAAACACCACAAGGTCATTTACCAGATCCCCCTGGCATCGGGCCAGTCACGACCCATCCCAGAGGCCAACAGCAATGGAGAAACTGGCTTGTCAAACAGGAAGTGATCATCAATCAGCTGCTGCTGCTCCTCCTCTGTCATGTTCTTCAGGGCATAGTATTTTCCTTTAAATTCACCATCGAGACTACCTAAACCTGTATGGTGACGCAACAGAGTTCTAAAGTAAAATCTCCCATTTTTCATGTTTGATTACATAAATAATCGGTCACAAATGGCTCAAAAATAAATTTGGAAACCAACCTTCAACAGCCAGATTTTCAATGCCACGCCTCTCACCACGGCTGCAGTGAGGAGGCAGAGAGAAGCCACGAACACTCCTGCCGGTTCGTACTCTGGAGCTCAAGACATAGTTTGGATCAAGGTCATCTCCACCCTATAACAATGATGAAATGCTTTTGCAGTCCAATATCAGGAGGCCAAAGAAATTAAACACAAGAGCATACCCAACCTGCACATACCTGAAGGTTGTCTGGATTCAAGTCGGTCTTGTGCTTGTCTGTGGGCTTGTAGCCTCCATGGCGGTCTTCAATGACTGGGTCCAGAAGATCTTTAAAGACCTCATATGTCTCCTCATCACCAGCAACACAGCCCACAGTCATGATGAATGGATGGCCTAGAATGAAGGAGGGGGGGATTGATAGAAAACATCACACGTCATGTCCGATCAGACCATGCTGTAGGGGAGCAAAATTGGTTTTCTTGTGGGTACTACTAACAGGAATGGTTGTAGAAAACCTATATTTATTCCATAACTATTTCTGTGTACATCCACAAAACTTCTGTGTTAAGTATTATGAAATGAAATTGTAGTAGCTAAGACTTTAGAAGGGAAACGCTAATGGGGATCTAGTGGTTTGAATGTACTCTACATGGCCATACATTTCCTTAACATGGCTGCATTTTTTCCCATCAAATTAGTCATTTGAGCTACAGAACAAGATCCAAGAGAATCGAAAATGTGCTGATACGACGTCACTGTCAGGTCAAACAGATTTCCTCTTCTGACACTGTAGTCAGTAGAAGACTCCTCCAATAGACATTATAATTATGAACATAAGGTTCCACCAGACAGGTTGGCATGAGTTTCTTTTCCTGGTTCATCTGAAGGCTTCTTTCTTATACCATATCAGGGAGTTTCTCTTTGCCTCGCTATTATACATTGATATTTGATATTCGTAATCTCTGTGAAGCTGCTTTGGGGCATTGTTAAAAGCGCTCTACAAAAAAAGGTTGAACTCGAACCCTGTTCAAGCAGGTGATCAGTGTCTAATGAAGAGATGTCAAACTGAAGAATTGGGCAAATGGAGCATACCAAGGATGTGACCTTCAAAAAAAAAAAAAAAAAAAGGCGGATAGACCTTACCTGGGTTATCCACCCCGGTTTGGATGACGTCATCCAATGTGAAGCCAGTGGGGGTTTCCTTGTCCCGCAGGTTTGCGTATATCTCCGGGGTGAGCACCTTGGCCATATGGTTGTTGTGCTGGCTGAGGTCGGGGTACTCCTGCTCGGGTGTGTAGTTCATCTTCATCTTGTTGTGGGTGTTGCCGAAAGGCATGGCTGCTCAGAGCTGAGGGGTCGAGAGAAAAAAACACCACCACAACACACGTTAAGACCAAACGGTGTGCCAGAGCATCCAAGGACGAAGTCTCCCTCCCCCCCTCCTCCTCCTCATCCTTTCTCATCCGCTTTCATTCTGACGTAACATTATTAAAGCGCCCGTTTCCCGCAGCGGTGCAGGAATTTCAGCCCTCAGACCCGCAATTTAGCTGCGCCGCATCATCATCATCATCATCAGTGTCGCCTTCAGAATTTGCGCGTCAGATGTCATGGCATCTCCAAAAACCATCCATCGCACGAACATCACTCACGCTGATGAATGCAAAGACTTTTGCGCACAACACGAGAAATTGCGCAATATCAGCCCTAATTAAAAAAAAAAAAACAAGCCAGACCTTGGAATGAAATCTCAGAGAGGAACCGCAAGGTCGTCGCTGATGTTCTTCAGACCAGAAAGTGTTACAACCCTACGTCTGCATTGATGTCCTTCAGTAACAAAATAAACTATTATATCAGTGAAATTGCCATTGAGGAAATTTCCTAGGAACATATTTTTTATTCATACCAGCAACAATGGAGCCTTTTTATATATATATATATATATATATATATATATATATATATATATATATATATATATATATATATATATATATATATATATAATATACATATTAGGAATATGAACAATAACTTTAATGTTGACAGAAACATGCAATCAGATGCACCAATACAGAGAAAAAAAACCATCTTACCTTTTATTCTATGCGTTTCGGAGGACAAAAAATAACACTGAAACTAGCTCTTCCTGTAGTCCACAAATAAAGCACAACGACGTTGATTATGGTCTCCAGAAAATAAGCGGCTTTGCCAGGTTTTATACGGCGCCGGAGCTTTGCTCTGATAGGCTGCTATTTGAGTCCATTCACTCTATTGGAGCTTGAGCACCAGCGTCCGGCGATGATCACGTGACCCCCTTTTTTTTCCCTTGACAGCTCACCCTGGAGAAGACTGGCATGCCGGCGGGAATTGGTGGAATGAGACGCTGCTTCAGCCTCTCCAAGAGGGCAACAATGAAACACAAAAAGGAATATGGCTTTGGTGCATGTTTAAACACAAGTCACCAAATGACGTGTGTTGTGTTTGTGAATGCGAATATCTGCGCACAATCATTCACGGTTACTCTCCTATAGGATTAATTGCGACCTACTCAGGATCACCCCTGTGGCAGGTTATCACAGGTTGTTGATGCACTTTTGTAGCCAGCTAGGAGTCTATATATTTTTATTGAATGATTTTTTCATACACCGTTCCTTGCAAACCCTATTTTTGTCTACACACATTCACACTTTCACAGTGCGAAAGCAATATGCCTAATAGTTGGCAAGATATTCTTTATCAAATGCTGCTAATTTAAAATTTTACCCTATGGATCTTGTTTTGCCCTGGCTTACCTACATGTTGTTTTGCATGCTTTTAAATCTGAACATCTTGCTGATGACCTATTGACAATTACCCCATTCATACAACTCAGCAGCTATTATATAGTGGTTAAGGGCCTTGTTCAAGGGCCCAGAATTTGGCTGGGATTTGATCTCAAAAACCTTCAAATCCAAAGTCCAATGCATTAACCACTAAGCTAAAACCTCTCCATACTTCTTCCGATGCTGCGAAGTAGAACTGTGAACCCCACTAATGTGTCCTAAACCTTAATGTACATCTTTGCTGTCAGAAGAGAAAATGTCGAATTCTTTCCCTACTTCGAATTGTTATACTTGCAACACTAATAAAACTATATTTTCCTCCTCCAATAAGATAGAAATAGAAATGAATCCTTATACAATCCTAATGTTATGCATCACTCATTAATCTGATCGTAAATCAATCAGCGGGTGAATTGCCGAACAAAAGCAGCATTATCCCGTCCTTTTCGCTTACGTCAGCTCTGTAACTCTACCTCTAGACAAATCAGTGGAGTAGACCAGCTCTGATCTGAGCTTCATTAAGATTTTATGTGACTTCTCTCTTTGTGACATAGAAAGTGACATATATCAAGCAAAATTTGGTAGTCAAACAGCAAGTAACCAGGGCATATAGTATGACTCGGGTTTCTGTCTTTGTGGAGATGTTGTGCATGTTCTCCTTATGGGTTTCATCTGGTTTTATCCATCATCCTTAAATGTGACAATGGGTCAACTGCCTACTATAGGTTGCGTTTGGATTTTAGTATGTGTAAATAATAGAGCTTTTACATGTGCTTTGCTTCAACAGTGGCCAAGTATTCATTCCACTGCTCACTTTTGAAAGGAATCTTACCGGTTATTGTACCTCAGACCTACGCTGAGCATCTTAGGAACATAAAGATTGCTTTAGTCCCCTTAGTGTGTCCTTGAACAGGAATACTTAAGGATTCCTGGGCTGAGGAAGACACAGACATATTTAGTGAAGTGGGAAGAAACGATGTATGATTTCTGACATTGAGAACATGACAGCAGAATAGAGAGAGCAGACCAATGTTTCAGCCTTGTCTGTGTAGACTTTTATTTGATGGACTGCTGTCGCTGGGGCAGTGAGCCATTTAAGCCAGGAGGTGTGTGTTCTGGAAAGCATTGAGCATTGAAAGCATTTTTTATACCACTGTAAAAAGACGGTCCAATTTTTATTAATATTTTTGTACATGAATTCTTGACTATGTACATAGGCTATTTGTAACTCTTCAAAATATATTTTATTGTTAAAAGCACCTTGGATTTTTTTCAAGCTCTCTTCATGTCCTGTGCTTGCTTAGTATAGCAGTCCTCTGACTCAGCACCCTGCTCATTATTACTTTACTGCTGCAAGGAGCTTTAAAACCCCAGGGATAAGATGCTACTTTATGGTTCTGTGTGACTTTTGTGATTTAGAAAAATGACACTATCTGCAGAATCACATGATCCCTGCATGTGTGCTTGTGAGATCATTTAAAAATTAGTGTGATGTGCTGACAGGCAGCAGCAAAACTAATTTTACTTTAAAATGTATTTTTTGCTGGGTACATGCACACTAGTGGAAAAGTAATGAAATTACTAACACGATTTTAGACTGAAGCCAAGAGGGAAAAAAGGTCCCATGGGCTCTTAACTCAAAAAAGGACATCTGTTCTCCGAAGCCATTAGCAGAGGCTTGATGCAGCGTTCTTTCCCATTCTCCTTATGTAGGCAGCCATCTTGTCGATCTAACCTTGCAAGCAAAGCAAGTAGTGTCAGTCAGACAGTGAAACGGACAGGAGTAAGCACCAAAACCGCATTGCTTTTTAGCAGCCATTGTCTTTAAGCCTCACATCTCTGCAGTCATTTCACAGTCGATGATAAATCAGCTCTCCTGACTGTAAAAGTATGAAAAATGAATGGGCTATGTTCAGAACTGAAAATTGTTTAGATTGCTTGTGTGAAAAATGCACCATCGAAGTAAACAACACCTAAATAGATTTAAATCCAGTGAGATCAACCTCACAAGTTCCACAGCTTGCTTTACAAGAGACTGCTTTGTGATGCTAAAAGTGTATTATTTTCATTACTTTAGATTACTTGTGTTCGTGCATGCAACACAAACTCCCAAAACAGGATTTGCTGTACAAAAAATCTAGAATTCTCATCTTTCCTTGTTTCCTCGTTGTCCCTCTGGGGATCCAGTTAAGTGGGTGTTTCTCTAACCTTTCACAATCTGAAGAACATGGGCAGAATGGCTGAACAGCTTTAGGGGTTGTGGATGTGGATGTGAATTCCACCACTGAGCCTAAAGAACTGCTTTTGAAACAGTTTGGAGTGAAAATAAACTCAAGGGTCTTAAAAACTGGAATTTTTAGTGAAGTGTTTGGGAGTGCAAATCTCAGAACCATTAATCTGCTATTGTTGGGTTCAAAACTCTTGCCAATCTAGTGCACTGCACACATTTAAAGTAATTTAAATGAAATCATGTATAGCTAGATCAGGTTGACAGAGTTAACATGAAGGGTAACCTACTTTATAATATATTCTTTAAATGTATTTACATTCAAAATGGTAGATAATGAGAGGTTGATTATGTGCCTTAGCGCTGCATACCGTAAATTCTATACTTTTCAATGTGGTAGTGTTAGTAAACTAATTTCAGAGAACAATGTGCTACTGAACACTTTGGTTGCCACAGTTGGCAAATCAGAAAAACTCAACATGTATTATGTATATTTTCTTAAGGTTCTTCTACAGGCAAATTTAATTCCTCAATTTCCATGTGCAAGGTTGTTGTGCAATGACAGATTGTCTGTCTATCCTGGAGAAACACATGTGCATGCTGTATAGGACTGAAAATCTGTCCAATTAAAGCTATTTCAAATTTACTATTGTCCATCTACAGTTACCACCATTATGCTCTATTTTCTTTCAAACACTGTGCTTGTTTTTTTGTTACTTCTAAGTGAGCAAATTGGTGCACTTGAAAGTGCCGTGTTGAAAGAATCATTTGAACAGGCTTGTTGTAAGTGTTCATTCATTCACTCACTCATTTTTAGTATCTACTACTACTACTTACCTCGGGCCAGCAATGGATCTTATGCCGTGAATACACACTAAATTGGATGTTAGTTTAATCCAAAGTACCAATTTAGTGCATCTAGAGAGCAATCCACATAACCTAGGTGAAAGGAAATCTGAGAACTCATGCAGACAAGGGGGGAATATGCAAATTACAGAAAGTAACCTGAGCTCAAGATCCAACCAGGGAGCATGAGACAGCAACACTATCCATTTTATTTTCTGTTGGCCGGTTATATAAAATGATAGGCTTGTCTATTACGCATCATGCACATGATTTCTGTTCCTCTTTGTCAGTGACGTTCCTGCTGTGAATGTAGAGCAGGTGTGTTTGGCAGGATTTTATCACATGCCAGCTGTCATCACACAGTGCCCCCCAGTCTCTTAATGATTATCATACCATTCCCCATGGCAACCACGCCAACCTCCGGCACTCGGTAATATGACAATTATGGGTTGCTCAGCAGTGATTGAGTAAAAATGAATCATTGATGTAAAAACGACGACAGTGGGTTCTATTATACTATGTGAAGGTTTTGTTATTCATAGAATAAATGTTTTTATTTGATTTTATTATATTCTTTGGATGTTTAAGATATCCTTATTTGTAATAATTAAAATAGTTTAGTAACATTCATAAAAACCAATTAATTAGGTAATTATTAGCCATTACTTGCCATACTATCATACTCTTTTTTTTCTATATGCAATATATGGTCATGATATTGCCTGATTCTATTTCCTCATTTAATTAAAAGCTATTTGGGGGCGATTATTTATCAACAGTAACAGCAGCACTACACTACAATCTCATGTTTGCCAGAATTTGAATACTAGTTATAGAGATTATGTACAGGCATGAACAACACCCGTGCTCTACATGTGTGTGAATTTATAGAGAGGCTTATCTTTGTGAGGAGGTGACAGTGAAGGTTGCATATAAAGCAACTCACATTGTTTTGCAATTATCTCCTTTCGTCCAACTGACCTTCCTAAAATAGCCCATGGGTAATAGCATGGAACCGAATGACACAAAACTCTGCAAGCATCCTTTTTTACTCTCCACAGTCAAGCAGCTAACAATACATTTGAACCAATTAGTGTAACAGTCTGTAGAAAGGGGGAACCTCCAGTGTCAGAATCCTGCAAATCAAAATAATCATACCAGCAGGCTTAAGTTAATGGCAGGATGAAACAGAAAACGTCAGCAGTTTTAAAGGATGATTGTTTAACCGCACCGCATGCAAAAAAAGCAACTACTACACAGAACTCATTGACACCTGAGGACTGACTCAGTGTAGAAGGATGCCAGGGATGTACAGTATATTGAAATGAGCTAAAAGGCACTGTCATTGAAAAGAACAGTCTCAGCCTAATAAACGACCTTCATACTGTTTCTGACCGGTTGGACCCAGTAAACACCGACTGCTTTGGCTTCTGTTCCTGGACATTGTAATTGGTAGGGCAGGCAACAGTAGCTGGCCTTTAATTTTTTACCAGTCAGATGAATTCAGGTCAGCGGCGCCTTTAATAAGAACTCAATTATCTTGAATAATAAATCCTACCTCATGTCCCTACAGCCAAGTTAGAGGACTTGATGGTGTGTGTAGACACAAAGAGTAGCCATACTCAGCTTGATTTTCTCAGCATTGTGCAGCATAGTTTTTTTGCTGGACTGATCTGGTCAGATGTTAAATCCACAATGAAGAAATTCATAATTTATTGCCAGGTCCACAAATTCGATTGTCATTTTAAATACTTGTTACACTGACTGCCTAAAATTGATCGACATCAAAAGCTGTGTTTCTTCAATGCTGCGAGTCCTTTACTGCAGCTCGCTTCAAAGCTTGTTCTAGCACTGTGAATAAGCCTTCAAATGAGCTTTAAAGCATTTGCCTAATGAAGATAATATTGCCCTGTACACTTCAGAATATATTCATCTGCTTTTTTTTTTCAGCAGTCACTTCATTAATAAATACAATGATACCATGCATACATGTCCGGTCATTCTCCATACTTTTCTGGTACAAATTGGTCTTTGTCTCATTTATTCATACAGTACATGAAGTTTTTGGCAAACTCTAGCCTGGTCGTCCTGGTTTTTAAGGCTTAGTGACTTAAGTATTGTGTCATTTACGCTGTTATTTACTTATTTCGTTTACTGAATTTGACAAAAACACCTGAGGGTGTTCTTGTTCTGTTCAATTATTACTTTTGTGAAGGCTTTTTGTTGTTGTAACACTCTTGCTCTTTCTATTATGTATGCACCAAAACATTGATTCGGCAATATTTGTGCTCTCTATCTGAAGGGGTTTTTATAGATTTTTTTTAGACTATTGATGACCCTCTTCAATAGCAGTGACAGCTCTTTCAAGTTCTAATTCAAATTTTATTTGTCACATACACATTCATACAGAGTACAACATGTAGTAGAATGCTTTTTTATGACTGTCCAATGTAAACACGAAAAATAGAAATAGAACATAAGGATACAAATAAAGATAAAAGACATAAAATAAGTATAATGTATAAGTATATATATATATATATATATATATATATATATATATATATATATATATATATATATATATATATATATATATATATATATATATATATATATGACTGGTATTACTGCATGTGTGGAGACCGAGGAATATGTCCTTATTATTTTCTAATACTCATTTCTAAGTTTCTTTGACTAACCCGTAACGCTGTTGCCAAGAAAAATAAAAAAGCAAGAGTTTTGGAAACCTGTCTGTGCTTATATGATTTCTGTTGTAACTGGAGTTAGCGAGCTCTCCCTTCACCCAGACTCAACGCGCTACAACGGCTTGTATCTAAACAGTAGCCTACCAAGAAAGTCACTGTTCACTGTCTTCCTCCTTCCTTTCACAACTATTTCTCTCTGGAGTTTGTCTTTTGGCATCATCGTGCATTTAAAAATCTCCTTCGGTGAAGCTTTTCTCTCGATGCCGTGCAGCTCAGAACACAGGTGAAGTGCGTTTTTTCGTTTCCATTCGGAAATGTCATTGGTCTATTGTTATGTCGCTCAGTTTTTGGGCTTGAAGTTTGAAACCGGGAAAAACCCAGGAAAAATATATAAATAAGCTGCTTCGTTGTTTAAGCCGCGGGGTTCAAAACGTGGAAAAAAAAGTAGCGGCTTATAGTCCGAAAAATACGGTGTATATACACATGAATTGCACAGAAATGGATGGATGTGCATGACAGATATTGACAAAGTACAGATTAAAGTAATGCAGTGGGATTTGTCCTTAAAGTCCTGAGTTAAAGTAAAATATACAATAGTGCAAAAATGATTGGGCAGCGACGAAAAAGTGAGACAGACTTTATATTGAGAGTTAACAACAACAGATTCTAATGCAAATGCTGCACTTGAGATCAGCTGTAGACCTTTTATTTATTTACTTTTGTTATTGGACGTTTGGACTGGAGGCAGTGGCTGGTATGTATATGAGAGATGGACAGAACTGCCACCCACCTGCTGCCACTTACCTAGCTGTAGTGCCATTTGTAGATTAGAGATCCCCCTTAAGTAATCTTCATTCAGACTGAAGAGGTTTACAGTGGGCTTTAAGCACCTTCAAATAGGACTCCAATGGGTTCAATGTTCCACACACAATGCTTCATAGACATTTTTACACCATACAATTATACATCGTTCTTTCAGTATTGTGAGGAAGCACGTTATAAATACAGCAGATGTGGGATCCATACTCAGGATTTTTTCACCACTTAACTATAGTTCTAGGCTGTTAAGCAAATTACACAAAAAATGTTTTATCATGGGAGTTCACATAATTAGCCACGTAATTTTTCATTACAATGCAATGACTACCACAAATTGATTTATTGAATACTTATGATTGGCCAGAAAATGTTGATTCAATTTCTATAACAGCAAGGATCTGACATAAATGCCTGCTGCAAAGCAAATGATATGTGACTCTTTTAAAATAAAGGAATAAACGGTACAAATCCTTTTAGGAGGAAGTCCTTCTACCAGGTGTTTTGAAGACACGGAAAGAAACCAAAGAATCTGGAAGACGCCTGTGCAGAGGTAGGAAAACTCCACACAGTCAAAACTCTAAGCTCATCTTTTTAACTCCCACAACCTTTAATGTGTTTTAAATTAAATGGTATACAGTGGGTACGGAAAGTATTCAGACCCCGTTAAATTTTTCACTTTTTGTTATATTGCAGCCATTTGCTAAAATCATTTAAGTTCATTTCTTTTCCTCATGAATGTACACATAGCACCCCATACTGACAGAAAAACACAGAATTGTTGACCTTTTTGCAGATTTATTAAAAAAGAAAAACTGAAATATCACATGGTCCTAAGTATTCAGACCCTTTGCTGTGACACTCATATATTTAACTCAGGTGCTCTCTATTTCTTCTGATCATCCTTGAGATGGTTCTACACCTTCATTTGAGTCCAGAATTTTTGATTATACTGATTGGACTTGATTAGGAAAGCCACACACCTGTTTATATAAGACCTTACAGATCACAATGCATGTCAGAGCAAATGAGAATCATTAAGGTCAAAGGAACTGCCTGAAGAGCTCAGAGACAGAATTGTGGCAAGGCACAGATCTGGCCAAGGTTCCAAAAATTTTTTTGCTGCACTTAAGGTTCCTAAGAGCACAGTGGCCTCCATAATCCTCAAATGGAAGACGTTTGGGACGACCAGAACCCTTCCTAGAGCTGGCCGACCGGCCAAACTGAGCTATCGGGGGAGAAGAGCCTTGGTGAGAGAGGTAAAGTAAAACCCAAAGATCACTGTGGCTGAGCTCCAGAGATGCAGTCGGGAGATGGGAGAAAGTTGTAGAAAGTCAACCATCACTGCAGCCCTTCACCAGTGGGGCTTTATAGCAGAGTGGCCCGATGGAAGCCTCTCCTCAGTGCAGGACACATGAAAACCTGCATGGAGTTCTCCAAGATGGTGAGAAATAAGATTCTCTGGTCTGATGAGACCAAGATAAAACTTTTTGGCCTTAATTCTAAGCGGTATAAGTGGAGAAAACCAGGCACTGCTCATCACCTGTCCAGTACAGTCTCAACAATGAAGCATGGTGGTGGCAGCATCATGCTGTGGGGGTGTTTTTCAGCTGCAGGGACAGGACGACTGGTTGCAATCAAGGGAAAGATGAATGCGGCCAAGCACAGGGATATCCTGGACGAAAACCTTCTCCAGAGTGCTTTGGACCTCAGACTGGGCTGAAGGTTTACCTTCCAACAAGACAATGACCCTAAGCACACAGCTAAAATAACGATGGAGTGGCTTCACAACAACTCCGTGACTGTTCTTGAATGGCCCAGCCAGAGCAATGACTTAAACCCAATTGAGCATCTCTGGAGAGACCTAAAAATAGCTGTCCACCAACGTTTACCGTCCAACTTGACAGAACTGGAGAGGATCTGCAAGGAGGAATGGCAGAGGATCCCTGAATCCAGGTGTGAAAAACTTGTGGCAGCCTTCCCAAAAAGACTCCTGGCTGTATTAGATCAAAAGGGTGCTTCTACTAAATACTGAGCAAAGGGTCTGAATACTTAGGACCATGTGATATTTTAGTTTTTCTTTTTTAATAAATCTGCAACAGTGTCAACAATTCTGTGTTTTTCTGTCAATATAGGGTGCTTTGTGTACATTAATGAGGAAAAGAAATGAACTTAAATGATTTTAGCAAGTGGCTGCAAAATAAAAAAGAGTGAAAAATTTAAGGGGGTCTGAATACTTTCCGTACCCACTGTATATTTACCTAATATTCGCATTGCGGCAATTCAATAGTTCCTTATATAGTTAATGATTTAATGAAATCGTTGTTTTCAATAGTGTCTTTACTACATGCTCTTGAATGCGACAGTTTCGGATTTATTAAAAATGGTTTGTATTGATCCTGCATGCATTCCAAGCTGTTCAGCTAGTCGATGTCCTAAAATAGATAGATTTATAAAAGGATGTGCTTTATATATATGCTAGTTTAAACTATGTGAGTTTACTGAATAAGTGCAACGCTGAACTGCAGATGTTAAAGAGGTTATGCCTGACTCACAGTGTTATGTAACACTTCTGTTTCTTGCTGTCTCACACAAACTCTGTTCTATGTAACTGGATTTTTGGATTGGATGGATGAAGCAGGAGTAATGATGTTCTACAGTACTGTAACTTCAAAAATTGTGTGCAGATAATAAAGCTAAATCTAGTTTCACACTGTTCCTAAGCAATTTAATGCACAATAGCTAAATAAATGGATATATAATTAGTTTTTTATATATATTATAAATATAATTAAATTATTTATCAAATGTTTTTTGTTTTTTAACATTTTCAGGAAAATGAAGGTTATTATCACTAACAACAATAACATCAGGTCATTATCATGAACACCACATACACATTACTGTGTCACATCTATGCTTGCTCTCAATAAGTATTACAGAACTAACTCTAACTCAGATGACTCCACCTTCTACATAATTAATACCATTACAGAGCTTACTACATTTCTACCATTGCCCTTTCTTCCACTTTTACACATCTTTGGGATATTGACGTTACGTTCCACATATAGGATGCAGCTCATATCCAGTTTCAGCTCTCTGCAGGAACTGTAGGTATGCATCTGCAAATTTGCTGACAAAAACACTCCTTTTATCTGCTCTTCTTTCTCACTCCAGAATCCCTATCCCACCCCCCTCCCCCATATCACATTCACATGCTGGATCTGCAGAGTGGCTGTTTCCTTCTGTCATCTTCCTTCCTTGCTCTGTCTTGTGTGTTTATAGAGAACGCTTATATTGTCAATAATTCTGCTGTGTTATGACAAAGAGCAGCTAAGTAACTTGCATTTCTGTTTACATTTCTATCCCAAGAATTCAATATTCTGTTATGCTCAGTGCTTTTTTGTTCAATGTTGTGTTTAGAAAAAGTGGCCTGCTGGTCAGACTGATTCTCCCTACAGCTCCTACTTCAGACACAAAGGGCTTACCTCACTGTCTCTCTCTGTCTCACCTTCCTCTCTCCCCCTCCCACTTCCTTTTATGGAGATTTAAGAGAGCTATTTTCTGTCGTGTGTCTCCTCCATTTGTGTTTTGAAGGCTGAAAACTGAACTCCAGCGTGCAGACAATATATTTGTACAATTAAGACTGTGTAGATTTTTTTCTGCCATTCTTTTTTTCCCCCCTCTGGCTTCTCTCCTCCCACTCCATTCACAGATGCCCTATTTGCATATGAACGCCAGAGCGCTTGTGTTAATGAAACATTGGTGCGGTTGTTGCTATGAGAACAAAAGAAGACATGATGTCATGCCTCCCTCTATCTCTAGCTGAGCTTCTAGCATTAGCTACTAATGTTCCTGCCTCGTTGGGGTATATCACTTATGAAATGATAACAAAAAAGTTGCAAAACAAAGAAAGCCTCAATGCGATGATTATTGATCTGAAAGGGAAAAACACACACATAAGGACTCATTCAAACAGCAGCTGACAGTCAGGTGGGAATAAGTGGAGTGCTTTGTTATACAGATAAGGACACGTTTGTTTGCTGTTGCTATTACAGACATTTTATCCACAGAAAACAAAAATCCATGGTTCTAGTAGGATGTAGTGTATGATGTAGTACCATCACTGGTGTGTAAGAACTCTAGTTCCCAGCAACCACTGCAGATGTGACTGATACAAACTCTGATTCCCATAACATACATATACCTCAGTTTTGATTCTCCCTGTCGGTGATTGGGCACAAACACACCCACACACACACAGCATTTAAAGGACCCTCATTCATTAAATTGTGAAGTAAACTCTCACTATGACTTTGTTCTCTAATACTACTACTATACTACTCCTATAGTCTGTTGGTACCTTGCATGAACTTTGCCCGAATTCGAGTTTGTTTGCTATTGACATTACAAATTCTGAACTGTACTTGCATCTGCCTGTTTTACATCTACAATTTTACATAGAAGCCATTTATATGGAACAGTGTAACTCCCAATGGCTTATATAGATTTTTCTGTTCTGGCACTGAGGTGGTGGAAAGAACTTCTCATAGATGTCAGAACAGGTGAGTCACTGCCTATCTTCAAACGGTGGGTGAGGACCTACCTTTTCCTGAAACACTTAAACTAGCACTTATTTTCTTGTTTGTTTCATGTCTTTATGTAAAAAAAAAAAAAAAAGTGTGCTCTTCCTTCCTCCCAACAGAGTTTTGGCTGATGTGTCCTAAGTTTGCAACCTAGTGATCCAGTGTAGATTTATTCATTGTTAGAGACTCAATGCACTTTTGCACATCGCTCTGCTTAAGGGCGTCTGCTAAATCCTCTAAATATAAATGTGATACAACAATAAGTTGCTTAGATGGTGATTGGTTCTAGCTTTCAAACAGGGTGTGATTTAAACTAAAAATTCCTCTGTGAGGAAAACATGAAGAACCCATTAGATTTATATTGTTAGATTCAACCCAAGAGCAAAAATCGTCTTGATTTTTACTGTATTAAATGGATTAAACTGCTGGATGTATTCATGTATAGGTGGGCAAATCACTCAGATTTTATTAATACTCTTTTCTTTTGTAGATACTTAATTACAACTGAAATATACAGCTTTTCAATTATTTGTGCTTGTAGAAAGTAGCTCAAGATATTTGATAGCGCTCTGTATATTACTGGTGTAAATTACTTTGCAAATGGCACATTTCTATGTTCAAGTTCAAGTTTATTTCTATAGCGCTTTTTACAATTAACATTGTCTCAAAGCAGCTTTACAGAACTTAGGAATTAACACATTTTTATGTATCGTAAGGGATCAGAAGCTCATATATCTTTCTTAGTCAGAAAGGAAGATAGACCCCAACAATGGCTGTGTCAGCGGATCAGACCAATAGACTTTGTTAGAATTTGTTACAGCAGAAGAGCTGTGGTGTTTATGCTATGTCTGTGAGAAGGTCCTGTGCTGTCTCTTTATCTAGTATAAATCCACTGCTAGACACGATTTACACAATCACAGGTGGCTTTAATCTTACTTCACCAGACCTACAGTATCTTCTGCTGCAGCATTCTTCTGCAGACTGTGGCCTTGACCACTGCATCTCAGAACCTTTTAAAACCTAGAATGCTGCACAGTCAGGCTCTGTCAGGACTCTCAGGATTGTCTTACTGTTGGGTAATGGGATGTTTTGGGGTTCTTCTAATGTGTTTTCTGGGCACTGTAACTATATATCTATGTATGGAAATAATGCCAAACACTGTATATCCTATTTTGTTGAATGGATTTAGGTTTCAGTGCCTTTAACCTGGTAGACAATGGTTTTTATGGTATTTTATATTTCTGCTCTTTTTGTGCTTCAATTCAATTTCATTTCATTGGTCACTTTTCACCTACATTTCACCTACTTCAGGACTAATGGAAACCCACATTTAGTTATTTTGTCTAAAATATAGCACCAACATGGAGCCTATAGTTTTCTGACCTGATGTAGGATTTCTTGATTTGCCAATTGGGTCATTATAAAAACTCACAACTTTCTTGTTTGCTTGTTTGTTTTCTGTTAAGTTATATGCAGTGAGTCTCACTAAAACAAGCCATATTTTAACCAAGAGTGCATGTGCTATTTTAGTCTATTTTCCTGACACACTGCACTAGTGTAGGAGTTCAGCAATAACAATGGACAAATGTATCCGTCCATCCACAGTCCCTCTACTAGTTTCTTGGCAACACTGTGAACCTGAGTCAGTGGAAAAACACAAGTAAAAGAAACTAACAACGAAACATACTTTAAAACTATGAATACAAATATAAATTTATAAGCATAACAACCAATAACAAAGAAAAAACAAAATGCCACAGCTTGGGGACACAGAAAATGTAAATGTCTATTTGGGGTCATGTGCCCAGAAAATTGATATTAAGTCCACTTGAGGTATTTTCTGCATATTAAACCCAAAGGAGATGTCAGAGTGAGGACCCTTGCATCAAATGATAAATCTGAAATCTCAGCTCGGTACTCATGGTAATGACCCAGATAGATAATGAGATATGGCCTAGTGCCATCCCATAATTACCACTTTCATCTGGCCCACATACAATTATGGCAATGAACTCACAGAGTCTGCCTTCTAGCACAGGCAGGAGAAAGACCAAAACTTGCCAGCCACTTTTGGTTTAAAATTGAGATTCTGCAAAACTGTTGGATATGTGTGGATATGGGATTGGGCCATATTTTTAGTTCTAATTTTACAAAAAGCTTAAATGTGACTGTTTACTCTTAGGCTACATGGGCTTGGCTCACAATAGACTTGTTGTTGCCATTTCTATCCCTTATGTGTCTAAATCACATTTGGCTGAGCATCATCTGCTATCTGGCAGAGCTGCTGATGGTCTCAACAGTTTTGTTTTCTCACACAGAAGACAGATAAACACTACCTTTGGTTCAAATCTTCAGCTAATTATCAAGGCCTTGAGCTGGTTCAAATGTGCTAGAACAGGAAAAAGACTCTCTCTAGAGCTTCCTCTTAGTTCTGAATTGATGTTTTGTGCTTCAGCTCACAAAGCTTGGCACTCATTATCATCTGGATCAATTTCTTGCTGTATTGTACTTTTTAAATACGTCCTTATTTATCACACACAATGTGCACACTACGTCTTGACTGCAAAAATGAAATTCCTAGGTGTTTTCTGTATTTCTATTTCCAGTTTCTTTTATTTAATCTGTATTTAGGTGAGTGACTATGAATAGCTGCTATATATAATGTATTATAAAAATGGCACTTGAGAAAGCTCAGGAAAATTGGGTTTTAATGAAACACAGGCACACAAATCTAAAATGATAGGCGGATTCAAGATCAGTATCAGGCATAGGGTCAGGTGATCAACAAACATGATGAACTAGCGGTTTTGCAGGCAAACAGTGCTAATGTCTAAATAAGACATAAATAAGTCACAATAAGACTAAATAAGACGCTCCGCTCCAAAGTCCCGCCGAGGGCGCCACTCCGCTCCAGAGTCCCGCCGAGCACCCAATCATTGCTGATTACGTTGCTCCACCCCTGGGTTTCTCCAAGGTTTTCGCCCGACCTCCGCAGAGGGCATTGCGCCGCTTCAGACCTCCGCAGAGGGCTTCGCTCCACCTCAGACCTCCGCAGAGGGCATTGCGCCGCTTCAGACCTCCGCAGAGGGCGTTGCTCCGCCTCAGACCTCCGCAGAGGGCGTCGCTCCGCCTCAGACCTCCGCAGAGGGCGTCGCGCCGCCTCAGACCTCCGCAGAGGGCGTCGCTCCACCTCAGACCTCCGCAGAGGGCATCACGCCGCTTCAGACCTCCGCAGAGGGCGTCGCTCCACCTCAGACCTCCGCAGAGGGCGTCGCTCCGCCTCAGACCTCCGCAGAGGGCGTCGCGCCGCTTCAGACCTCCGCAGAGGGCGTCGCTCTGCCTCAGACCTCCGCAGACGGTGTCCCTCTGCCTCAGACCTCCGCAGACGGTGTCACTCTGCCTCAGACCTCCGCAGATGGTGTTGCTCCGCCTCATCACGTCGGCCAGAAAGTGCTTGGGGCACTCACCTGGAGGCTCGCTCCTCGCTTCGTTGTCCTTTCCTGACCTCCAAGGTATTCTACCCGGTGGCAGTTTGCCTCAAGCCCCGCTGTGTCTGCCGCTGGCACTTTACTTACCTCGTGCCCCAGGATTATCGTGCCTCTCCAGTATTTCCCTCCACCATTTAAAGTCTCTAGCATCTAGTATTTGGTTTGCTTATTCAAATGGGGCATTTCTTCATATTACAAACCAAAGGATAAATTACATTTTCCCCCACTGCGACTGCCAAATAATTTTCCCACATGATTTAAACTATATTTAAAAACGAATGTATTTTTTAAATGTAAAAGTGTATGCTTTGCAAGTGAATTAATTAAGTCTAATTATTTTTAAGGTTGCAGTTTGTGTGTGTGTGTGTGTGTGTGTGTGTGTGTGTGTGTGTGTGTGTGTGTGTGTGTGTGTGTGTGTGTGTGTTTGTGTGTGTGTTTGTGTGTGTGTGTGTGTGTGTGTGTGTGGGGGTGTAAGCACAGTTGTGTATAGTCTGGCGTTGGGTGACTGAGAGTACATGTGTGATGTGGTGATTATAGTCCATGGAGGCCATATTTGGTCTGCTGGGAGTTCACTGAGTGCTGTGACCGACCTGATATTTATGTATATAGATAAAAAATACTCTGCATATGCGTCCTGTACATTAAACCAGTATACATTGGTGTAATTGGTAATAGCAGTTATTTCATATAATTACTATAATGCCACATAGTAAAGGTCACTGTCTATATATGATGTAGCATTACAATTTCCCACCAATAGAACTAAGAGCCCCAAATATGTTCCAGAATGGCAATGTGTGCACAAAGATCCATAAACACATGGTTTGTCAATTTTGGAGTGTAAGAAATGGAGCCCTGACCTCAACCTCACTGACTACATTTGGAAAGAACTAGAATTCCTTGTCTGAAATCAGTGTGTGACACCACTAACACTTTTATGGCTGAATGTAAAAAAAAAAAAATTAACTGCATATATAATAAAAATATAAAAAATGTGTAGTGTAAATCCTCCCAAGAAGAGTGAACAACAGCATAGGAGCTCTGGAATGACTGTTGCACATAAAACAAGCACATATGAACACATGCCACACAAAAGCACATATTGTCAAATGCTGATATACATTTGGCCATATAAGGTCTATTGGTTCTTGTTTGTTGTTGATATTTGCTCATCTTTAGTAACTGTTGTATCCCAGTCAGGGTCATGATGGTTCTGGAGCCCATTACAGGAACTCAGGACAAGGTTGGACCAATGAACACCATGTACTCATATGTTCACACATGCACACAATTAAGAGTAGCCAGTCCTCCTTCTGTTGTATTATTGGGAGCAGGGATAAAACCTGTTGATGCCAGGAAGACTGTAACAACATGAAAAATTTCTTATATTTTATATTTAATAAAGAAAACTTTCAAATGTTGAACTAATTCAAGACCAACATTAAATTTATATTTGTTTACATTTGCATTTAAACAAATTAGTCCCTGTTATCACTTACTTAACAGCAGCTATAATCAAAATCCAGCTCATCTTTGTTTCATAATAACATGTAACTATAAAGTCCTGAACATTCTCCCATGGCAGAAAACCTAATGACCATTGTAAAACACTGACACCTCTGAATCCTTAAATAAATATTCAAAAATAAGCATGTTTTATATAATATTTATATATATTTTATATAATAAAAAAATATTATTATGAGAGTTTAGATCATGTTGAGTATCTACAGAATGGTTATTCTGAATGAGTTTAAACAGTGTCTTTGTTTAACCTTTAAGAAGGTTGAAACCCAGCAACAGGTTAAACAAAGCCACTTGGACTCCACTGGGTAAGATGGCTGCACATGGTAACATAGTGCCAAGACATTTATGTTCGGCATTGTAATGGCAGCAAACTGTGTCTGCAATGGTTTTTCAGTGTTCATCATTCATAGCAAGCATCTTGTTAGAAGTGTCTCTTATCTGCCACCAGTGCCTGCCACAAATTAATGCCAATGTACTGAGTACTTCAAAGAGCCATTGATGAAGAGCAAACACAAAGGCTTACGTTTTTATGGTTTGCTGTCTATTTATGAAGGCATGAAGTACCTCTCTGGAACCTGTTTGAAAGTCTCTCACTGGTGGGGCAATCGCATTCATTAGTAGTGCATGGGCCTTCTGCATGTTCTACCTTAGGCTGCTGAAGTGGGGGTAAGAAAGAAGCAGTGGAGGAACCTGTCAGATGATATTGATCAGTAAAAACTGCACAGCGGCAAGGAAGATATATGCTGCCCTGCAAGCTCGTGCCTCCTGTTTCCATTTTCGCTCTGCTCATATCATTGCATAGCCTTCTGCTCATTACTGTTTTTTTTTTTTATGATTATATCACATTGGCTTCTCCTCCATTGCTGTGTCATGCAATAAGTTGGGTTGCATTCTGTCAGAGAAGTGTGCTAGAGGACACAGATGGCTCGTGATCCTGTGTAAACAGATTACAAACTGCAGTGGGGTGCTGCCTCATACCGTTAGTCCTGATTCATAAATGATTCAGGCATTCTTGACCGCCTGGTGTGTGCAAGTGACAGTTTGCTCCTGCCAATTTCAGCAGGATTCTTTACTTACTTACAAAAATACATCCGCTCTATACATTCCTAATCATCCATCTTAAATTTGAGAAAGACATCTAAGTCTGAGTGTGTGTGTGTGTGTGTGTGTGTGTGTGTGTGTGTGTGTGTGTGTGTGTGTGTGTGTGTGCCATTCAGTGAAAAATGAGGAGCCACTGCAGTTATGCTGCAATGCTGCAGTCTCCTACAATGCACCTTTGCACGGCTCGCAGGGAGCATGCTCAGTACTTGAACTTTAAAATCACCCTCTTTCTGTGTCCTCTGTCCCCATCCTCTTTCCTCTGGCTGACTGTTCTGTTAAATTTATATATATTCTTTGCCAGTTACATACACACACGCACACACACACACACACACACACACACACACACACACACACACACTGGCCTGTATTACTAGTGCTCATTAGACTGGTGCCAATAAATAGCTACATTACTACTCTATATACATAATAATAATAACAACAGCGGCATTGTATTAATCTGGGTACTTATATATCTCATTCATACAACTGAGCAACAATAGAGTTAAAGGCCTTGCTCACTTGCCCAGTAGTGGCAGTTTGTTGTTGTAGGATTTGAACTCAGAGCCTTAACCACTAAGCTACCACTTCCCCATGCTAGTGCTAGTTATCCCAAATGATTGTTGACACTTAAACACATGTTGTTTGAACAAAATGAAGTGTTTCTTATCTAATAATTAATAGTCATGGCATTAGAGAGTGTACATGAGTCACATTGAGCAATAATGAGTAAATGATAAACTTCCAAGTGGGATTTTGCAGGCTTGTTTTTCTCTTTGCTCTCCTTCCTTTTACGTGTCTGACCACTGTGGTGTCTTTCTGGATCTCTGTACCACCTTCGCCCTTCAAATGGCATTTAAAATGAAAAGCACTCTTGAAGACGAGGGATGCGGTGCACCCAGCCACATGCTGCTCTTCCTCTTCAAAACCTGCACTAGCTATTCCCTCTGCACTGATCTTCTCTTCCACATCATCTATTCTCTTCTGTCTTTCGATACTATTAAGTTGTCAACTTTGAGTGCTGAGCTTTTTCAAGGCAATGGTGCAGCACAGCCTGTGTGAGACCGACTGGAATATAGCACACTGTATAACTGTACTGTATATCACCTGTAAAGAATGAAACAGCAGTCGGACAGAACTGGATGTCTATAGCATACAAAACAGTAATCTTCATACGACTAGTCAATAGCTTGTCTCTTGGAGCTGGTGTGCTTTATATTCAGACTATAAATCCTATGCTGTGCTGCAGGGAGCTGTGTGAGTTTGTAGCACTGTTGTCTGAGCTGCACTGCCAGCCTCATTTATTTATGAGGCTGAGTCGAGCTCAGAGGGAGGGAGTAAAGAAATTTCTGCAGCCAGTTCTCTGTATATCTTACAAAAGGTCATACATGGTAACACCCAGAGGTAGGAAGTAACGGAGTACAAATACTTCGTTACTGTACTTAAGTAGATTTTTCTGGTATCAGTACTTTACTCCACTATTTATTTTTCAGACAACATTTTACTTTTACTCGTTACATTTTTACACAAATATCTGTACTTTTTACTTCTTACATTTTCAAAACAGACTCGTTACTTTAGTTTTAATCCATTGATTTGGTGAAATATAATTTTTTTATTTTCAATGCGCGCCGATTTCAGCCGAACAACCGATTTCCTGTTACTGCACGTTCAATCCACTGGTGTATAAAGTACGGACTCTCACTCACCACAGAAGGCAGTAAGAAGTTTGGGGTTAATGTGGATAAGACAGAGGGAGTCAGTGATATAAACATGACTGAGAACAGACACATTCATGATCATCATCATCTTTTCTCTGCTTTTTTGTGTTCTATATGTGGATCTTCAGCCTGGACACATTCATTAGGTAACAACATTTTTAATTCGTTTTGTATTTATATATATATATTTTATATGGCTGTCAAAATTAAAATTATTTTAAACGACACGAAATGTTTTCCTTTCTTTACTTAGATATAAAATAAATAAATTAACTCCAGATAAAAATATTTTTAATCAGTAAACTTTTGTTTTATTTCTGAGTCTCAAATCAAACACCAAAATCCGCCATGATTCTCATAATTAACCCTCTGGGTAGCGTTTTGTGGGTTTTTCCCTCATAATGGTGACACAAACTTAAATTACTGTCTTTATTGATCGTACAGATAAAAACAATACATCATTCAAATCTGTAAAATGTCTATAATTATATATATATATATATATATATATATATATATATATATATATATATATATATATATATATATATATATATATATATATATATATATAAGCTTCCTGACTTGACTTGAAGAGGTGCATTTTCTTCGGTATCACCTCATTAACTGTCCGTGTGGAAACATAGCAAAGGCTCCAAATGATGTCCACACGTCTCTGCACTGGTATAGCCTTTATATTTAATCACTGTACATATGCTTACATATATATCACATGCTGTACATATGATACATGTTTAACACCTCCAAGCTGCCAGTTTTGGGCACCTGAGCAAACCCTTAACTCACTACTGCTCATTTAGTAAATGAGATCATTAAGAGTTGCTCGGGATAAACACTTCCAACAGGAAGTGGCTATATCTCGCTATCTTTGTCTCTCTATTTTCTCTATGTAATTGTCCCTGTGTCTCTTTTAGTAAATGTCTCTGTCTCACTGTATATGTCTCTCTCTTGCTGTCTCTCTATTTGTTTCTCACTCTTTCTAAAGCTGTGTCTGTGTCTCTTTGTCTTTGTCTCTGTCTTTCCTGCTTATTTACATGTCTAACAAAGTTTTGAGTTTTAAAGTAATGCCATTAGTGATCTATGATGAAAGACTTCCCTGGTTCGATTCTTACCTCTAGTTTCATATTGAACATTATAAGAAGTTTTTAAAAACAGAACAATGAAAGATCATTAAAATTGGTTGCTGGCAAATCATGGTATATCAGTGGTGCAGGTGTTGGAGATGTGGTTCTTGTACCTGAGTCACTTCTCATAGACTTCGAGTTACTGAGAGAATGTACAGGAACGAGAAGTTTTGACCCTCTACCATCATGATCTAAGAGAAAACACTGGTCTCCTAACTATAGAAAAGCGAAGAGTCCAATAAGCAAAGGCTTGTTTGCCTCTCCCTGTGTTGGTGTAATGGTCAGGGAAGTGGTCGCTGCTATTTGACTCACCCGGTTCGATTCCTACCCCTTACATTTCCTTTAAGTTGTTTAAAATAAAAAGTTTTAAAAAAGAACCAGAAAAGGTCCTAAAAATCAGGTTCTTGCAGGAGATCCTGTGGCTCAATTGGAAGAGCTTTACCTCTGGGTTGAGAGGTTGCCGGTTCAAACCCCGGCCAGGGCTCAAAGTTAAGAGTGCGGAAGGTTCTGGTTGCCGTAGTAAGGAAGGTGTCAGAAATGGCTGCGTGGAAGGTTGGATGTGGTTTCGGAGGGCGTATCCTGAAGCAGGGGGGCAATATCCGGGCATCTGCCCCCCCCCGGTGTCTGAGTAGCTGAAAACAGGAGGTTATGAAGCAAAAACGTTCAAAAAAGTATAGGCATAAATAGGGAAAAAGTCTGTCAAAAACCCATCACCCTTACTTTTTCTGAGGCTGTGAAGCAGCAGGTCTTCACAGCCTTTGTTTACAGTCAACTACCTCATTGCTCACCAGACACTACTTTCCACACAGCGTACCCAGTGTGGGGACAAGCCAGATTCGAACCAGCAACCTCTGAGCTCAGAAGCAAGGTTTTTATCACAAAGCCATCAAGTCCCACAACACACCTTCTTTTTTTGGGGGGTTTATCGTTTGTTTCAGGCTTCAAAGCAAGAAATTCAGACCAGACAGAAACAAGGATTCGAACCCTGAACCCCTCCAACAGCGAAATACCAGTCTTAACCCACTGAACCATCAGGAAGGACCTGCTGCGACAATTGTTTAGAGCAGGTCTATCTTTTCTTTCAAACCATCAACACAACGCTAAAGACAGACATAGGAGGCAAACCCATGACGTGACTAGCAGATGACAAAGCAGGATTCGAACCCTGATTCACACCATTAGCAAGGTACCAGCATTACCCCCCTAAACTATCAGGAAGGACAAGCTGGGAAGTTTGTTTAGAGCAGGTCTATCTTTCTTTTTAACCCATCAAAACAAGAATATGAATATGTAGGAATCAGGAATTTAACCTACCTCATGACTAGCAGACAGAAAGCCAGGTTTGAACCCTGACCACCAACATTAGCAAAGTACCAGCCTTAACCCACTAAGCCATCAGAAAAAAACAGGATGGGGAAGCTTGATTAGAGCAGGTCTATCATTCTTTTTAAACCATCAACACAAGAATTTAACGGTAAAGAAAGATGTAGGAAGCGAATACAGATGTAAGTAACACAAGTTGAACCCACATTGTAAATAACAGGAAAAAAACAGGATTCGAACCATGATCCCCACTACCAGCGAGATACCAACCTTAACCCGTTGAACCATTGTTGAGGACAGACTAGAAAGCTTGTTTAGAGCAGGTCTATCTTTCTTTTCAACCCATTAAAAACAAAAATATATCGCTAAAGAAAGATGTAGGAAGTGAATCCTGATCGTGACTGGCAGACAGAAAGCAGGATTCGAACCCTGAACCCCACCAAAAGCAAGAAACCTGATTTAACCCACTGAACCATCAGGGAAGACAGGCCAGGAAGGTTGTTTAGAGCAGGTCTATCTACCTTTAAACCATCAACACAAGAATATAAAGCTAAAGAAAGATGGAACATAACCTACATCGCAACTAGCAGGCAGAAAGCAGGATTCAAACCCTGATCCCCACCATCAGCGAGGCACCAGCCTTAACCCACTCAACCATGGAAGAGATCAGACTTGGAATCATGTTTAGATGAGGCACAAGCCTTAAACCACTGAGCGACCACTGCTAAAAAGCATGTGTGCTTTTTGGAGGGTTCATACTTTGTTTCATGCCAGCGCAGTAAGAAAGAAGGCATGTAGGACATGTTCAGGCACAAGCTTTAACCCACTGAGCTACCACAGAAGCCTTTTATTTGGTGGAGTTATCTTTCATTAAAGACCAGGAAATCAAGAAATAAATGTTGGTTTATTTACCAACACAGCAACCAGCTTGACCAGGAATCAAACTCTCAAACTCATCCTTGTGGGGACCCTGACATTAACCCACTAGGCTATCATTCATTCATTCATTCATTCATTCATTCATTCATCCATCCATCCATCCATCCATCCATCCATCCATCCATCCATCTATCTATATCTATCTATGATGTGAGGTCCAGTTAACAGCTAAAACAGGTAGCAGTAATAACTACTTTTTACTTAAGTACATATCAGAGCCAAGACTTCTTTACTTTCACTTAAGTAAAAAGGTATAATCAGTACTTTAACTTTTACCCGAGTATTTTAAAACACGAGTATCTGTACTTCTACTCAAGTAAAGGATGTGTGTACTTTTGCCACCTCTGGTAACACCACAGACACAGGTGCAGTCTTTTTGCAAAACATAAAGATCGGTCTAGTAGTGTAAGGATGACACAGTCATTAAGTGTCAGAAATTAGTCTTTCATATTTAATAGTGATGTCTTTTTAAAGTCTTGCCAACTAGATGATCTAATACTGAGAACTTTGTTCTTGACAGTTTCATCCAAACTCTTAGGTCCTGCTGATTTTCTGTCTCCTGGTTGATTGGGTTGGGTGGCCAGGGTCGTGCCATGGTCCTCTGTCTTCTCAGCCCTGTTGCCAGGCGACCTGCTGCCTGTGGCCATGCCTGCATTGAACAAGCTGTCAGACTTCTTTTGTAACGGCTGCCCTGTTACCACGGCAACACGCTCAGCACCTCAGTCACTGTCATTAAGATTTTTCCTACTTTCAGAAATCACCGGAAACCGAATTTCATCATGTTGATGCGGTTCATGCACCTTTGGACAGGATCCTAGACCTGTTTATGTACTGAGTCCTGAAACAGGATTAATGCTTATTTCCTGTACCATAAATATTCTCATTATTAGACCGGATCCACCTTCACCCCAGCAATAACAAACAAACATAACACGTGAGACAGAAGAAGGCCTTGATAAAATTTAGTTTGGAGGCAAACATGTTTAGAGGACAGATGAAATATCACTATTGTCTCTCCTGAGGTCCAGCTCTGATATTGACTCCTGCTCTGCATCAATCACTGGACAATGTTTTTGGTTCATACACTTTACCGCTGCATCTGTGAAAGTCTGTAAATGCGAGAAATAAAATAAAAAAGTGGACTGAATGGACATGCTGCCATGAATAAATAACTTATGTGGCAAGGATTAAAAAGGAATGAACAATGTTTTTCTCAGTAAATCAGGGAAGTTTATATACTTTCTTCGCACAGTTGAGACCGCCTACCTCAAGTTCAAAATAAATGCTTATAAGTGTATTGCACAACACAAAAGGAAACAGGAAAACACATGATTATTAAAGCTATTCTGAGAGTGCAACCAGTGGCAAATATTATCTATAACAAACTGAAACCTTAGAATACTGATCTCATTGAAAAAAAAAATGCTACTGGACAATTGGAGTGAAAAGAAAAATTGATTGTTGCAAATGATTTTTTTATTTAATATAGCACTATTAAAATATATACATACAAAATGATCTACATTATTTCTTGCCAAAATTACATTAACTGTGTGTTGTCCTGCTTACTTATAACTGTGTAGTCAGTCATTTAGGGACATTAGATATGACAGGGGCACTGGATATGACAATCTTACAAACAAATGAACTAACCCAGAACCTCTGTACAGATGAAACTTTATTTTATTCTGCACCTTTTTCTGACCCAAGAGGTGATTAATCATTTATACTGTTTAATATTTATTTATTGTCTGATGTCATGTTTTGGCAGGCAGATGGAAATCCACAGACATACATAAAAAAGAAATGCACAGATAGTAACTAATGTTCAGGTCTGGATCTGAGCACACACAGTATCATCCTTTTAAGTAACAAAATACACCATATTTGTATTAGTAATGTGGCAATTTCAACCAAAAGATCACACAAATGCACATACCAAACTGTGTGCTGCCACCACCCAGTTATTTGAATAGTAAGTGTGATTTGCCAAAATATATCATGTATAATATTGAATTTTCACAAGTCATGATATGTGTTCAAATTTTGCTTAAAAGAACATTGTTCTAACAAGAAATAAGAAAACATTTTTTAAGAAAACTAACAGTGGACAAGAGGGGGGAGGGAATATTAGGATATCCTTGATTCTCCTACTAATACTTGAGCTGTTGTTGTTACAGAAGCACAAATAATACTAATAATATTATACAAAAATACACATTATATCTTATTAAACACAGTATTACAGATATGTTTCAGATAAGATATGTAAGTGAAACACTTAACGACATAACAGTTTGTGTTCCAATACTAGATTTATTATCAAAACAGAAAGTGATTACTAAGAGGCACTGAGGAGGAGAACACAATATCATATGACTTAATAAGACATACAAAGGATGTATCACAGATACAAAATAATTGGTCATTCCGAGATATCAGCTATTTGGCTAACGAGGAAATAAGCTGCAGTTTCTGCAATTACTTTTTTCTATTTTAAAATAGCAGAGATGACAAAAGTACACACATCCTTCACTCAAGCAGAAGTACAAATACCCATGTTTTAAAAGACTCTGGTAAAAGTTGAAGTATTGACTACACTTTTTCACTCAAGGATAGAGTTTCACTCTACAGTAAAAAAGTTTGGGCTCTGACATGTACTTAAGTAAGAAGTACATGTAACTACGTTACTACTACCTGTTTTAGTGTCACACTGGTAACTGGATCTCACATCATATTAATATATTAATACAAACAAATTTCGAATGTTGTTATCTAATGAATGTATTCAGGCTGAAGATCCACCATATAGAACACGAGCAGAGAAATTATGATGATCAGGTGATCAGGAATGTTTGTGTTTTCAGTCATGTTTACACCACTGACTCCCTTTGTCTCATCCACATTACCCCCATACTTCTTGTTGCCCTGCCCTGCCCTGCTCAATGTTAATTTCATAAACTAACCTACACCTGTGGTGTGTGAGAGCTGGGAAATGATGCACCATTTGTAGATTGAAAAAGCCACGCAATGACAAGAAATCGGTTAACAGGCTGAAAACGGCACACAGTGAGAGGAAAAATATTGATCATGTCAACAAATAGATTAAAACTAAAGTAATGAGCCTGGTTTAAAAATGTAAGAAGTAGAAAGTACAGATATTTGTGTAAAAAATATAATGAGTGAAAGTAAAAAGTAAAAAAAGAATAGTGTACAGTAGTACAGTACAGTACTGATTCCAGAAAAAAATCTACTTAAGTACAGTAATAAAGAATTTGTACTTCATTATTTCCCAATTCTGTAAAATGGCATGGTTCTTGCATTTCCAGCAATGTTGTTAACATTCATTAGAGACATTTAACAAAGACAACTTTGATTTTGTCTAATTATTCATAAATGCATATAAGGCATACTAAATAAACAAAGGTCTGTGGACACAGAACTATAACACTTACATGTGTTTGTTGAATATCTGGTTACAGATTTTATTTCCTTTTTGCTGTTAAATTAACTTTTACTCTTCCGGTAAGGCTTTTCATGAGAATTTGGAGCAAGTCTGTGGAGTTTTGTGCTCATTCAATGACAATAGCATTAATGAGGTCAGAGACTTGTGCCAGGTGAGGTGGCCTGCTGCTCATTCGGCATTTCAGTTAATCCCAGAGGTGTTTATTAAAGACCACCTTACCAATGTACATACCAGACCTTGGAATTGTCATGCTGAAATTGGTGTCCACATACTTTTGATCAGGTCATGATTTAGCAACAGTGTTAGCACAGTGTCAATGTGGCTTGTTACTTAGTACCAGAAATAAGTTTTATTCTGTACATGCATGAAAAAAAACGAAAGAATCCATAGCGCCAGCGTTAGCGGCAAACCAGGAAGTGGCTAATGGCTAACGCTGTCGCTATGAATTCTTTAGAGTTTTTTGTACAGCTTCAAGAATTTTTCTTAACTCGAGTGTCTTTCTGAATTTAACGTTAATTTTAAAGTTTGAGAATAATGCAACTAGCAACTTTTTTTTAAGTCTATCATATTTCTAGCTCCTTTTATCTTTGAGTATATGCTGGTTAAGTGCACAACACTCTCTTTGTTAGAGATACACAGAGTACACGTCAGCATAGGCCGTCCCTGATCCCAACCAAGAAGACAAATTAATCAGTCTGTGCCATAATGTGCTTGCAAGAGTATAAGTCAGTGGTTTATAGCTCTCCTATCTGTGACATTTAAGACCTATAGCACAGTTGATACAATCTGCTTTGACCTTTCCTCCCGTCACTTCTCTGTCTGAGGCAGACTGGCTTCCTGTTTCAGAAGGATTCACGGCAGGCCAAGTGTGAGCTGAATGTCTTCATAAAGTGTGCTTTGGAATTATCCAGCCTGTTAAATAATATTAGATATCCACATTAATAATATTATCAAGCTGTTCTGTAGGCTTTTTTACGAATGCCATTTATCAAGGGATTTACCAAGTGTCATGTCCATGGCTTCCTTTAACTTTCCATTAATAGCTTCTACACATATTTATTTCATGAACATTATTTAAAAATATACAGCTAATCAAGTCAAGACAGGTCAAGTACGCTGTTATTGTCAATCCAACAATATAGAGTACAGTACACAGTGAAACCAAACAATGTTTCCTTCAGGACCAAGGTGCTACATAAAAAAAACAAACTACGACACAACATAAAGCACAAATATGCAACATTTAGTGTAAAAACAACACAAGACAGTCAGACTGTAGACACGTGACACTACAGCATCAAACAGTACAGTAGGTTTGCGTAAATTAATTGTAAATACTGAATGATTTAGCAGGAATTTTTCCAAAACAGCAATTTTTTTTGTGCATGTTTGTGTGTATATGTGTCTGTCTTGTCCCTTTGTACTAAATAGCAATGTTGTATTTACAATGTTAAACCATTTTCTATTCCTAACATACATTAGTATTAGTATATGTATACATTCCTGACATACATATAAGTTAATACTTTACTAAGTATTTTGAGATTCTATTCCAATAATCATTAAAATATTCTAATGACTAAAAACTCAATCATAAATATAGTAAATTTAATGATGGTGAATTGTGACTTTCCTCTCTGTAATCAAATAAGAAAAATGAAAAAATTAGAACACTGTCATCACTTGAGAAACATTGCTCTCTATAATAGATCATTAGAAAGCTGGATTTTCTAATTAAAGGACTCCCAGATCACTTCTGCTCATGAATTGTACAAATTAAATGAAAATCCTAATTAAAATTAAATTAAACATGAGGCACACACACACACACACACACACACACACACACACACACACACACACACACACACACACACACACACACAGAGAGAGAGAGAGAGAGAGAGAGAGAGACATGCACAGTCACACAAAAGCAAACAGAAAGAGTCTGACTTGACCTTGATAGTGAAAGTGTAAAGTAGATTAAGCTTTCTGAAAGTAAAAAAGCACTTGCCTTGGCCAAAAGACTTTACTGCTCTCTTTCACCTTGAACTTGTCTGCTTAAATCAATCCTTTCTACAGTTCAGAGCCGTGCCGAAACACACCACAGAAAAATCACAGTGTATTATGGAGTACGCACTGTGTGTATTTAACTTCCTCTAACTATCTTCATCATCAGCATTATCATCTTTATCATTGTCAACATCACCATCATTATCATCATCAACACAATATTTTGTAATATTTCATAACCAGCTGGACAGATATTACATTAATTCTGGTTCATAAATATCTGGACACCGACAACGATTATTTCGACATGTATATTGAAGTTGAGATTAAGAAAATAAGATTAAATAATTAATATGGCCTCAAGGGACCAAAACATATTGGACACATAAACTGAATAAAATGTTTATTCTAGTTTGCCAATGCTTTTTCAGCCAGCGACTGCCTGGAATCTGCAACAATAAATATCACCAGACGCTGTTGGAGATACCCTGTAAGATTTTGACTAAAGGGTTTTATCTGGTGTCTCCAGTTCATGCTTGTTCTTGGGGCATTTTGCCTTTAGCGAGTGAACTGCATGTTCAATTGGATTCAGGTCAGGTCATGGACTTGGTCCATTGCTGAACATCTTCTTAAAGATTCTTTACCTTTAAAATATCTTGGGTATGATTGTCCATCTGTACTACAAGGCACTTTCCAATGGGTTTTAAAGCATTTTGAATCTGAACAGGTAACATAGATGTATTACTCTTCAGTTTTCATCCCAGTTATCCCAGTCACATCTTCAATAAAAAGGAAGCAGTGTCATTGGCAACTACATATTATCTCATGATATGATGCTTCAGATCATTAAGAGTTCCTGTAAGTGCTACACAGTTCACCCAGTATGGATGTAAATGCTCATATGCATTGTTGATATTTTTAATATCCAGTGTTGTAGACTGCCGAAATATCTGAATATTTATGGACTTCATTTAATATGTACATATAGAATAATGCCAAGGTCCCATCATTTTCATGATGCCTAATGCTTTGCTTTACAAATAAGACTGCTGGTCATGTGGCAGCACACAAGTAATCCATAATCTGCTTTTGGCAAAGCTGACTTGGACTGAGAGAGCATGTGTCTGCCTCACTAATCTTAGTTCCCACTGGGCACACAGTAACTTTGCACTCTTAAGGAAACCCTGGACAACATAAAATTAGCCTTTGTCTTTGTTTTTGTTTGACAATATTAATTTATATGCCTGGTTACATTAAAATATTGCCATGTCATGATTCACATCCCCCTCCCCTCACCCTCATCTGGGTCTACATCTATTTTCACAAGTCTATAGCATTCATTTCCGATTTCATTTCAATTCTCCCTGAAAAACATAAAAGATAGATTTGTTATGGTTTTATTTTTATATTGACTTGATTCTTGCTGAATAAAATGAAGCAGATATCTCTCTCTCTTCTGTCCTTGGTTTTGTATCAGTGGCTCTCCTCTTTCTCCATCTGTGCATTTAACATGATTAAGTGCAAAGTGGTCTCTCCTACAGAGTAGCTCCCATACTTTGCAAATTGTCCCAGCTTTACACATCTCTACGTCTTATCTTTTAAACACTAATCCTGAAAGGATTGCACTGGCACAACTTATGTTTTAGATTACATTTGGACCCTTATGGTTAACGTCTTATTTTGATATAATGATTACATACGTCATTGTGAGAACAGTATTGGCCTTGAGAGCCACATGACTTACCCCTGGCTTGACTTGGTAAATTGGTTAACATAAATGCACTGAATTATCTCTTCTTCTATCGGGGTCTATACTTTAAGTCATATTAGAGAACTTACAATGCAGTTGGACAGTGAGTTATATATAAATTCTAATATTTCTACATTTATATTTTTACATATTCTCATCGGTTATAAACTTGTTTAAATAATTTCCCATCTACATGATTTCTCAATGCTCACTTTATATCTTTGTGTCACTTTCTCTGCTGGAGATGGAATCATTAACACCTCTACACTTAGAGCCAGTTACATTTGACATGGCTCCACTGAAATGGCTTGTCATGGGTACTCTAATGGGAGTTTGCAACAGGGAGATAGTATTAACACTGCAGTGCTAGCTGTTAGCTTTGGAGTGAGGTAGTCATTTCTACCACCACTGCTACAATCATGACACAGTTCCATGTGCAAGCAGACTGTGCTCTCTGAGAGTGATTGTCTCATTTGATGTCACACTCTGGCAGGATTCACAGAGGCCGTGTTGAGTTTGAGCTGTGTGTGTGTGTGTGTGTGTGTGTGTGTGTGTGTGTGTGTGTGTGTGTGTGTGTGTGTGTGTGTGTGTGTGTGTAATTGTGGAGATGGCATAGATTTCAGTGTGTGCAGATGGACTGCCAGTGGGGTGCCTTTTTATTTGCCTTGCAGCAACTAATAACACACAGGGTCACTGCAGAATAGCAGACTGTACATGAAATACAACTCAAGTAAGCCGTTCATCAGTCTGCATTGCTTGTAACTTGATGATTTATGGCAACACAGTCAGAGAAGTGTATATTAATTTGCTTTTAGTTTAGATCTAACAGAAATCTACAATAATGTGCCTTTCTAATTTTTAGGAGTTCCCAAATATGTTTTACTCATCCATTTCTCTTTTATCACCACAATGATTAAGATGGTTTCAGTAGTTGGTGATATATATAAAAAAAAAAAAAAATTCCCTCATGCCTGCAGTTGTGAATATATGTGTGTTAAAACTTGTTAATATAGACCAATCAGGCATAATATTATCGTATTACAACATTATGACTGGTAAGTAAATAACACTGATTCTCTCTTCATCATAGCACCTATTAGTGGTAGGGATATATTAAGCAGCAAGGGGATATTTTTACCTCAAAGTTAATGTGTTAGAAGAAAGAAAAATTTCGTAAGGATTTGACAACTGCGTCAGAGCATCTCCAAAACTTCAGCTCTTGTTGGATGTTCCTGGTCTGCAGTGCTCAGTATCTATCAAAAGTGGTCCAAGGAACAGTGGTGAACCGGCGACAGCGTTATTGGAAGCCGAGGCTCATTGATGCACGTGGAGAGTGAATACTGACCCGTGTGGTCGATCCAACAGACGAGCTCCTGTAGCTCAAATTGCCGATGAAGTTAATGATGTTAATGCTCAATGGGTAAGGACTGTTTTGACAACAAAAATTTAACCAAAACAATATTAAGCAGGTGGTCATAATATTATGCCTGAATGGTGGCCTGCGGTGGACATTCTCCCACCTTGCACCCAGTGTACCAGGATGTACCTAGACTTCAGATCCAACATGATCCTGAATAAAATAGCTACTGGAAGTTCAATCAAATGTTAGAATTTATAATGACAATAGATTTATTTGTTCTTCTTCATGATCACTTTATCCACATTAGTGTAATGGTGGATTAAGAGCCTATTAAGATAACTTTCACGTTTAAGCAATTCCTTGCATGTTTTGGAAGCTGAGAAGAATTAAGAATTTAGAGGAAAATCTACACAAAGAGAATGAGGTTTTGAACTGAGTAACCTGAGCTCAGGACTAAAACAGTCCTCTTCACCTGACTCTCCATATGCCAGTCTAACGAGGATAATATTACAAATGGCAAACAGGACCAAGTGAGAAAGCATGACAAGCAATTATTTCACCAGTTTGTGGTCACAGTTGTATGAATTGCACAAATGTACAGAAGTTCTGTAATACAATTAAGTTATCCATTATATAAAAGTGATGATTGCACTTTCATAGACTTTTCATTTTCTCCGGGATTTTATAATGTCACCACTTTCATCACAGCAATGCACACACATTTTATGTCCAACTTTATTCTCTACCTCTCTATCTGTTCATCTCCACAGCTCTCAGAGACCTTCACCAGAGAGGTGAGGAAGAATTATTTAGTGCTGTGCAGACATAGAGAGGGAATAACACAATTGGGGGAGTGTATGGTGATGAGAGGGAGAGTGAGGAGAAGGAGGTGGAAAAACAGGGGGTGGGGGTTGATAAAGAGTGACTGAGAGGCCCGGGTGAATCAGTGCTGTTAGAGGATGCATGGAGGAAAATGACAGATAATCGCAGATGAAACACATAAGCATGAGCCCACCCTGCTGAGCTCCCTCCGTCAAAGCCTGTCACCATCTGGATTGTGTTTAGCAAGGTCCAGTGCACCCAGTGTAGTTCAAATACACAGATATGCTATACAGCCTGCAGATATGTGATTAGGTAAAATCTATTTCAGAAATCAATTTGACTGCAAGAATCTAAATGTGTGTGAAACAGACCTGTGCCTGTGATGAAAGGACTAGTGCTTGGGAATGCTATAACAGATTGACCTTTTGCCGTGTTGTTACGAGGCATTTAAGTATGCTAGTTAGCAATAATATTTTATACCGATGAAAAAAACAGGACGCATTGTAACACATTGCTTGTATAAGTGTATGTGTTCCTATTAATTGTGCCTGGAGTGGATAAATTGCTCATTGAATGAATTAAAAAAATGGTATATAATATGATCCTGTTACACAAACTACAGTGATGCTGTTACACTGAGAGACAGTAGCTGAATCTTACCTACATACTGTAATCCAGACATTTTTCTAGCTCTGTAACATCAAGTCTTTCAAGAGTCTTTGTGTAAAAACATTTAACATACCACCACTCTGCACCCCTTTCTTGCAAAAAAAATATTTAATTAATTAATTAATTAATTAATTAATTAATTAATTAATTAATTAATAAGAACTAATAATATTAATCTTGCCTTGTGTGTTTTCTTTAATGTTGTCCTCAATGAAATATTTTTCAGTAGGATTTTAGCTTAAAGGTTCTTAGTAGCTGAATTAGTGAACTAATCTGACTGCAAGTCAATTAGATAATGATGAAGATAATGTCTTCTGAATGCTGTAAATAAAAAAGTAAAATCAATATATAATATTATTTGACCACAGATTTTATGCAGATGTACTCACTGCTGTATTTACAGGTAAGCAAGAAAAAAACAACTCTGTTACAATATAAAATAAACATCTAATCAGCTCAACAGTAAAGAATGTTTAAAAATAACCTACCCAACTTGGCTTTATTAAATTCTATACTGGTCACTTCAACATTGTATGTAAGTATTAATGATGTATTAAATGTAACCTGCTTACATGCATGTGCTATTTTTCCTTATGAATTTGAGCTATATGACAGTATAGAGTGCTCAATAATAGCAGCTTTATATAAAAGCATATAAAATAAAAAAGCATGCCCTGTCTATGAATAAAAAAATATATACTGTATCATGTTAGTAGTTTGATTCTATATCTCTCATAAATATCAGCTCAATTATTAGTAGATATTTTTCACAAAAACCGAACACTGAAACCTAAAGCATGTGAAAATGTGCAATGCGTTATTACAGAAGTACATTTTCTATGCATATCGGGTCTTTTATCGACTTACAAGTTTATTAACTCAACATGATTTTGTGGGAAATCATATCGTGTTCACAGTAGAAGGAAGGGATGGTATATATCAAAGTCAACCCTGAATTGATTTGACTCGATTTCTTCAGCCAGCTTGTTCACTTTGTGCTATTAGTGAAGAGTGGAGCTGCTCTCTCTCTCTCTCTCTCTCTCTCTCTCTCTCTCTCTCTCTCTCTCTCTCTCTCTCTCTCTCTCTCTCTCTCTCTCTCTCTCTCTCTCTCTCTCTCTCTCTCTCTCTCTCTCTCTCTCTCTCTCTCTCTCTCTCTCTCGCCTAAGTGTCTCTCTCTCTCACCCAGACGCTTCAACTCCAGACACAAAGACTTGTCTTTCTGTCTGTGTGTTAGCCTGTTTGATCATCCCCCATTCGTCTGTCTGTATTTCACATTTGCGTTGTCATGATTTTGCATTGTTTTACTGAGTTATTTCAACATGTTGTCTACATTTGAAAACATGATAAATACAAATTGTTACTGAGTTGAATAATTATTTCCCCTTGCTCTAAAGGACAACAAATCTACAGGAATTGTACAAATGCAAAGGTTAAATGTGGGGTTAATCATTTTGTTTCATTCATTCATAACCTTTGACCAAAGGGACGTTGACCAAAACACATTGTCACAATGCAGCATTCAAGAAATCCCGATGTAGCTGTAGCTCCCTAATGAGCAAACTAGACAAAATGAGGAAGGAAGCATGAGCTTGTGAAGCATGCTTCGTAGTGTCTGTATATTTTGTCAGTGTGTACAGAATTTGGTAGAGGATGTTCTATCTAGTTCTGGCTTTATGTAGCCTGTAAACTGGCCTTAATTCTAGTTCTGTCTGTAATGCTGACTCTGTCCTGAGGACCAGGACCAAAAATCAGGTCCTGTTCAATGGGCCGAACTAACATGCGACTGGTACATTGTCACTCTTCTCAGTCTGATATCGATCACATTTTAAATGGCTGAACAGGCACTGCTCACCCTGCCTGCCCTTCTAGTTTTCACTGATGCTAGAAATCATTGAGGAACCTACATGCCTGGACATTTATTGCACTTATAGTCTGGAATAAATTGCCCATAAATAATTTAGATTCATTCCCCAGTCAATGGTTGAAAAAAGGTCAAGTGATTTCCTGTAAAGGTCAAGTACATGGATTGCTTTTATTAATATTGTCAATATTTTTTTTTTTATTCTTCCTCAATGTTGGGCTTTCGATCACTGTGTTTCTGTGTGAAACGCAAGGTGAAATCTGATGTCTTACCTGAATGACAGCAAAGTTGGCTTGATTGACATATCATCCTATTTGCAGATTGTCATATTTCACTTTCTATACAGATTGAATAAACCAGAAATTACGGATTTAATAATCCATGTTTGAAGAGTGACAAATGCTCTGCACCAGAGGTGATCAGACAAGAAGAACCTCATCTTTTGCCTTTGAACAAATTATTTTCTAACATATCAAATCATTGGGCTTAATACATCACCTGATGTCATGCAGAAAGTAGACAGGAGTAGTTGATGTCAAGTAAAGTTTACAACAAAAATACAACAGAAGGGAAATATTTGTAGTATCATCACAGTAGGCAAAACCTTGCCATAATGAATACACAAAATAGATCTTTCATTAATAGAGATTAGTTGTTTTGCCGACTAGACCTGAGCGGTTGCAGCTCTTTGTCAGGTTTAATAGCAGTAGGTGTGCCATTTCTATGCGTGTGCTGTCTGTGCTTTGTCATTTAAATCCAGCGTGATCTTCAATTTGTTCGCATTTTCCTATTGCACTGATGTTAATGCAGCAGACTTGCATAGATACAGCAGTGCAGGCGTTTACACGAGATATGACAACTCCATCTGGACAACACTGAGGCACTCGTCCTCCAGCTATAACCTTCACACAACACACAGATGGTCTTAGATGTGTATGGTTTTAAGATACCCGATTCTGTGCCATAAGAGGATTAGTGAAATTAATGAACAATAGATCTAAAACCAAAACCCCAGAAGTACACAATCCTGTGTGTTTACTGCAATAAGTACTGTTCAGCACCCCATATTATACTAGACATTGTAGTCATTTGGAAGCAATAGGAAATAATTCGATATTTAATATTTTGGTGTTGGTCCAGTATTGGCTCTACATTAAATTAGATTCTATTTTAAGGAAAAAGATGGTCATTTTAATTTGATTGCTGCAGGTCTCAAAAAAAGTTGCGACAAGGCCATGTTTACCAGTGTGTAGCATCATGACTTCTGGCTGTATACATCTGGGAACTGAGAAGACCAGTTGCTGAAGTTTTAGGAAAGGACTTTTGTCCTTATTTGTCTTATACTGGATTCTAGCTGCTCTATAGTTCTGGGTTGTTATATATTTTGTTTCATGATGCGCCAAATGTTTTCAAACGGTTAAATGTCTAGACTGTAGGCAGGCCAGTTTAGAACCCAGATTCTTCCAAAAAAATATAACTACATTAAATGCCATTGTAATTAATGCAGTATGCAGTTAGCATTGCCTTTTAGACATATTTTTGGATGGAAGCATTTGTTGCTTTAAAAGCTGTATATACCAACAAACAAGATGGGCCCTCTCCTCTTTAGTCCGGAGGAGGTGGTGTCAATGGTTTCCAAAAAAAAAATAGACATTTAGATTCATCTGACCACAGAACAGTTTTCCTTTGGCCCAGAGAGAATGGTGACGTTTCTGGATCATGTTCAGGCATGCCTTTTCCTTTGCATGATAGCGATTTAACCTGCATTTGTAGGTGGATTTCTATTACAAAATCATTACAGTTTTAAACATTGCAGTGGCACCTGAGGGCCCAAAGATTACACAAAATCCGTTTTTGATTTTTCACTATTGTCCCTTGTGCACAGAGATTTCTCCAGATTTAATTTATTCTGAAATTGTTTGAAGCTTTGCCCATTTTTACATCTGAGAGTCTCAAATTTGTTGCAAAATGTTTAATTTTAATAACACTTACCTTTTCCAGACTTTTGTTGCCCACTTTTTGGAGACGTGCTGCAGCTATCAAATAAAAAATTTCCAACATTTCTCTCCTTCAAATTGTATATTTCATTAATTTAAACATTTGATGTTTTTTTTTTATTATTAATATGTTATATTATGCTTTATTGTGAATAGATTCTGCGTTTATGAGATTTGCAAATCATTGCATTCTGTTTTTATTTACAAATTACACAGTGTCCCAACATCTATTAAATTGGGGTTGTATGAGTATATTGATTTCTTTAACTTTTCCCTACATGTGATTTGTCTCTGTAATTAGTTTCACATTTATTTGTTCAGAAGCAGTATCTGCTGTATCCGGATAATGCTTATATTCGATCTGATGTCTACCATGGGAACACGGTTCACAAGGCAGGAAAACACCCTGGATAAGATGCCAGTGTAGAGCGATGCACAACAGACAGACATTTTCACACAGTAATTCACATTGCCAAGGGACAATGTAGTATATCTATTTAGGAGGAGGGAGGAAACATGCATGAAAGTCAAGTTTAAGATAAAAGCAATGACACTGCAGCTGAGAGGTAATGATTTAACACATCATTGTGAATCCCACTTGATTCTAATTCTAGAGTAGTACTGGTAAATTCATCAGTTTAAGCAGTGTAAAATAATACCCAATAGTAATCTGCACTCTGCACTATATATCTTAGTCTTTATTTATTCATTAATTTTTACCTTAAATGTTTGTAGTTTTTGAGTTGTAAACCCAGAAGTGGTTCACTTTCTCTTTGACCTCTCTTGATGACTGAGACCGATCTAATTAGGATATGTTCATTCAGAATGGACTCTTACCCCCACCTTTATCACAAACCATACAATTCACGCACACACATACCCGCACATGTTTTTTTCCCCTCCAGTTGCCCCATCTGGTGCTGTTGATTGATTTGGTCTAGCCTGGCTTCTCGTCGTCATGGAGATGCCTCCTCAGCACAATGCTCCTGGCTCATTTAGGATTCTTCCTAAAACATTCTGAGCGTTACGTCCTGATCTGCCAGACAGCCCGGTATGTGTGTGCTTGTGTGTTGGCCTGAAATGTGTACACGAAGATCTTGCTAGACATATGCTTTCTGTGTTTGAGTAGAACAGAAAATTATTTTTGGCAACCATGAAACATCTTTCATGCATAACCATGGAATCATTTAACACGCTCGACATTTAATTAATTTGTTCAATTACTAAAATGTTCTTGTATTAAAATGTATCAAGAATGGATTTTCATTTCTTTCATTTTTGCATAGTACTCGAAACATATTGGGAGAAGGAGGTATTGGTTTGGGCGGCAGAGATCATGACATCATCTTACAGTAATTCTCCGGGTCATTGAGGTAGCTCTTCAATGAACGACGAAAACACAAAAGCTTTCTAAACGAGTATAAAGAGGCAATCGAGTCCTGATAGTCAGAGCCTCCTGTTTCGGAGTGGCCTGCTTTTGTGCTGAAGTTGAATAGGACTACTGTGTATCTGGAACCCTTCCATATGCCAACAATTTCAGTCAGGCTTTTATCCTATGCTGATCTGAGATCAGCTTTGTGTTTTTTATTTAAAATGATCACATGTCCAAGGTGGGTTCAAAAGAAGCTTTTATGAGACAGCATGAGTTTGCAGACCAGAGGGAATGTTACACATACAGGGCAGGACCGAGTGGAGACCGAGAATTAACAACATACAGTCTGATGTTTTTCTATTTGAATCTCATTAGCCTTTCAACATGAAGTCAAATAGCTTTTTTAGTCCTAGACAGTGCATGCAAACAGCTTGGAGCCTATTTTGAATGCTTGTAGCTCATTAAACGCTTTTTTTTTTAAATGTTTTCCATAAAGCAATTTTACAGTCTTTGTCTGCAGTGCTTTTATAAGCAATGATAGAGTGTAAGCATGCTGGAGATGAACATGGCATTTCATCCTCTGCGCAGTTTTTACCACACCCCCTGTGATGCTGCTTCATCAACAGCTCAGGTGACGTCATGAGTCCCGTCCTTGTGTAGCTGACATGGCAAACGTTTTCTTGGCTTTTGCCTATGAATCAATAATGGGGTTGAACTGCACAGCATCCAAAATCGAAAGAAGGATCAATTAATTGAATATACAAGGTTACTGGTATTGTGGTGTGATCAGATCTCCACTATTAGGCTTCTGTTTCTGCAGCTGCACTGGTGAATGTTAAATTGACTTCAGAAGGACAAAACAAGGATCAGTCATAGAAGAGTGACAGAAGTTCTTTTGAGAAGAATTCTAGTCTGGGCTGCAAAATGTGTATTGTGCTTGGAGATAGATCCTAAAATTACATTACACATTTACAATTATGGTGTTTGGCCTGTTTACAAAAGAACTTTGAAGTCTCCATTAATAAATACATTCTAATGCTGGTACATTAGGACACCGAATAGAATCAAAACTCTGTTGGGAGAGAAAATAGAGTTTATTTTTTAAAGGAGAAATGCTAATTTAAGTATTGCTGGAAGAGGGAGGTCTTTAGATGTCGTCTGAAGACCGCTAAAGACTGCTCTTTGGACATCAAGTGGAAGTTTGGTGCCAGAACAGAAAAAAGTCTTGTCTTCCCTGTACCCTAAAAAGTAGTTAAGGATCGGAGGGAGTGTTATGCAGTGCAGGGTGAGATAAGTGCCGTGAGGTAGGGAGAAGCTGGTCTGTTTTTGACTTTGTAGTCAAGCATCAGAATTTTAAATCTCATGCAGGCAGCTACAGGAAGTCAGTGAAGAGAACATAGCAGTGGGGTGGTGAGAAGATTGACAATGGGACATCCGCAGTCATTTGAGTAAGGTTCATTTCTAATATTTAGACTAGATTAGATTAGATAATATGGCATGAAAGGCATCTTTATCGTAAACATGAGCTTTGCCATGCACAGCAGAAGGTATCAGTTTATCATGTAAACACTGGATGCTTTCAAAACAGCACTTTTTTTATTCCAGAGATTTAATACCCTGGAAACATGCCATTTCAAAGCCATCATGTGCTTTTAAACATGATTGTAGTTATACAACACTAAGCTTTATTTCAAATTCTTGTAGTTTATATAAATATATCCAGCTGCTTAATAAAACACAAACACATACACACACATCGTTTTCTGCAAAGGGCTCTCATCTCTGTCCTGTACCGCACATTCAGAAAGGGTGAATGAAGCAGAGAGATGAGAGGATGCAGGATGCATACTAAAAGCCAGCCTGCAACCCCCTTCTCCTAGTCTTCCTTCTGTCCTCACAGCTTTGGGCTGCTATATAAGTCTGCACTCTTATATACAATGTTTTAGCCTGCAAGACATCTTGAAGCCTGGGGAACTTATGGATGCTGACGAGTATCTATATTTGGTTTGCCTGACTGCTCCTATTGTATAGACCATGGGCATTACATAAGCTTTTTTATTAACTACAGCAGTAAACAGTTCAAAGGAGGTGTGTGTGTGTGTGTGTGTGTGTGTGTGTGTGTGTGTGTGTGTGTGTGTGTGTGTGTGTGTGTGTGTGTGTGTAAAAGAGTGATGAGAGGGGAATGGGTTCATTTTTGCAGTACAATGTAGAGTTGCTTTGCTCAGTGGGGTGGGTTAAGTAATCTGGGACAGCCAAACCATGTGACTGTCACCATGGCAATGGCGAAGGCTAGAAAGAGAAGAGGCCGGGTATATGAGTGTGTGCATGTTTGTGTGCTTGCTCTGCTTGCTGTTATAAGACCCTCCACAATTTATTGATTGTATAAATTAAAGTAATAGCAAATAGCAGTGCTACACTGTGCCAGAATTTTTTAATACCACTGTTCAGTACAATAGCAAGGTCACTGATAATATATATATATATATATATATATATATATATATATATATATATATATATATATATATATATATATATATATATATATATATATATATTATATTTGCCATTATAATGAACACCAGCCCCTCCATTTCAGCAAACATATTAGTATGTTTATCTTCTCAATACTATGGAAACTTGGATATATTTTGAAGTGGTCAATGTGGAGCTTGTTCTAATTGTTTTTTAGTGTTTGTAGAGATTTGTGCTTGTTCAGCCACAAGGGTGTTAGTAAAGTCAGGTACTGATGTAGGGTAAGGAGTTCTGGGGTGCAGTCAGTGTTCCTACTCATCCCAAAGGTGTTAATATTGCATCAGGGCATTAGGCATAACATTATGACCACCTCTTTAATATTGTGTTGGTTCCCCTTTTGCTGCTAAAACAGTTCTGACCCATCGAGCATTAACAGCATTAACTTCTTCAGCAATTTGGGCTACATGAGCTTGTTTGTTCGATCGGATCACACTTGGTTGCCCATGACCCTGTTGCCAATTCAGCACGGTTCCTTCCTTGGACCACTTCTAATAGATACTGACCACTGCAGACCAGGAACATCCCACAAGAGCTGCAGTTATGGTGATGCTCTGACCCAGTCGTCTAGACGTCACAATTTGGCCCTTGTCAACTTTGAGGACAAAATGTTCACTTGCTGCCTAATATATCCCACCTACTAACAGGCACCATGATGAAGAGATAATCAAGTCATAATGTTATAATGTCAATGTTATATCTGGGGTACACACACACACACACACACACACACACACACACACACACACACACACACACACACACACACACACACACACACGCAGAGTATATATGAGGCAGCCACTGCAAAATCAAAACGCTATATCTGGAACATGCCTAAGAATAAGTTATACGGAGAATCCAAAAGGGAAGCTGAGATACAAGCAAAAATCATCAATATTATGGCAGTGAAACCTAAAACCTGCATCAGAATATTTCTACACTTCTATTCCACGCACACTAAATATGACTGAATGGATGTAAAAACATTTATTAGTAAACGTGTGCGGGGGAAAAATGTGCGATTGTATTATTGGAAGCTCTGCCTATGAGCAATGTCTTTAACAGTATACAAACTGGCATGTACCAAAACAACAGATCTTTATGTAACACTTCAAATGAGTGTACACTACTGAAAATGTATTTGTAAACAGAAAAATGTAAACTGAATGCAATACTATCAATGTGTTTTTCAGATATAAAGAAACGTATTCAGGCACATTGTATGCAAGCAGAAGTCTAAGAGAGAATAGGGATTGGAGGTACAAATAATAATAATAATAATAATAATAATAATGTAAACAGGATATGATTCAGTTGACTGTGTTTTAATGATACTGGTATCTCACTGAGCAGTCAGTTTATAATTAGCCAATTTAAAAAAACAGAGTGAACAAGAAACTACAAGAAAATAACTCCCATTAAGAGTTGTTCTTATTTCTCACATGGAACAAAATCTATGTACATCAACAAAAACACACCTACACACACACACTCCGAAACCAGTAGTGTAGGTTGACTGAAGGTGATTTTTTTATTTCTGTGACCTGCACTGAGCACAATGCTGAATCAAACCCCACTCCCCCACTCCCAAAGGGAAAAATGGATCACTCAGCTGCTGCCTAATAGGCTGAGTGTTAGATTGGCAGCTGCTACCTAGAACAGTCCATCACGATCCATCCTTCATTCCACCCACACGCAGTATCAGGATCAGGGAGAGAGACTGACCCTTTATGACCTCTTCCTCTCATATACATAAATTCTATAAAAGACCAATGGAATGTAATAGTCTTTTCGAGGGGATGGCTGAGTGATTTATCATTCTCTAGAACACAGTAATTCCAAGGACTGTCTGCTGTGCGTCCCAGGGGAACCATGTTTTCAAATAGAAGTCACAGTGACTGCTGTGGCATTGATCATTGAGCAGGTTGAGTGCTGTTTACCCATTTCAGCAATTATGCAGGAGGAAACAAATAACCTGAGTACAGCAGATAATCTATAACATCCTACTCTGGTTTGGATTGATGCAGTGAATGGGGTTCATGGTCTCGGAGCGCCCTCTGCTGTTCAGTATTAAATATATATTTTAGCACATTTTCACGTGAAAATATTTTAACCCCCCCCCCCCCCCAAAAAAAAAAAGTGTCCACACACCTTTCAACAAAACTAACAGTGTGGAGCTTTCCTCATCATCAAACAGATTTTTAGTGAATTATACTGAAAACTAAAGGTAAAAAGTAGTTTACTGACTAAATCAGACATACATCAATCAGGCATAACATTATGACCACCTCCTTAAAATTGTGTTGGTCCATCTTTCGCTGCCAAAACAGTTCTGACCCATTGAGCATTAATGTCTTCAGCAATTTGAGTTACAGAAGCTCATCTGTTGGATCAGACCACACGGACCACCATGAGCCTAGGCCACCCATGACCCTGTTCACCACTGTTCCTTTCTTGGACCACTTTTTATAGATACTGACCACTGCAGACCAGGAACATCCAACAAGAGCTGCAGTTTTGGAGATGCTCTGACCCAGTCGTCTAATCATCACAATTTGGCCCTTATTAACCTTGCAAAATCCTTACACTTGCCCAACATAATCAGTGTTATTCACTTCACTAGTCTTAATGTTATAACATCATAATGTTTTGCCTGGTCAGTGTATTTACAAAATCATTTAATATATAATCATACTAATGCTGTGGAAACAGGTTTTGTAATTATTAGGCTGTTTGATTAATAGAGTCTGTCGGCTCCTGAAAATCTTTCTTTCTTTGCTCTGTGATGCCAGGAGAAGATTTGACCTCTCCTTCTTGTGCGATTCCTCGAACACCTTCCTCCCAGACTCCACACAGGCAGCTCGCTCGAGCCAGATGAGGAGAAAAAACCACCTCTAATTTGCGGGCAGCGCTGGTCTGCTCCCCTGATCTTAAACAGCCTTCCTGTCTCCTCAGCATGAGACGCACCATCACCTGATTGGCCCAAATAATACCTAGGGCAGGGAGCAGCTTACTGTCTACCAGCCTGAAGGAGCACAAACACAAGCTTTCAGCTTACGCTTAAGTGACATTCAGCAAAAGGATCAATATCGCAGGTATTACTCACCCGTAATCACAGCGGCCTGGGTTTGGCCCGTCCACAACATCTGACACCTAGTAAAGAAGAGTAACGATTATGGAATTTCTCTAAGCCTAAATTTTCAGTAGTCAATATTGTGTCTTCGATGTGCAATTAAAGGTGTAATTTAAAATCCAATAACTGAACCTGCCTTTCTGATCTACATAATGAAAAATGCCACAGTGAAAAACTGACCGCTTTCCCGGCTATGTCGCTAGGTGCTGCTAACTGAATGGTCAGGTGAAGAAGAGTAAGCCAAATATTCCTTCACAATGATAGTTGACTAAGAATGTCATGCAGAAAGATAGAAAATAGAAGAAAATCTTTCTTCGCATATCACAGCTTGCTTGGAAGTTAGGGTCAGAGCGCAGGATTAGCCATTATACGACGCCCCTGGAGCACAGAGGTTTAAGGGCCTTTCTCAAGGGCCCAAGAGTGGCAGATTGGAACCCTGATCTTCTGATCAGTAACCGAGCGCCTTTGTTCCCAGCGCTACTGCGCCCCATGAACATAATTACGGCTAAAGATTGTTCTACAAGCTATTGAATCACACGGTGTACTTAGTTTATCACACATGGATTGACTTGGTGTAATATGCTAAGAATCAAATAATGTTTAATATGTCCTGATAGATAAAAGCTTACAATTCAAAGAAGGTGTACTTGACTGTATATAGATGTTTAGATCAATTTATACTACGCAATGAAAAGTAGAACGTGTGACTTTTATACTACACAAATCTGTGTGTAAGTGTTTGTGTGTGAGAGAGAGAGAGAAAGAGCGAGAGACCTGATTAATGCAGAAAACAGGTACACTATATGTATGGCTGAGTCGATGTAGCGTGGCGGAGAAGGCCAGTAGGTGACGTGCTCTCTCTATGGCCTCATCAGCCTGGAACTCGCTACGAAACAGAGCAGCCACCGAGTCCACCACGATGAGGCGCACGAGACCTCGCTCGAGCAGCGTGCGCACTCGCTGCGTCACACACGTCTGCAGGGCCTCCTGTAGACATACAGACAGACAGACGCTGCATTTCACACCTAGGCCTTCAGTGCTCTGGATCTATCCATCTCTAAATACCATCATTATGACGATATAGAACCCATCGATATTATACAGAGACAGAGTAGAACAGAGCGCTGCACCACAGACAGGCCCGCATACACCATCTCTATCAGAATCATCAATATTTTCTTCATAAAACGACGTTGGAGCATTTTTGTGCTTTTTTTTGTGCATTACAGTTTTCCTGGGGATTTTAAATGATAGCGAATTGTGTGTTTTTGTGCAAATTCTAAAGTAAAGAAAAACGCATATATGCTTCATGAAAAAGCTTACTGTTTTAAAGTGCTTTGCCAGACCTTTCCTCAAGATGTCCAGCTTTTCTTGGTAAGTCCATCTTGGAAATGTCCTTGTTAGTATATCTGCAACAAAGTCGATTTCTTCTCCTCTGTCAGCCATTGTGGAATGAAAGGAAAAAAAACAAAAAAAAAAAACAACAGCTTTCACAGCCAGACAAATGTGGTGATAGCTCTGACTAGGCTGCTCTCCAACCATCCAATCGAAGGACGTGGAAAGGCTGACATGACTGCATGCCTGCTACATGGCCCCTGTGCAACCGAATCAAAATCTCTTAAATTACAGCTTTAAACAGCATGTATTCTAAGGTCCAGCTTCCCACACTGTTCATTCTGAAGGCTCGAGGCAGATTCCGTTGATACATGTGATGTATAACGGCTGAAATCTGTCTGAAGAGAAACTCCAGAAACTGAAGTGAACAGACACCCGAAAGAGAAACGCTATAAAAAATGTGAGAATAGACTATTGGGAATAATTTCATTCATAAGCATGGAAAAAAAATTATTTAAACGTGATTCAGTGATTCTGATAGAGAAGCACTCCAGCACAGAAGGCCTTGTTGGCCCTGATGGCCCTCCACTGTTGTACATACAGAAGAACATGCACAAACAAAAAAGTTCTCTTTTTCTTCACATATTAAAGCTAGTGTTGTATCATAGGTAATAAAGCCATGATAAGCTTTATTATGGATATTGTAAATAAAATACAATACGTTTACACAAACAAATGTGAAGTGTAGAAGCAGACAGTGTTCTGATGATGTACAGAATTATATTACTATGCTTCTTTATGGGAAATAAAAGCAGGCAGTGTTTTATGCAGTAGTTAATGCTTATACATCATGTGTTCTATTGTCATCTTGTTCCCCATACAAATGCTGAAAAACTTTTTAGTGTGTTTTTTAGGGATGTGTGAGCTCCTCTTACAAGATCTGCAGTGTGTTCGATGTAGATGTTGTCACTGAAGCGGATGGAGCGGATCAGAGCCGGTGGAATATTTGGGCGAAGGCGAGACTGCTGGGTAATTAGCTGCCTCAAGCGTTTAATGGGAAAAGGATCTTCAGTGCAGATATATACAGCTCCTGTTCATGGATTACAGTCAAACATATTTCTGTCAAATCTTCCACTGATAAATGAACCTAACAATGATTTGTAGTAAGAAGACCAGGCCTGGTCAGTAAGTAAGCAACATTTCAAGTGCTTGTAAATCTGTGAACCCTTTAAAATATTCTACAAGTCAGCATAAATATGACCAAAAGCAGATTTCTTTTTTAAAGTCCTTAAAGCCAACAAAGAAAACCCAAGTAAACAAATGATGCAAAAATTAGACCTGGTCATTTAATTATTGAGGAAAATTATCCCAACATATGTGAAACTCCAGGATTAGCAGTAACTTTAAGCTTTTAACCACCACCATTATAGTAAATTGTTAGTAATTAGCAATGTAGCCATTATTATTCAGCCATATGTAAAACCAAATAAATACTACATTATAAATACAGCCTCAGTTCCAGCCTTACCTGCTCCGAGTCCTCCATGCTCACGTGAATACTGTACAGACAAGGAGAGCTGCAGACCAAACTGGGTCTTTCCAGCAGCACTCTCTCCTGCTAACTCGGTTATCCCATGCAGGGGAAGACCACCAGACAAGAGCTCATCCAAAACAGGACAAGCGAATGAAAGCCTGTGTCCAGGCTCCAAAGATGGAAATTCTCCAAGTGTAAGCTGTAAAGCTGTAAAGGACATGTGAGAATATTTTTAAAAAATACAATAAAAATGTCCTAATTATTCAGACACCCTACCAAAGCTTTCTGCCGATGCAATTTTAACTTTTGCATATACATTAAGACATGCTCGCTCATATATTTAAGTGCTGGAGATGTAGGATGTATGATGTAGCTATAAGATTCCTGTCTTGAGATTTGAGTTTTCTCACTTACTGGCATTTGTAATTTGAGTTAGCTCAGTCAGGGGCATTGGCTTCGAACTGATAGTTTATGAAAAAAGATTTTGTGTTTTTTATTAAAGAATTTATTTTGTGCAAATAAAGGGACATGGGGTATATCGGTAGGAGAATGCTAAGAATAGAGTCACCAGGAAGGAGGAAAAGAGGAAGGAGGTTAATGGATGTGGTGAGGAAAGACATGCAGGTAGTTGGGTTGAAAAAGGCAGATGTAGAGGACAGGGGGGTATGGAGACGGATGTCCCGCTGTGGCGACCCCTAATGGGAGAAGCTGAAAGAAAAAGATTTGATAACTTATTTATCTCTGTAAAGCTGCTTTGGGACAATGTCAATTTACCTTTTTTTTTATCTTTTATTTTTTTTGAGAATTCAACAACACAATGGTATACTGTGGGACAGACAGGAGGATGTAAGACAGACCGGGGGTATTAATGACAGACATTGGGTATGTAGGACAGATGAGAAGATGTAGGACAGACAGGGGGATGTGAAACAGACAGAAGGATGTGAGACAGACAAGGGTATAATGGATGGACAAGAGGATGTGGGACAGAAAGGAGAATGTGAGACAGACATTCTCCTATGTAAGTTAGACAAGGGTTATGTCAGACAGTCACGGGTTATGTAGGACAGACGAGAAGTATGTAGGACAGACGAGGGGGATGGGAGACAAAAAGGGGATATGTATGTCAGACAGAACAAATAACATTTTCTGTTTGTGCAGAAAAAGTTTCTAATCTGGTCTTATTAATAAACCAGGTTTGATCTGACACTCTGCTCTAAAAGCCGGTGTATTTACCTGTAACAGGAGGCACTGAGCGGAAAAGTCTAGAAACTGCATGGAGCACCAGCTGCACTTCAGAGCTGGACAGCTGAAGGAGCCTCTGGAGATCAGAAGCTGGCAGACTCAGGATCTTTTTCGCCGAGTTCACATTGGCTGGGGAAAATTTTTTAGTGCAAATAAATAAACTCATATCCTGTTATACAGTTCAATACAGGTGATTAATAATAATAATAATAATATACACCATTATCCCATATCATTTCTGTACCTCTTCTTAAAGCATGAATAATCTTTGGGCTCAGTTCAAGTTTATCCCAATCCATTGTATCTCATGACTCGGTCTTAAAGTCTGAAGCTGATCACATTTAGTTACAGACCTCATAGGTTTTATATCATTATTACAATAACATTGTCATAAAAAAATTCCCGCGCCTGGTCTTGAACACTATTTCCTGGTTAAGATTAAAACTTCGAATACCCGCCAAAATAAAGGTTCCTGTAAGTAAAACAATTTCAGAGTGCTATGTAAAACAATACATATATAATTACACTTATACCAAAAAATGTACTAAAATAGATTAGGAAACATTTTTTATGTAAGAATACTGGTATATCACAGTCCATAATGAAGCTCAAACTCAACCAGAAAAGAGCGCGGGTTAGTTTTTAACTATGAAAGGCCTTGATAATGGTATGCTCCAGTATAGGGGTGTGCTTTTGAATGAATGAATGTTAGTTTACGAGAACATACATATGAAATAATTCCCCCAACCAAATATTACTAACGAATCTAATTAAACAATAATGTGAAACAAATGAAAAAGTAGTTCGGTGTAAGCGAAGCGTTTGTTGTATTTTCGCGAACACCCCCACCCAGGCACATTTTTAGCGCTCCATCTTGATCAGATTGCGAGGCGATTTCACCTGACAGTGAAACAGTGTTACAGCGGTTTTTGTTTTTATTGATTTATTGGTTTGTTTATTTATTTATTATTTGCAAGATGGAATATCATAACGGATATCTCGGTTGTTAATAAAGTCTGTCGAAGGCACTGCTTTGTAGCGTTTACTTTTGTGCTTGGTGAGTGGCTAACTAGCCTAGGAGAGCATCACTGCATGTAACATTAGCAAGCTAGGAGGGGGAAAAAAACAAGCAGGTAAACCGGGAGAGACTTGAGCGAGCGTTGGATTGATAAACAAGAAAATATGGTAGTGGGGGAAAAAAAATCTGATCTTTATAACAAGTTTCTGAGTGGAGATTAACTTCTGAAACTTGGAGCTAGCTTTACATAAATATGGCTATGTTTTCCATACACTAAAGCAGACGCAGCACAAACAAATGAACATCATAATACTATAATAATAAACATAAATAATAAAAATAGGATTTAAAAAGTCTAGCTGGAGCAGCGATAACTGTAATACTTTAGTGTATAGACAAGCGGTAGGCTGTTATGTCCGGTAGCTGAGCGGAACAGTGCGGTAGACCGGAGAGCGACGCGGCCCGGGTTCGAGTCTCAGGCGCTGCATGTGTAAATCCTTTATAAAGAGTTATAACAAAAAATCAATTTCTTATCTCTAAATAAATATTCATTGCTTTATTGTGTTGCATTGATACCAATAAAATGTTCACAATATTTTTACTTAATCCAGCATTTATATGTATAAGGACCTGTTGTGTGTGTAGGTTCCCTAATCTATAATGAAATATTGTCAAATATATATATATATATATATATATATATATATATATATATATATATATATATATATATATATATATAATTATTATTATTTTTTTTCAAAAGCATGTTCTTTTCTTCCTTTTCAGGTGTACCAGGATCTCTGAGTACTCAGGATGAGTAGCAGGCGCTGTAAGAACTGTGGTGGAGATGATATAGACCTAGACCAGGCGCGTGGAAGTGCTGTGTGCACCACCTGCGGCTCTGTGCTTGAGGACAACATCATCGTGTCTGAGGTGCAGTTTGTGGAGAACAGTGGTGGAGGAGCTTCTGCTATCGGACAGTTCGTGTCTGCCGATGGTACGTCAGTGCTCGATGTGTTCCAACGACACACTCTGTTATTGGAAAATAATCAACGACGCTCACAACTTATAATCGTTTCTTATGTTGTGGAATGTTTGCAGATCTAATTAGTTCCTCTTACTGCTTATATTTAAACCATTATAAACAGTTACCGTTTTTTTTTTTCCGACTGTTGCGAAGAGAAAACATTTAGAATAAATTCATATTTTCCTGACCATTAACACATTATTTGGCAACCAATCAGATGTGAGAATTGAACACTGTACTCTAAGTGGTGTTTTGCACTTGGGGATGTAGCTCAGTGGTAGAGCGCATGCTTTGCATGTATGAGGTCCAGGGTTCAATCCCCTGCATCTCCATGTGTGACTTTTCTATTTTAACTCAGTGGATTGTTTTTATTATACAGGATAATCGATCATAAGATTGTTACCTGTTGGGTCAAGTCCATTTAATTTCACCTGCTAACTTGTGTCCCTTTTAATTCAGATATTGATTTGAGGTTAATGAAATAATTTGATTGGATAAGCACTTTTCCAAGAGTGCTGATATTTAGTATAACAGTACTGAGATATTTTGCTGTCTGAATTACTCCAGTCTAGCAACAGTTTTTCATGTAGAAAATGTTAGTATGCTTACTATAAGCTGTCAGACAGTCTGTGTGTTGGTAGTGCAATATGTAGTCCTCTATCTCAGTGTAGCTTTTACATAAACAATTTTTACAGATGCAGTAAAAAAGGCTATATTTTTTTCTTTTGAATATTGATGTGGCAGTTGTACAAAAATCTCCCCAAACCCCATACATCAGATTAATAACACGATATATTTGTTTGCTAATATACAATAGGGGTTTATCATTTATTTACGTATTTAATGTTGCCAATGAAAAGCTAATGGCAGCACTAAAAGATTAAACGCTTTGTTTTTTTTTGTTTTTTGGTAAAGGCATTGGCTTTGATCTGGCTAACATCAGAATCAGAATCAGGTTTATTGGCCAAGTGTGTTGACACACACAAGGAATTTGTTTCCAGCTGTTAGTGACTCTAAAAAGTACAGACATAAATAACACTATACATGACAAAACAGACAAGACAAGACAAAAACAGACTATACAAGACAAGACAATACAGACAATGTGAGACAGTATAGATAGTGTGGGTAATAAATAGGGATACAGCTCAGTAATGTTATTATTATTATTATTATTATTATTATTATTATTATTATTATTATTATTAATAATTAACATTATTATTATTATTATTATTATTATTATTATTATTATTACTATTATGACAGTTATACCTCGACTTATATGAGTGTTTTTAACACTTATTAGAGATTTCTGTTTGCTTTGCTAATCATATCATGTATAGGTTTCTTTTTGTTAGTTGTTTCGGGTGGTGGCGGTGGGGGTGGTGCTGATGTGGAGGGGGGGTGTTGTCATGTTTTGTGTAAATACTAGCACTCAATCTTTTAGAAAACCTTGATGCTCGGCATCAGCCGCATCAGCAGCTTTAATCTTATCAAATACATCAAAGAAAAGCAAATGGAGAAAAGACTTCTTCTGAAGTAAGAATGACTTTCCTGGTTTCCAGCTTATTACGCAGAGTGTCTGCATTGAACATTAGTAAATGATCCATGTCTTCAGTCATGTTTTTAGGTGCTGACATTTCCGTCTGTAAATAGCCTTCAACACGGTTCACGTTATGTTCTCCCAAATTCTGTATAAACCACTAATTCAGTACTAGTTTTTTGTAGCGCTTGTAAATTTGCATATTAACAGAAAAAAAGAATGGGTCATGAAACATGAATGTGCGCCAAAAGGTGAACACATTAGATCTATTGGAGCAAAATTCTTCTTCTACTGCTGCTAGTTCTAACACTTCTACTATTACTACTACTATTGAGCGAATTTTACTTTATTAATGTTATATGTATTTCAAATTGAACCACATCCCCATTTTTTTTCCAATATTATTTCCTGCCATTGATCACTACATATGACCAAGGTTCTGTTATACCCAAAATATTCTCCAGCATTCCCTGTTTGTCTTGCTAATGGCCACTAGATGGAGTCAGTGTAAAAGCACAGTTAACTCTGAATTGTGCTGTTGCATGGCCCATAGTTACAGTCCATCCTTAACCTGGACAACCTGAATTCTTACAAAAGCTGCTTTAGGATGTCCTATTATAAATAAAAAATGTTGTGATGCATGTAAATAAAAAGCCACAAACTAAACAGGAAGGTGGCTCTGTTTCTGGAAGTGGTTTGGACGGCTCTCTGATAAACCAGGACATGTGGCTTTTTTTTCTTTCTGCAATTTTCCGCTGCAGGTCCTGCGAAAACCCCAGTTCTTGGAACCGGCTTCCACACAAGTCTTGGGAAAGAGTCACGTGCTCAGACACTTCAGAATGGTGAGCATTTAGTCTTTTAGTCATTAAAACTTTTTTTTATTGGTTTTTAATGTTTATACAGGCCATAAGTTTTCACAGTAAATTATTCTGCTTTACAATAAAGTGCTTCACTCTGAACATCACCATTCAACTCAATGGGAGCTCTACAGAAGGTGGAGAGATCCACGGCCCAGATGGGAAAAGCTGTGAACAGGACAACCATGGCCTTTTCTAAGACAAATTTTTCTCCAAAGTGCAAGCTAAACCCATGTGTGATATTTATTAAGTATAACCAAAGTAATATGAGAACTTTGCTTCACTAAAAAAACTCGAGAGCGAGTGAGAAAGAAATTCCCAGGATGCCAAATTTACTCCATTGTGGTGATGTAATCCTCCTGCTATGTTCGCATGTGTCCAGGTTACTGCGGTACTGAGCCCCGCTAATCCTGTGGCACGTGCAGCATGAAAATCACTCAGTGCTCTAGCTGGCCTGAGAAGTGTGAACACACAAGAGCAAGGGGTCAGCAAACAGTGGCTGTAGAAAAGAAGGATTAAGCTCTTCAAAGCTTTCTGGGTTATTTTTGGTGTTTGGCATGTTGATGCTACACTGGGGAGCTGAGGCATGGAATCCACCTCTTCATCTGTCTCTGTTCAGTCCACATCTGCTTAATGCTTGTGTATGATACCGGATTCCTTCTGCCAGGGACAGACGCTTTGGAGGACTTTTTTATTTTTGTAATTTTTTTTGGGAAGAAGCATATGCAAAACGAATTACTGACCAGATTGTGCACCATACGTTTAAATGCTACTTTAAATAAACTAAACACACTCCACCATGCTGTGGGATTCTTGTGGACTGATATATTAGATGTGTCAAATGAATTAGGGTGAGTGTGAGCACAAACACGCGAACATCCTGAGAGAAAGCGAGACAAGGTTGCATATGGTCTCACTCCTGGGACCAAAACAGCTGTCTCTCTGCCCAGAAGCTCAGGGGAGCCTGTCCAGATGTGCCTCTCATGACATCAGTGCTACTGGAAAAAAAAAAAAACTAAACACCTGCATGTGAAGTCATGCTTCAATGTGTGTGTATGTGCGTGTGCGTGTGCTCCTGTGTTTGACTGAACTCATGTACATGTGTGTGTGTCCTGTCTCTAGGGAAACGGCAAATACACAGCCTGGGCAGCCAGCTGCAGCTAAACCAGCACTGCCTAGACACAGCCTTCAACTTCTTCAAGATGGTGGTGAGCAAGCATCTGACAAGAGGACGCAAGATGGCCCACGTCATAGCTGCCTGCTTGTATCTGGTGTGCCGGACAGAGGGGACTCCCCGTATCCTTATTCTTGCCATGATTTGTATTCTTTTCATCCGAATCATACTTCAAGAGTTGCCAGGTTTTGAGCTTTATGCGGATCAGTTTCCAATTCGCTTCCAAACCCTTTTAAATAAACTACAAATAGGACACACAGGATGGCACTTTTCAACCTAAACCTAAATCTTTAGCATATAAAAATTCCTTGAAGTGAAACGTACTTAACGTGTTATGAATCCCTGAGGGCGCTTCTCGAATTCAGTCAATAAATGTTTAAAATATGTCACAACATGAATTCATAACTACTAATGAAGGTCTAAGAATGAGAAAGGCATTAGAGAATGTCATTTCCGAAGCTACCCTTGTGTAGTCCGACTCCGATTCGGCTGGGACCACATCAGAATTTTTGTGATCGCTTGAAAAAACATAATCTAAGTCTATTTTTTTTTTATTTTTAGCATTGTATGTACTTTTACCAATACCCCAGGTTCTGACAGTAGAATAAAATGCGTTTTTTGCTGAGAACATACTCGATATGGCCAAAAGTATTAGGGCACTTGACAAACTTAAAACAAATTTAAGGCACACATTTGTAAAAGGATGTAACATTAGATTCTTTTCACATAAATTGATTAAGCAAATAAACCAAAAATTTTAAAGGGAACATTATAGACATAATAAATACTAATAATAGTACTTTGGACAAGGGATAGTTTAAAGGGAGCACTTTACTTTTACTGAAGTAATATTTGACCTACTGTATTTCTACGTTAACTGAAGTACATGGTTCGTGTGCTTCATCCACCACTGTGCTAGATGAACTGGAACATCAAGTGCATGTCTCCTTATCTGATATCTGTGCAATGGGATGTTCAACAAGCACATATGAGTGTGATGTCCACAATCCCTTGTCTTTATTCTTCTGTTCTCCTTGGCAACTTTTTTTTCAATGACAGCGTGTATGTTTTGTCATCGAATGACAGTAAAAGCCAACACTTTCGAATTTTCATTAAACAGTAGATAGGAGCATATCTATTTTTACCAGCATTACAGCCCTATGAAATGCTAGCTTAGACAGGTGTTCACTAGACCGAGGAATCTGATGTAAATTCTTGATAATGTGAAAATGTTTGTGTTATTTTTGAGCAGGCTCAATAAAATGAGTCACTGCTGTGTGTTTTGCCTCCAGGCCACAAGTTTGACATCTGTATTGTAATAGAAGAAAAGCTATCTTTAAAATGTTGTTGTCTCCACGCATCATCAGGTGGAAAACAAAACACTTCCATTTGTAATTTTATCCACATCGACTATGTTGGTAATCTGTAACAGCCAATTATTTGCTCTTAAATGAGATTAAATTAGATTTAGAGCTTCATTTACCGATAAATTTGATGGATACACGAGTGTAGCATAATGAAATGTTTTATGTGAAAATCCATTGACTGCACCATCTGCCCTTAGGCTTTCATTGTAATTGAGTTTCAAGTAAGCAGGTTTTTTTTTTTTTTTTCATTTATCATTATTTATCAAAAATATTTTTTGAGGTACTTGAAAGTATACTACAGATGCACTAGATAGAGATTTGCTTGAAAATATACCGGTTTGGTTTTTTAATGATAACGGAAGATGTTCCATCGATAAAAACATTATGTCCTATGGAGAGCCTGAGGGATGAGTGCGACAGGATTATGATTATTCCGAGTCGTTCTGCTGAGTAAACTATGGTGCACAGACCATCTGTTCAGTTTTAGAACTCTCTTTCCTCTCAGGAATGATCACAGTGGTGGTCTTCTCTCTAATGCACCACAGGGTTACAACATCCAGTCCTTCACCTATAAGTAAGGAATAAAAGACCTAACACTATGATCTTATAGGAAAACAATCCACAACAATGTGGAGTGATGAAGCCATTTTTGTTATATGGCAGTGGTTTATCTAAAAATGACAATTCATGTTGTGGAACAATTTGCAACAGTGTTATAATAGCTATGAACAAGCCATTTTCTCACAAGCCGAACTTTTTCTGACTTTTTTCTGCCTAAAAATTACATTTAAGCTCCACTTTAGAAGGGTCAAAGATGTTGACATTTAACAAAAAGCCTTTAGGTTTTTGTGTCAAAATATATTAGTGTTTGGAACTATCAATGTAAAAAAAATATAATACAAAATAAAATCCTCTCTATCTTGACTAGAGGCCCATTCCCAGCTAAAGAGAAGCAGCCTCATAGCATTGATCCAACCCCCACCATGCTTCACCATAAGTATGGTGATTTTTGCAGCAATGGTTTTTACACCAAACATTTATCCAAATTATATGTCGGATTCCATGTTGTGAATATTCGCCAGATACTTGCCGGATATTTCTGGAGCTTCTTCAATGCTAGTGTAGGCTTATCAGTAGCATCTTGTCCTTGATGAAAGTTTATAGTTTATTATATTTACTGTTGAACCGGAGTGTGAATGTGATTAGTTTATTCTAAACATAGTCACATGACCCTTATAAATGAATATGCACACATGTAACCCCAAGATATTGTACATTTGTTTCCTTTTTTTTCTTTGCTTGAAAAAGATCTAAAGTTTTTTTGTACCTACGATTCATATTTTACAATGTTATAAAGGGTGTAGAATTTTTACATGCATTGTATGTAGTATGAACTCTATTCTATATGCATTACTATATACTTTGCACTTTCTTTGGACTTAAAATTGATTGATCTATATAGATCTTTTAATAGGCATTCAAGGGCAAAAACAAAAGTTATATAAAAGGAATGTATAACCTTTATAGTAATGAGTTTGAATATAAATGAGTTTATTATAATATTTAGAGAATAGTGTCTGACTGATGGCCCATAGTCAAGAAGATCATCCTCTATATACAGTATATATGTTTTCTTCATTCTCAGTCAAGCTGCTTTATTCTTTTTATGGAAAAAGCCTTTCAAATTTATTACACAATGGCAACAAGCCTTCCTATTCTTCCGATGCACACCTGCTCAGTGTTACATCATACACATGCACATGCTCACATGCACGCAATGCCCAGTATCCCTGAGCTGTTGTGATGAAGCAGAGTGCTGGATCTGTTTTCATCGGGTGAGGCTGCCTGCCCCTGGGGCCTGGGAAGGGCTTATTCAAGAGAACGGCTTAACCTCAGCTAAGTGCAGCCTTAGCAAAGGCCACGGTTGCATTTCAGACTTTACTGTGCATAAATGGCTGATAAGCCCAAACCCATATCTAAACTCTGCAGAAGGTATCTAGCTCCCTGTATTTGCCTAAACGTTATGCAGAATTCTGTTGGTCGCTCTAATCAACAACTTACCGCAGTACGTTATCCTTATCAAGATCGCCAGTGTAATTACAGCCCGACTGATCACCTTCGCTATTTCTTGATAAGACAGGATTAGCCTTTCACTTTCATTGCCACTAATCTCTCCCTAATGTCATTAGAAGGCATTAATCACCATGGAGACCTGCCACAGGTAAATGTATTTTTTTTATGTACGCAGCACAGGTGAGCTGGGGCAGACAAACAGGGAGAATCCTTCCTCAATGTAAGAATAATAGTTTGCCCCAGGCCTCAGAGGGCGAGGTGTTGATTTCGAAATGATCAAACTAAATTACACCATAATCCAATGTGGCAATTAACAAACTCAGTTAATTATAACAGCTTTGCATTAATGACTGTGTAAAGAAAGTCAGTGACGTCATCTTAAAGGAATTAAACTTGTCAGCTCTTGATCAGGAGCACTGCATGTCTTCTCATGTTTGTAGTATCTAAATCTGTTTTTAAATCTATCCTTCCTTAACTCATCTGCAGATATGCTCCTGGACCTGAGCGATCTTTTACAGGTTGGCTTTCACATTTTTATAAGCATTTCATTTCCACTTAGACTACACTGTAGGCAGCTGATACGCCTTTAGATTACACACACCACAAGATTATGAAGTACAAACTCAAGATATTATTATATAGGTTTCACAGAATACGAAGGTAATTTGTTATACAGTCTTTTAAAAACCGACTTGAAATGTGGTTCATCGGAATGCCAGATGTTTTATATATTTTGTCCAACCACATCTTAGCAGCTTAGCTTCTAGCATTCATGTGGATGTTACTTTGATACGTACAGTTTTTGGACCTAGTAAAAACTTTCTTTTGGCTTCTCCCGTTAGGGGTCACCACAGCGGATCCTCCGCATGTTTGATTTGGCACATGTTTTTACGCTGGATGCCCTTCCTAACGCAACCCTCCCCATTTATCCGGGCTTGGGACCGGCACTAAGAGTGGCTGGGTCCCTGACCGGGGGTTAAACCCGGGCCGCAGCCGTGAGACACCGCATCCTAACCGCTAGACCACCAGGGAACCTCACAGTTTTTGGCCCTAGTATACCCCTTTATATAGTATTAGAGGTCTTGTGGAGTCATATGGAGTGTTTATATATACAGTAGGGTGACAAAATTATTTTTTCATATATATATTCTTTACTCCCTAGAACAGTAGTAGATATTAAACTAAAAGGGAAAATATGAAATTAAACTAAACTAAAAAAACCCTGTTCCTGATAACAGCTGTTCCACCTAGCTAAAGCCACCTGCCAGGCCGTTGACTGCTTTTAAGTTTTAGCAGAAAAAATATTTGTAAAATAATATTTCGAGGAGCAGTATTTAATTTTTTTTTTTTTTAAGTAAATGTCATCTTCCATTGGGGCTATGCAGTGAATAGTGCACAGAGGACTGAGTTGGCACTCAGTGTTTTCCAACTACAAATAAACTACAAATAATTTTAATAGCAAATGTCTGTTTACCGAATCAATCCTGCATTCTACACTGTAACAAACCGACAGTGGTTCCAGGGGGAGGCATTTCAGAGCTACACAGCTGGTGTTGCACTTATTTATACTCCTGCAGCTGTCCAGGGAGTATGGACCCTTGAACCCTGTCTGGCACTGTCGAGATGTTAGGAGGGTGGCTTACAGCAAAGCTGAAATATGCAATGAATCCTAAGCAAGTGCAGCCACACCCGGCTGTGAGAGCACCGCACCCTGCTGGGCCTGCCAGGCTAACTAGAGACCTGCTGCTGAGGGCTTGACCTCTTTACTTTACTGTGTTGGCCAAAGTGCTCTAAACATACTGTATAACTGGTCATACCCAGAGAAAGTGAACATAGTACACAGAGTGCATATTGTGGTTTAGAGTACACTAAAGACCCTACTATGACATGTATACAGTAAATGAAAGAATTGGAATACTGCATTATATCACATCCATGCATACTTAGTAATAAATGCACAGGTATAATATTTAAAACTTAAAAAAAAACTTACAGTATTTATGTAAAGACTTGTGTGCTCAATATATTATATTCTCAGGTGAATGTGTATATCCTGGGAAAGACTTTTCTGCTGTTGGCCAGAGAGCTCTGCATCAATGCGCCTGCTGTCGGTAAAGTTGGATTTTATTATTTCTTACTGCAGAAGAGGTGGTACTTATAATTAATACATTTCAAAGTGTTATGGTGAGATATTATTAATTGTATATCTATAACTCAGTTTATATATATATATATATATATATATATATATATATATATATATATATATATATATATATATATATATATATATATATATATATACATATATTAGGGCCGTCAAAATTAAAGTTTTTTTATTTTAACTGCACTCATTTTATTAACGCACGATTAACGTGGCATGCATTTCTGTTTGGAAAATTTTACAAAAAATATAAATAAAGGCAAAATTAGAACCTTTAACGCAACACACATTTATTTATGACGTCCTTTCTTTACTAAAAAATAAACTAAAAAAATACATATATATATTTTGAACACTAAACATTTGTTTTACTGATTTACTGATTTGTTTGCTGATTTGTTTGTCTCAAATTTAACTTTTTTTCGGCTTCTCCCATTAGGGGTCGCCACAGCGGACCATCCGCATGATTTGTTTGTCTCAAATCAATCACCAAAATCCGCCATGATACACACATCCGGCAATTAAAAGCGTCCGTGTGGAAACATAGCAAAAGTTAAGTTTGGTGTCCTGATGATTAACGGAATTTAAAACACCATAGTTACTTTAAAACATTTACAAAAATATTTTGTCCTCATACTCTATGTTGAGTTTGGTTTTACTAATAATAAACATACATTTGCACAGTAAGAACAAATAACGGTGTGCGATTAAGTTGCGATGAATCACGAGTTAAATCATGACAATCGTTAGATTAATTGCAATTAAATACTTTAGTCAATTGACAGCCCTAATATATATATATATATATATATATATATATATATATATATATATATATATATATATATATATATATATATATATATATATATATAATATAAAATTTTATTTTTTTTAAGGTAAAAGGTTATTATCATTGAGGGAAAACAAAATCCAAAACTACATGGCCCTGTGTGAAAAAGTGTTTGCCCCTAATAACTGGTTGCGCCACCCTTAGCAGCAACAACTGCATTTAAGCGTTTGCGATAACTTGCCGTGAGTCTGTTACAGCGCTGTGGAGGAATTTTGGTCACTCATCTATGCAGAATTGTTGTAATTCAGCCACATTGAAGGGTTTTCGGCATGTACCGCCTTTTTAAGGTCATGCCACAGCATCTCAATAGGATTCAGGTCAGGACTTTGACTAGGCCACTCCAAAGTCTTCATTTTGTTTTTCTTCAGCCATTCAGAGGTGGACTTGCTGGTGTGTCTCCAAAAGTCTTGGGGAATATCAAGATGTTTTCTGGCAAAACTAAGACGAGCCTTTATGTTCTTTTTGCTCAGCAGCAGGTTTATTCTTGGAATTCTGCCATGCAGACCATTTTTGCCCAGTCTCTTTCTTAAGGTGGAGTCATGAACACTGACCTTAACTGAGGCAAGTGAAGCCTGCAGTTCTTTGGATGTTGTTGTGGGGTCTTTTGTGATCTCTTGGATGAGTCGTCGCTGTGATCCTTGGGTAATTTTGGTCGGCCGGCCACTCCTGGGAAGGTTCTCCACTGTTTAATATTTTTGCCATTTGTGAATAATGGCTCTCACTGTGGTTTACTGGAGTCCCAAAGCCTTAGAAATGGCTTTATAACCTTTTCCAGACTGATAGATCTCTATTACTTTCTCTCATTTGTTTCTGAATTTCTTTGGATCTCTGCATGATGTCTAGCTTTTAAAGATCTTTTGGTTTACTTCATTTTATCAGGCAGGACCTATTTTAGAGATTTCTTGATTGTGAACAGGTGTGGCAGTAATCAGGCCTGGGTGTGGCGGCTAGAGAAAATGAACTCAGGTGTGATAAACCACACTTTTTCACACAGGACCATGTAGTTTTGGATTTTGTTTTCCCTCAATAATAAAAACCTTAATTTAAAAACTGCATGTTGTGTTCACTTGTGTTATCTTTTACTAATATTTAAATTAGTTTGATGATCTGAAACATTAAAGTGTGACAAACATGCAAAAAAATAAGAAATCAGGACAAACACTTTTTCACATCACTGTATATAAGGTGCACAGACTTGACTGAATATAAATGACCCATCTGTTTAAAGGAAATTATATGAACAGAGTTGGTTTAGGGTACACAGGGGGTACCATCATGTCTTAAATCAATTTGGTTCCATAATGCAATCATTCTGAACCAAGCTTTTTGTTTTTTGCTTCTTATCTTATTAGGGATAGAAAACGTCTTTTGTTCCTTAGATATATCAAAGCATAATGTACATGGTAAAATTTCAGCAATCAGACTGATTAAACACTTTCCACGTGTTTCGATTTCATATTCAGCTGCTTGTCTGTCAAAAAAAATCTGCCGTTTTACCATCCTGCATCTGCTGTGCATTCACCAAGTCCTCGATTAGAATGCAAACGACAGCACAGCAAATTCTTTGGGCTCAATTGAAACAATCTCCCTATTCAGTTGCCCCTGCAGCCTGGCAAGGCAAAGCTTATCCTAATGTGGGTTATAGAGATATTTCTGTACTATATAGCGATAGTTGTCTTACTAATACAGTTCAGGTTTGGTGTGGCTGTTTTTTGAGTTGTGTATGAAATCATCTGTGTCCAAATTCTAATATTTCCTTGTCATCGTTTATGCTAATGTGTCTGCATCTATTTTTAAACTTCCTCAGTACAGATTGGTGGGTTTTACATTCCAGTTATTACACAATACCATTCAAACAATAAGGAGGGCAATCCACTGTTCAGTTTGAGTCACAAAAATTTATGAGCTGCAGTTTAGTAAGCTGCACACTAATACAAGACATTTCATCAAGCTGTAAACAAATTAAATTCAGGTTATGTACAAAAAAAAACAAAAACAAAAACAAAAAAAAACACACTAGTGGTAACATGCCACCAGGAGTGCAATACATCGATTTCTTTGTTAATATATAGATTTATTTATTTATCTAATTTCTATGTCTGCATGCTGCAGCATCAATAATTAAATCAAATATACTTTTCTCAATAAATAAAGCAGAGGAGTATTCTTTCACTCAAGCTTTGTCAGAGAAGAGTCTGTTTTATAAACAGGCTGTCGTTTGACTGTCCTCCACTGCTACACTGAAAAGAAGGCAAAAGTGTCTCGGGACCCTGTACTCCCCCTTGTGTTCATTGCATCTAAATACAGTGGGCGGAATGCACTTCAGTGTCGCTGTGCTCACACCTTTCATGCGTAGAAGACCAGCTCTGGGATCTGTCCCCCCTGCACACCAGTGCCATTCGTACTGTCTGAAGAGCACTGAAACTGAAAGGTCACTTTCCCACACTGCACTTCTGTCATTCCCTCTTGTCCAAAGTAGCTGAGCTCATTACCATCCAACACCGCACTGACTGTGTAGAAAGCATCTTGCTCCACCTGAACTGGATGCTCGAACCACACTGAGAAGGTATTGCTAGAACCATCTGAAATAAACTTAGTCAGATTTTGGGCCAGGATGACCCCTTGGCGCTTCAGTTCAATTTTAACACTGTACTCGGCCTTTCCGCCACTGGAGCCATACAGGCCTAGCCCAGCGATAAAGATTCGCTTGTCCACAGCAAACTGGATGCTGTCGCAACGTCCACGGTAGCGCCACTGGTTGCTGCGGTAAGCTGAGGACTGGAACCGGTGGCAGCGCTGCGGCGTCAGCCCTTTCCTTTGCGTCAACGGAAAGTCCAACTTGGGCTTATTGGCTGCCGTATACCACAGGAAAATGTCATGAGTCTCTTCCAGAGTCAGCACATCTGACTGCGCCGCTCCATCTGCAAACTCCTGCAGGGTCATAGTGGGGATGCGCACCAAGTACAGGACCTTTCCCATCACTGCTCTCTTGTTTCGAGCTGTTGGCCCAAGTCCTTGTCGTTTGCACTCGGCCACGGCCCATTCCAGGACAGCCTGGAAGACCACAGCCTCCCTGGTGTTGAGCGTCTCCCGCTTCAGAATGATCTCCAGGGTCTGCAGGTCAATTTCACAGAAGCCTTCAGAGCGGAGAGCCAGCTCGGCCTGGGCATCGATGACTTCCCAGCAGCGCTGTGTGAGCTCAGGCTCCTCGAAAAGCCGGCTCTGAGACAGCAGTACGCAGGCATTCTTGGCCTCCAGGCTGGTCTCCAAAAAGTTGACGCAGGCCTTGGCCAGGGCAGGCACAATATACTTCTTGGCAGCATACAGAGTGGCCAGCACGGTGTCTGCCTCCAGTTCAATCTCATCACTATACAGGTATCTGCAGGGAGAGGATCGGAAAACAGACTTAATCAAAGCTGTTATTAAATAATTGATACTAATTGGCTTATCACCTAATATGAAAAAAGCTAACGATTTCAGTTATCAGTTATATGGCTTACTTTAGCAGGATTAAAAAAGCAGCAGGCTCCACATCAGGAATATGAATCTCAGATTTGCCCTCAGCGAGATCCCCATAAAACATGGCACCAAACACCGAACTCCCCACTGCCAGGACATACTGAAAGAACAGAACATTGAATTAAATCAGTGAAACAGACACTTTCCGTGTTGGTTAGTCCAAAATCATGAGCGCTTAATTCACCTTGTGCGCAGGCACTTTCTGGGACTCGCCGGGGCGACCCACGATGAAATAAACATCTGCCATGAGTTCGTTATTAAACATCAGAGCGTTCCTGGAAAGAGAGACGATGATGTTAGAAGGTCCGGCCAAACAAACAGGGACATGTCAAAGAAACCAGAGTCACCGGGTGTGGATTTACCTCTCTCGGAGTGTGGGATGAGTGGATTGCCAGCTGGCAGTCTCGACGTTGTTGTTGTTGAGGTTCTGCTGTGCGGCGGTGGCAGTCAGAGTGGTCGCTGTCTGGGACACTTGGACGATACTCTTTTTGTTGGCAGGTGTCACCGCCGTGCTGTTACTGTTCGGTAGGTTGGTGTTTATGCTGGCAGGGTAGAGCTCTGCAGCCATCTTCTTCTTCAAGGACAAAGTCACGATTTCATAGCATGCTGGCAACTTGCCTGGCTGCTTCCCACTTTTTCTAGTCCTTTTCAGGCTCTCTGGAAGCAAAAGAAAAAACGTCAACAACTTCATGATCCGGCCATACAGGCAGTCCGGGGGTGTTGGCATCAGAGAGCAAATCCACGAGTGTGTGGAGTAATTGAAAGGCAAGGTGGAGCGAGTGGAGCCCTGTGATTTACACGGGACTGAGTGTGCCAAAACACCGCTCTATTTGGGGCAACAGCGCAGCGGATCTACAATGCATTATTCCCAACCGAGTGCTCTTCCCTCTCTCATTGAGAAAACATCCCGTTACCGAATCCACATCCATGCCCGGTTTGTTGACCGTGCTGCCATCACCGCATCCTCTGTCTATGGTCTCGTCTGATCGGTCATTAGAGACCCGAGCGGATTCGCTGACCGCGCGCGGCTCTGAGCGCATCCCCCACTGTTTCCTCCGCCGCGTAGTAAGCAGCTCGTTTTGTGTCGCGGACGCGGACGCCCAGCCGCGCGTCAGCCAATGGGGTTTCCGCACGCCGCCTACGTCAGCGCCCCCGAAGCGCCGCCCACCGCACACGCGCCCGCCCATTTTCGCCATAATATTCTCCGAAGCGCAGCCCTTTAACCCCTTGCGGGATTTGTTGACAATGTAGGCGCACGTCACCATTTACACCATTTACACCGCGGCTTTATTTCTATTCTTATAGGAGAAAAACATAATCCGGAACGCGCTCTATTACATACACAACGCACAAAAACGCACAAAGATACGGCGTGTTTATAATAAACGCCAGCTCCAGGTTTTGTATCATTGACTAAGTAACTTTAAAACTAGTCATCGCAACCATCAAACCCAGTGCAGTAATCCAGTACGGGCTCATTCACCACTTTAACAACACATTGAATTGTATAGTTTGCTAACCTTGCCTGTGAAGTCCCGATACTTAGACGCTTCATCGTTTCCTGACTGGGATGAATAAACATCTGCAGCAGAAGTGCACCAGATACTCCCAAGTACCAGACCAAACTGACGACTATACACTGTATATACACACAGCGCTATGATGCCTACATAAGAAGAAAGCAGAAAGTGGCACCAGAGATGATCTCTCTCTCTCTCTATCTTACACACACACACACACACACACACACACACTCATTCAGTAACACTGACTAGTCGGAAGTGAAGATCTGGTGATTGAGCCCACCAGCAGACCCGAGAGAAACTGTGCTGATGTAGAGTTTTTTGTCATTTCGTTACCTTAGAAAGCAGAAGCAAAAGCGCAGGTGAGAAGGAAATGCATTCAGGTTTGCTCTGTGGACGCCCGATCGCAGCCAGAAGCCATGTTAAATCCGGAGCTTACTGTGGGAGAGGGGGTTGGGCTTCCGTCCTGTTCCCACATCGCTTTCCCGGCTTTCCAACAGAGGGCCCCGGCGTTACAAAATGGATCAGGAGCACTTTATCCAAAGCGAGTCAGGGCTAAGCGGCTTTTTAGTCTTATTATACACATCTACATAACAAGTGTTTTGACGGACAGACTTGTTGATAATGCACGTATCTGCAAAAAAAACCAAAAACCAACACATTCTCAAGAAATCACGTGTTTGCATTTATTTGTTTACGCACGATTGTTAGGCGTTCTCATCCCCATTCACGTTATTACTATATTATTAAAGAGTCGTTACATGTACGACAGCACTGGTCATAATTTATTGGATTGATAGTGTAACTATTTACAAAAGCAGCAGGAGTAAAACACGACAAAACACGCTGCTAAAGAAAAACCGATCAACAACATTGTGGTGTAACCAGGACCAGTTTGTTTTATTCCCATTATTCCACAGCAATTTGCAAAACAACGACATTTGAGTATGTTAAAGGACATACAACGCCTTTTATCGGCGTGTAGTTCGATTTCTTGTTGTTAGAGCACATTCTTTTGCTTACTATTAGTCTTAGTTTATGTATATCCTTCTGGACAAGTTGTCACTATAAAAATGATAATGTGTTACACAATTGTGTAAACCTGTGGCTTTGCATCCAGTGTTACAGCCTGCTAACCAATCAGATTTAAGAACTCCACATCGCTGTGGTATAAATCCGATTAATCGCGGTATCATATGGAGTTTAATAATATCATGTTTTTAAATGAAAACCTTGGAAGTTTCGTGTCATTTATAATCATGCATAATACAGTATGTTGCACACATTTTAAACATAGGCAGTATTTGAATTAGGCTGAATTAGGACTAAGATGGCCCTGATTATTTTTATATTTATAATTTGTTTTGGCTTGAACGCAAGTGACTTTTGAAGTGAACATGGGACGGAGGTTTGCTTACAGCATGCCCCAATCGAGATATACCACAATCTAACTTTATATAGATAAACAATTTAGGCTTGCAGAGCAGGTCAGGAACTTACTCCATATTTGGTATTGCTTAACACTAAGAGCCTGGATATCAGTTTTTTCAAATATGGAAAACTTGGATTGTGTACACAGAGAATCATTTTAGTAAGAAAGGTTGAATTCTGTCATGTTTTTATATGTACAGTTTAACAAATCGGAATAGGAACCAGGATAGGAATAATAACCATTCAAAAATTGAATATAAGACACTTTGCTGTTTATTGCTGAGTGGCATCCAGCACTGTAAAGATGTCCAGCACACTAGTTTATACAGTTTTGTTTGAAATCAGTTATGATCTTCTTTGGGATTTAAATGACAGATTTACATTTACATTCACGTCATTCAGCATACGCCCTTATCCAGAAATAAAATAAAGACGTAAGAAAAAACAGTGAAAAAAAAGATAAATAGTAGATTTTCCTCATCTGTATGGAACCTCCATGAGATCCTAAGTAGTAGTGATAGACAGCATGGAGATTTTAAGATTCCCTTTTAGCCTGAGTCTCGGTTAGCTTCTTCTTCACAGCTCTCACCGACGCTCATAAATGTATTTTTCTTCAGCCAGGACACTATGACTTCAACTTCAACTTTCTTTTTCTTCTAATGCTACAGTCCCTTCTGTCCCATTACATTGGTTTATCTGTCATAACAATCTCTGTAGTCCACATCAAGTAAAGATTTCAGATCCTGGCATTAGTTCTAATCTGTATCATATCCCAGTACAAAATCTTGTCAGCGACTTGTCAGATAGCAGTTGACTGTTATACAGATGGCACAGAAAGGTCAGTCCCTTCATTGTTATATTTCACGTAATTAATATGATAATTCAGTAGAAAATTGGCCATAAGATAGGAAAGGCTCATGACATGCGCAGTCCTGGGGGATTTCCGTGCCTTTTTTTTTTCCTTTCACACACAGGTGGAGTCCATATATTATTTCCTTTCGACAGTGCCTGCCTGGTTCTGTGGGCTGAACTCCTTTTACTGTTATTAGGACAGCAGTCAGTGACGTGTTTTTTACTGGGCCAGCAGAGTGAGTTTATTCAAGGACTTTGAAGTAGGTGGAAGTTAGGGATGTTTGTTTCAACAGAGTGTCTCAGAACCAGAACACATCGCATACTCCCTATAGAGAAGCAGGTTTAACATTTGCCCCTTATGTCAAGGAGAGCCATAAAGAGATGTCCTTTGTGACTCACAAAAACCCCTGTAGGAGTAGCTATAGGGATATACTTTTACTGATTTAATAATTTGTGTGAGAGAGAGAGAAAATCCAGAGACTAGAAATGGCATCCAAAAAGTATATTTAGTAATGTTAGATGTCTCTAGCCAAATTTTGATCAATTAGCACAGGACCTGTGATGTCTGCATAAATCCCAGAGATGGATGTGCCTTCACGAAGCATGCATGGCTATGATATAACTGTTCTAGAAACTTAATATCTTACCTCAAACCCCCAGAAGCACTACTTCTCTGACATGTCCTTTCAAACAATTTCTGTATTTTATTGGGTTCAGTGTTTTAAACTCAGACAGTACTTTATTTGATTTCATTTTGGCCAGAGAGAATAGAAAAGAGCACTTCCTGGATCATTCTTACTCTATAGAAAAGTGCAAAACCTTTTTAACCACTGTATATAATTCAATCTTTATATTCTATTACCTGTGGGTTTTTTTTCTGCTGGTAATTTCAGAGATGGTTAAACACAGAATGCTGTAGTCTTTCGCAGGCATGTGCACATCTGTAAAACATTTACTGACAGGACGAATTTTAAACAGGATTTAAATCCCAGAGATACTCCAGTAATAATAATTATATTTCCCCGCAATTATTCTGAACAGGGCTTAAGCAAATGTCAAAGCAAATTTACTTTAAATGCTATTACTAGACTTTAAATGCTTTACACACTAGTACTTATAGATTTGTTTATTATTAGCGTGGGAACAGCACTTTTTTTTGTCGGACTATTGCATAATATGAACCGCTAATATTGTTGATGTGTGTGTTTTGGGTTTTTTTCAGATCCATGCTTGTATATTCCCCGCTTTGCACACATGTTGGAGTTCGGAGAGAAAACCCATGAAGTGTCTATGACTGCACTGAGACTGCTCCAGAGGATGAAAAGAGACTGGATGCACACAGGACGCAGACCGTCTGGACTCTGTGGTGCAGGTAATGTTTGATGCTAGTGACAGTATATATATATATATATATATATATATATATATATATATATATATATATATATATATATATATATATATATATATATATATATATATTGGAAATTTAGTGAAGTAGCAGCATTTCGAAACTTTACTCGTTTCTCACCGAAGTGCTTGGGAGAAAAAAATGTCTTTGTGCTGTTTACTTGGATGAAGGTGAACATTTGGTGAAAGGCAGCATGTGCATCTGTAGGCAGCATTTCAAAGAAAGACGAAAAGTACTGGTCGTAAAACACCTCAAACATGGTATTATCCCCTATGGACAAAACAAACATCTGTTGTCTGGTGAAAAGGCAGCAGAAAAACTCATAATAACTAACATGGTGTGAAGGACCTCCTTTTGTTGGAAACCATAACTATGCTGTTATTGTTTCTCCTGATAAGTATGAAACCAAATGTAATGAAACTGTTTGGTCTGTGTCAAAATCGTAGCTAGCTATTTACATCTTTATTCAACGTTTACTGTTATTACATTGTTTAGAATCACAGTTACTCATTTATTTAATTACCTAAACAATGTTCAAAGTTGCATCCAGAATCAGAACTATAAATCAAATCAAATCAAATTTTATTTGTCACATACACATACATACATACAGGGTACGACATGCAGTGAAATGCTTTTTACGACTGTCCGGCATGAGGGAGTAGGATGGGGAGAAAAAAGTAAAAAAATAAACCAAGAAAAAGAAGGCAGATAAATAAAGTATAAAACTATATATATATATGAGAAAAAAGGTGTATATACGAGGTATGCTTATGGCAGTATACAGTAAATCACTAATCAATTTAAGGTGGTTTATGTGATTGTCCTTAAAGTGTCCGTGTGCGTTGTGGTGTGGTATAAAGTATAAAGTGCTGTGCAAGTCCAGAGCTAAACTGACAGCCCAGAGTTTAAAATGTCGTAGTGCGAAAATAAAAATTTGTGCAGAGAAGAAGTGTGATGATGGAGATAGTGGGCCAGTTTTTAGATCCTGAGTGTTTCCTGATTCAAACTCCAAATGGCCTGCGGGAAGAAGCTCCTCCTCATTCTCTCTGTGTTTGCTTTCAGGGAGCGGAAGCGTTTCCCTGAACGCAACAAAGAAAAGAGTTCATTGTTGGGATGGCTGAGGTCCTTCACAATCTTTCTGGCTCTGGTCCGGCACCACGTGCTGTAGATGTCCTGCAGGTCAGGGAGCTCAGTGTGGATGGTACGTTCAGCTGAACGCACCACCTCTGGAGGGCTCGCCTGTCCTGCATGGTGCTGTTCCCGAACCAGGAAGTGATGCTACCCGTCAGAAGGCTCTCAATGGTGCAAGTGTAAAAAGTCTTAAGCACCTGAGATGGTAGTTTAAAGTCCCTTAAGCGTCTCAGAAGGTACAGATGCTGCCGGGCTTTCTTCACCAGGGTGTTAGTGTGACAGGACCAAGACAGGTCCTGTGTGATGTGAACACCTAGGTACCGGAAACTGTTTACTCTCTCCACTGGGGTCCCGTTGATGTTTAGCGGTTTGTATGACCGCTTCTGCTTCGTGCTGAAATCCACTTTCAATTCCTTAGTCTTGCTGACGTTCAGGAGAAGGTTGTTCTCCTGGCACCATCTCTCCAGGTTTTTAACCTCCTGTAGGTAGGCTGTCTCGTCGTTGTTGGAGATCAGGCCCACCACAACAGTGTCGTCAGCAAACTTAATGATGGTTGTAGAGTTGGAAGTGGCCACACAGTCATATGTGTACAGTGAGTACAGCAGAGGGCTCAGAACACAACCCTGGGGAGCTCCAGTGCTGAGGGTGAGTGTGGATGAGGTGTGTTTTCCCACCTGTACGGCTTGTGGTCTGTCTGTCAGAAGGTTAGAGATCCATTGACACAGCGGCAGGCTAAGTCCCAGGACCTCCAACTTAGAGGTGAGTGTGGAGGGAATTATGGTGTTAAATGCTGAACTGTAGTCCACAAACAGCACCTTTGTATAATTCCCATTTCTGTAGTACAGGTGGCTCATCGTAGTGTGGATGAGATGTGCAATGGCGTCCTCAGTAGAATGGTTCTGGAGGTACTTGAACTGTAATGGGTCCAGTGTGTCTGGTAGTGAGGCAGTGATGAAGTGAGCAGATTTCCTTTTGCAGAGCAACTTATAAATATTTTATATCTAGGGTTAGGCTTAGGCTGAGTACTCAACGGTTATGGGCCTTGCTCAAGGGCCCAACAGTGCCAACTTGGGGGTGCTAAAATTCTAACTCACAACCTTTCAATCAGAAGTCCAATGTCCTAACCACTGAGCACAGAACCAAAAGTCCATATGTGCTTATTGTAAATGTGCCTACATTACATTTATCGCATTTGGCAGATCTTATCCAGAGCTATTTACAGTTGTCTCAGTTACACAGCTGAGCACAGTTAAGGGCCTTAGTCGAGGGCCCAGCATTGACAGCTTGGGGGGTGCTGGGATTTGAACCCATGACATTTCAATCAGAACAACATACAACATTTTATCCACTGATCCACTTATCCCATGTAGAGCTGGTGCTTGAATTGAATTGTGTGTAGTGTTTAAAATCCGGTCCATAGTGGATCTACACTAACATTTAAAGGAAATAAGTTTAACCTTCAAAGGTCAATTCACAATTTTATTTCAAATTGAATCTCTGAATGGCACAGAAGATCACAGGTTGATTATAAGGATTAAAATGCAAGCCATTCCGGGTAGATTCTTTTTCCTCAGGCTCTGTAATGTTTAACATTTCCTCAAGCTTTCAAAAACATACATTGTCACTGTTGGCTGGTAGATGAGGAAAGGAACAAACCCTTTTTTGATAGAAAAGAATACAGATAGACAGATGGGTAAATTTTGCAATGGTAAAAAAATTTATTCCACAGTAGACTGAACAAAGTTTGCCATAAAAAATATGCCTCACAAATCAGAACCTCCATGAAATTCCAAGTGATAAAGATATGCTGAATGTTTTTACCAGACCGTGAAGCAAACCCATACTGTGTTTGATATGGGAGCTAAAATGAGTTGTTGTGTTGCATAACACACCTAAACGCAAAGCTCTGCACATTCTGTTTTGCTGCACAGACCCCTTGGCCATCCATCTGAAGGTCAGCATTTAAGCGTTGCACTCTGCCATCAGCAAGATGCCCTCACCCCCGAACAGGAAACAAACTGTTTCCATACATCTCTATTCTGTCTTTCAATAGCTTACATTCTATTTTGCAACATCCAAAGGTTCAGGAATTGTATTCATTATTCATCATTCGCTGTGTTCAGGGAAACAATTTTTAATCAAAGGCGAACTGTTGAAAAATCTAGAGTTAATGTGAAGGGTTAATTAAAAACATTCAACCATGTAAATAGCCCATTCCAGTGCCATTGTTTTGGCCCTTTTGTCACATCATCTGCGTCATCGTCTACTAAACTTTAGAGTGAGAATCTGTTTGTAAAGGTGTGTATTTTGGTCCATATTTTATAGCCGGTTATACACTGTGTGCACAATTATTATGCAAATGATTATTTTGACCATATCATTTTATCCATAATTTCCAAGTCCTTGAATGCTTATTGGATTTAATGCATATCAGGTGATGTGTATTTGTGTAATGAGGGAGGGTGTGGCTTATGGAGATCAACACCCTATATTAAGGTGTGCATAATTATCAGGCAGATTCGACGCCTCAGGAAAAATGGGCCAAAACAGAGATTTAACTGACTCTGAAAAGTAAAAAAAATTGTAAAAAGTCTTTCACAGGGATGCGGCACTCTCGAAATATCTAAGATATTGGGGCGTGACATCTCTCTGAACAGTGTCTGGGAGCCCTGGTTGCGGCTGCACAAAAAGTTGATTCTGACCAGATCAAGAAACTGACTGACTCCGTGAATGGAAGGCTTGTGACTGTTATCGAAAAGAAGGGTCGCTATATTGGTCACTGAGGTTTTCTTTTTGATATTTCAGAAATGTTTATTTGTACATTTTGAGTTTGTTTATTATTCTCACTTTAACAGGTGCAAATAAACAAGTGAGATGGGAAAATCTTTGTTTTTCAATTAGTTGCATAATAATTCTGCACACTAATAGTTGCCTTATAATGGTGTGCATGTAGATATTCTCTTTAGAAAGCCAACACTTCAGTTTTACTACTTAAATGTTCAGGTTTGAGGGTTTGTTAACATTGTGGATTGACCAAGAGCACTGTAGTTGTACAATAACAAAATTAATCCTCAAAAATACAACTTGCCTAATAATTGTGCACACAGTGTATAAAGCTTGTTAAGTTTGTGCTCTTCACCAAATTGAATGCCAAAAAAGTGACCGGCTATTCTGTAGTCACTCACTCATATTTGTGTTTTCTCAGCATGTCTTTAAATGCACAGCAGTGAATTGTAACAGTGCCACTTTAATACAAATAAACCCAGTGTGAGGAAGGCAGCTTAAATAAAAGCCTGCTCTTTCCAGCTAATAAACTGTATTTGATCATCTACAACAGTAAATCATATTTATATTAATCTGATGGTCAGAATATTTCCATCCTGCATTTACAGTCTCGTAATCAGAAAACGCCTAAATGAACCTTGAGGTCCCAGTTTTTATGAAGCGAATGCAGTTGGAGTTTACCACCTTAATCATTTTTCACACATACCGTAATTTCCGGACTATTAAACGCACCCAAATATAAGCCGCACCCACTGAATTTGACAAAGATTTTTATTTTGAACATAAATAAGCCGCATGTGTCTACACTGAAACTAATGAACTTTACACAGGCTTTAACGAAAGACAGTGTCTGTTACACGGCTTGTATCTAAACAGTAGCCTACCAAGAAAGTCATTGTTCACTGTCTTCCTCCTTCCTTTCACAACTATTTCTCTCTGGAGTTTATCTTTTGGCATCGTTGTGCGTTTAAAAATCACCATCGGTGAAGCTTTTCTCCTGATGACGTGCAGTTCAGAACACGGGTGAAGTGCGTTTTTTCATGCCCGGTTGTTTTCAGCGTGACGAATGATTTGCATTTCCTGTTTACAGTCCGAGTGGTCGGCAGGTCAAACGTCAGAGGAACCTCATCCATATTTATGATGTGGTCACGATTCAGTGGGAGCGCATCTGATTTAATATAAAGAGTTTCATTGGTTCACCTGAACCCGTTCGGCAATTTCATTAGTCTAATGATATGGGGCTCAGTTTTTTGGCTTGAAGTTTGTGAAACCGGGAAAAACCCCGGAAAAATCCATAAATTAGCCGCTTCGTTGTTTAAGCCGCGGGGTTCAAAACGTGGGAAAAAAGTAGCGGCTTATAGTCCAAAAAATACGGTACTTCTGTATTATGCCATCTTGCTCTTTTTTTACCACTGTGTTAAATATGGGATTATAGCCTACTGACACCTGCTATACTTTTGTATCTTTAAAATGAGTGTTCAGTGATTTTTTTCTTCAAACTAGTGTTAGATAGTCAACTGTTTAATAGACTGGCACAAAGACATGTTTTGGCAGCTTGTGAATGATATAAGCTCTGCTTCACGGTCTTCAAATCACGATTTAAGCCATCGCACCCTTCTTTTTCTTGTAAATACTCCAGTAATGAATTTCTTACGGGTAAATGTTACTTTTCTTTCAAATTCAATGCTTTTTTAAATTCAAAGCTTGCTGTTCCGAAACCGAACTTTTTCCCAAGAAACAAAGACTTTCTTTCTTTTTCTTCTATAGTTATCTCTAAACAGGTGGGTGCTGGTTGCATAAAGTTAGCAATGAAACTTTTATTGAAGTGTTTGTGAAATGCTGCATAAAGCAGTTATGGGCACTGAGCTTAAACGCTGGCAGACGACCCAAGGTGACTTGTACAAGCTTGTTTTTGTGTTCATGTGCTCTATATTTTTGCCATGTTCAGGTGCTGCCACACTCAAGAAATGTCTCCTTATTACCTGAGCAGATTTATTATAGGAAATGGATGACATTTTATTCTTGCAGCTCTGTTGGTGGCGGCCCGCATGCATGAATTCCGCCGCACGGTGAAGGAGGTCATTGGCGTGGTGAAAGTATGCGAGGCGACTCTCAGAAAGAGGTAGGTGACCCAGCTTTATGTATGAGTGGGTTTCTTTTAGTGTTGCATGTTTAGGAATATTCGTATTGAGATGTACAGTAGTATGAGTGAAGAAAACCTGGTTGATGGATTTTTTTTTTCTCTTTTGTTTTTCTTTGGTTTTCTCGCTGATGTGCTTTAATTCGTTACTTTTTCACGTATCTGTACTTTACTAAAGTGTTTTTTCAATTTGGAGAGACTTTTATTTGAACGTCACTACATTTCAATGTCAAATATTTTAATTGGATATTAATTGGATAATATTTGAATTTAATTTTTTAATTGGATGAAAACTTGACTGGTCAAACACGCAGCAATCCACCAATCAGCGCAGAGCACGCGCTCTGTTCTGAACTTGTTTGGATTGGCGCTTGGTGGCATCTACTTATCACCAACATACAGCATCAGTTCAACAGCAAGCAGAACATTTTAAGAGGAATAAATAATGGAAGAAACTCCTGACTCGAACTTGACACAACACCTGTTTCCTTATTTGCGTGATTTTTGTGGATGAAAAGAAGGTTTTGTACTCATGATCATTTTTTATAGAAATCAATCAGTGTTTGACTCATTAATTTAATTGTATTAATAGATTGTTGTGTTTAGAGTAACATTAGATTATTTTCACATAAACTGAGTTGATTAAGCCTTGTGACACAAATAATAACAAGACATACTTTTGTACTTTTACTCAAGTAAAAGTTTAAAGGATGCACTTTTACTTTTACTGGGTGAACAGAGTGCATGGTTTGTGTACTTCATCCACTACTGATCATTTCCTCATTAATATATTACCTGTAGAACTGCAATCTGATTTGTTGATTTTGGCCTCGCCGGTGACATCAGAATGTTTCATGGTGTTGGTCCCACATGAGCACTAAGAGTTATATAGCAAAAGGTAAAATTAAATGAAAGAACTAATATATAAAAATGCTATATAAGGTTGCTTGCATGATGCCAGAATGTACATAGAATATTCCGATACTTTGTTTTATTTTCAGTGAGTGAAGAATAAATGCTATAGAAACACCATCATTTAAAGTAGCAGCATTTAACCTTTGGTGATTCTGTGATGGAAATGTAACAATTATTTAATACACTCCTGCTACTGTATAAGAGATTAGGTGTAGCATTGTTAATAAGAGTGTATCCAATTTGCATCCCACAGCATTGTGATTTAAGGCCTTTTTTTTTCTTTCAGTCAGTTCTGCACATTCAGTGCACCAAACCACAGTTCTGATAGGAATACTGTACACGATTATGAAGTCTTTGGAAAAACTGGATGCCTGTAATTTTACCATAATTTACATGATCTCTTTTTAGGCTAACAGAGTTTGAGGACACACCCACCAGTCACCTGACCATTGATGAGTTCATGCGAGTGGACCTGGAGGAGGAGTGTGATCCCCCTTCTTTTGTTGCTGGTCAAAAGAAGTTAAAGATCATGCAGGTTGAGTTTTGCATAGCTCCTGGTGTACTTTATGCCCATGACACATTTCTATTTTTTGTATCTTGTTCAATTTCGCAGCAAATTTTTAACAAGATACAAATTCGTTTCTTGTTTTTTTCCCCAGTTGGAACAGGAGCTTGCCAAGAAGCTTGATGAATATCAAGGTTAGTTATCGCAGCTGAAAAATAGAATTTGTGTTTTGTACATTTTCTGAAGTCAGGCCCTTTTTCAGCTTGTTCTCAGCAGTATCTGACTATTTCAATTTTTTTGCTTGAAGAAGCATTTTAATATTCTATGAGAACAATGGGATGAAGAAGCACGTTACATCAGTTAGGCTTTTAGGGCAATATTCAGAGCTGTGTTCAGCATCGGCTCTAAAATGTAAAATAGACTGGCAGACTGAAAGACTTCAGAAGATGCATAAGAATGTAGTGTGTGTGTGTGTGTGTGTGTGTGTGTGTGTGTGTGTGTGTGTGTGTGTGTGTGTGTGTGTGTGTGTGTGTGTGTGTGTGTGAGGCGGGGTGGGGGGTTGTATTTTATGCATTTGGAATGGACAGGTGAGGAACAGCATAAAGTTGAGCACCACTGTGATGTACATACATATGTTATTGTGAAATTTGTGAATTACAGACAGTATTAAAACATAAATATGACATACATTAATAGGCACATTATTTTAAAAGGAAGAGCATCAAGTTAAATAAAAAACATTGACATTATTTTTAATAAAAACTGCACGTGCATTAGGATTTCATCAGCTTCATGAGTTTGTGAACTCAGCTTTTGAAGTACGATATAAAAGAATATAAGCAAGATGTAAAATAAAATTCACTGGATTAAGTGCTTGTTCTTATTGGATTTTTTCCCTCGTACTTATTTCAATCTTCTAGATTTTTTTGTGTATTTTTTCTATTGCTTTTATTTAATATAGTATTACACCATACAGCCAAAAATATGTGGACACCAGTCTTATGTGCAGTGTGCATGTTAAACATCCCAATAAACGCGTTAAACAGATTTAGTTCCCCTTTATACTATTTCCGTCTTCAGTCTGCGTTTTCTTTCAGAAATGCATAAACAAACGCTCCTGCCAGTGGTATAGATGCTGAAAACCAACTCTGTAGATTCTATGGAAACATGTAGACGTGAATTACACACAGATAATTCGTTTTAAGAGCCCCGAAAATCGGGTGCATAGTGCCTCTCTGCATGCCCTCAACTTTAGAATTTAATTAGGCAAATCTGAATTTGACCATTAAACATTAATTACATGCTCCATAGTATTTCAAATGCCTTCAAGATCATGTTGGGAAAAAGTACAATGCTATGGTTTGAGTTAATTCGAGAAGTGGTGTAGTTTGCCAGAGGCAGTGTTGTAATTGAGATGCGGTGCATTTGCTTGTCTCTAGGTGAGATCAGTTCCTATCGGGATGAGATCGAGACTGAACTGGAGAACAGCAGGCCTAAACTGAGAGGAATCTATGCCATGTATGTGCAAGAAGGTACTGTGTTCGCTGAGTTTGGGTGTTTATTTCTGTAAATTTTAATATATATTTTTAAGTATTTTGTTTTTATTTCAAGTATTACAAACTGTTTGTTTATTTAGTTGTAATTAATGTGTCATTTGGTAGCCGCAATCAGTTGTAAATTAACTTGAAGAGGAAGTATATTTGCTCCTCATGATTACATTTGCAAATCCCTCCTGTCTCTTTGTTAGACACCAGCGATGGCAGTGTGTCTCTGGGGTCGGACCTGGCAGGAGATGAGGACACGGAAGATGAGGAGATGGAGGCGGCAGCTCAGCACCTCCATGAGGACTTCATGAACCAGGTGTTACCTGAACTGGCGCAGGGACCTCAGGGGGGCACAAAGGCACAGGAGCAGGGTAAAGAAACAGCAGAGCTGCCCAGTGGCTCCACTCATGTGCCACTGACTTCACTGCTTGGGCCACTTCCTAGTGCTGCCAGCCTTGGCCTCACAGACTCTATCCGCCATTGCCTGACAGACAAGGGGGAGGATGGTGAGTGGATGAAGTATTAGTGTCCTACATGTGGTGTTTTTTTTTTTTTTGAGTTATGTAACTGTTTTTAAAGACTAATTTGATTATGATGGATAAGATGACCTACAGCTGCACTAGTCACAAAACGCTCTGTTAATTTGTTTTGTTGTCCCCATTGTATGCTTCATGATAAATAGAGAACCCCAAGCTCATTAGAGATAGAGTCATAATCCGAAACAATTAATGCGAAATAATGTTATATATTACAACTCGTAAACTTTCTTTTGATATGACTATGTACAGTGTACAGTAGTTCATGTTTGACAAGCATTTCTTTTTTTATTTAGTATTAGCTTTTTATTGTACATTGCTCACATTTACAAAACATGGGTACTTCTTCTGGATTTGTTCTGGTAGTCTGCATTTAACTGCTTTACCTTGGCTTCATCTAATATGTATCATTTATTTCTCTCACTTCTTAAACGAGTTTTTTTTCCATTTTATTTAGTGCTTCAGTTTTCATTCAGACGTAATCGTCAGGAACGTCTGGAGGCAAATGGTCTGCATTTCTTGAAAACAATTAGAGTTAATTTTACAGTCCTTCACAGTGTGGGAAAGTCAAAACCACTGGAAGCAGGAATTAGCCTAATCAATACAGCTAATCAATGCACTCTCTACTGATTTGACCGACCTATAGTCCTTCAGGCAGGACTCTCAGGACTGAAATAAAGTCTTTTTTCCTCAAGTATTACCACATATTCTTTTTAGAGTTGTCTTAAATCTTAAGTAATAACAATGATAGCATATAAGGGATGCATTTTTTATTTTATTTTAGCAAATTCTCTATCTGTTCCATCTGTAACAATAACCAAAAAGCCTGGCATAAAAACTATAATTTAACATTTTGTATCATGAATGGGCTACAGACTTGATTGACTTGATTGAAAAATTATTAAATAGTGGTTAGTAGTGGTTAGTAGTCTCCAGGTGGAGACTTTTTTTTTTTTTTTTTGGACGAGCATTGTCAAGTCAAGTCAAGTCAAGTTTATTTGTATAGCGCTTTTCACAACAGACATTGTCTCAAAGCAGCTTTACAGAAAATTACATAATTGTATTTATTATGAAAAATAAATAAGTGGAAAAAGTGCATCAGAAAAAAAATACTAAAAAAATGAACAGAAGAAATGCATGGTGCTGGAGGATTAAATATTTAACACATCATACAGGTCTTTTGCTTTTCAGTCATGCCGGGCTTGCGTGTATTTCGCGTGATTAGTGTCAGTACACTAATAAGTACAGCACATTAGCTAGTATTGATACACAAAACATCAATGAAATTGATCTTGACTTAGTTAGGATTGTAATTAAAAGCATGTTCTGCTCAAAGAACATTAACCTTGAAGTAATGTGCTTATGGCTGATGTGATGTTTGGAAAGAGGGCTCTAAAGTGTTGATATATCCATCATTTATTAATGCGCTCTTTGCTGACACCTAAAAATCCTATTCAGTCTGCTTAGCCAAGCAATACTGTGTTGGTCTCAGCACTCAGCACCTGCAGGCCGTTCAAATTCACACTATTCTCTTTCTGCCTTTTGACCCCGCCATTGATCTTTGCCCTGTCATTGACCTGGATTTTGGTATTGACTCTTTGCTGGTCGCCCCCGGGGCTGTTATAAGAGGCGTGACGAAGGTGCACAGCTGTGATACAGACTGGAACTATCTGCTGATGCCGGTGACGAAGGGAGTTTATGGGATTTTCACTGAGTGGCTGCAAGCCAATATTATTCCCCATCATTTATCGTCCTTTGTAAAGGGGAGGCTGATGACTTTGCAGTAGCAAAAGCCTCTTAGAGTCTCTGGTAAACACAGCTTTATTGCCATCTCCTCCGCAGGAACGAATCCACCTCCTCACAACAATAATAACAAAATGCGCAGCAGACTGCAAAATCTCGGCTCTCGCAGACACTTGCATAATGATTTGTGTGGATTATCATGAAGAGATGGTGGGGGGAGAGAGTTTCACCTGCAGAGCATGGATAAGGATTGTGGAAAAAAAAAAGGTCAGGAAATAGAGACTGACTGTCGCATTGTTAAGATTGGAGAAAGTGAAAATGGTAGATAGACACAGGTGGAGAAAGTGTGAGCTGAGGATTGGAAAAGGGAGCGTTTAAATCTGCCTGTGTGAATTTTTGAAAGTGAGAGTGACAGAACAAACAGCAGTGTGTGGCACTCCACTTTCTCTCCCTCTCTCTCTTTTTTTTTCTCACTCTTTCTCTCTGTCTGTCTTTCACACCCTTCATCACAAGCACAGCAAGGAAGAAAGCACTCTTAGTCCCATAGCCTCCTTCCCTTCTTCTCATCAGTGTCTATTTTAAGCAGCTCGATTTCTGACTGGCAGGACACTTTTAGCCCAGAAAAGGGTTGTAAGTAGTTCATGCTCATGTAATCAAAATAGTTTTTTTTACCTCCAAACATCAGATCTTGTTTGATATATTAATGAGTATAATGGGTCTAAACGAGGCATCGTCATGCGTGAATATGTCCAAAACCCCAGTAACAAGTATTGAGTAAATCCTTCTCTAGGTCATTTAGTTACGGTTCTAAGAACCTTCATTGAACCCTGCCTTCTAAAATGCAGTGCAGACTGATAGGAAAAACTCACACATCAAATTCTTGACAAATAATTGAAATCAGAGGGCATTTGGATACGGAGTGCGTCCAAAGACAGTAATCCTCGGCACAGTTTAGACCGCAGAACGCATTCAATGCGCATTATCTGTTCATCAGATCAGCAGTTACCAGAAGCGACCAAGCTGCAAGAGTCATTTCGGCACTCGCATTGATTTTACAATATTATTCCGGCATCGGCCTGTTGTTTCCGTAAGGGAATTGTAGCTGCAGCTTTTAGACGCTGAAGCTCTTGCGTCTGACAGGTTTCACAAATCGTAGTGCTGTGCAGTTTCATCCTTCTGCTGAGTGAGCGTGACTCTGCGATCCCCCCCCCCCAACACACACACACACACACACACACACACACACACACACACACACACACACACACACACACATACACTTCATCTACCTCATTTGGTGGATGCGCTTTTCTTGCCAAAAGCCTGGGCTACCTCTTCTCGTGCCTTTGTGGGTAAAATACCAGTCTATTGGCTGCCATGAATGCTGGCAGCTGCACATGATTCAGAGTGATGGACCCATGGCCTGAGGTAAAGGGAGAGGCAGAAAGAGAAAGTGCAGCCAAGGAATGGAGAACGTGTCACCGGAGATGACAGCTAGATTCTGTAAACATTCAGAGGATGACATTCAGCATGGGGATTTCTGAGAAAAAAAAGTAAATAAATAACTAAAAACAGCTAAACCCTCCTAAGTCCTTCGCAATGCTTAACTTTTTAGGGGTGGATTGAAATGATTGACAATGTAAATTTGCTGAGGGATACTGAGAATTAGTTTTTCTCCCTCTTGATCCCATTACAGCAGTATTCTGAAGTTCCCCTTATGTAGCTGCTATTATTTAGCAAACTAATGTTAGAAAGGTGGTGCTTGGTTTCTAATCATGTTTCCTGTATGGTTGAATCAGTGACACCATTTAAATATCTCACCAGTATTTGTAAACTCCATCATCGTCGCGGAGAAGTGTTTTTTTTTTCTTCCAAAAAAAAAAAAGGTTGCCAGTTTTACCAGCCAGTGGTGGAAGACATGCGCTAGAATAATTGACAGACATGAAAATATGTTAGCCATCATTTTTCTGCACCAGAGTGGAAGTGTTGTTAAAAAAAAGAACTGTGGATATTAATAGTTCCTCACAGACATAGGGATATAGTGTACTGCTGGGACACTGGTATGTGTGTGTGTGTGTGTGTGTGTGTGTGTGTGTGTGTGTGTGTGTGTGTGTGTGTGTGTGTGTGTGTGTGTGTGTGTGAGTACATTGCCTTTTTCTCCGAGGATGGATTTTGATAAACAGTATGCAGTAGCCAAGCCGTGACATTTACACACATTTTATCTCATATACCCTTTTGGCTCTACAGCACAAACAGTGGGAACGAGCAGCGAGGGTGGAAGGGGGTTTGTAAGGTCGGACTGCTATATTGCAGAATCCCAGACTAAAGCCTGTGCTTTAACTGTAGATTTCATGATCCGTTTTGATATGAGCTTGAGATTTTATTGTATTTGTATCACTCTATCGTTGTTTTTATTTCTTTCCCAACCAGTGCTATAAATAGCGACTTTCTGAGTAGGCTAATTTCTGTGTTTCAGCAGAAGCGCTTAGCCTGAGTGCCTAGTTTATCTCTGTGTCATTTCGCATCAAACTTATCTTGTTTATTTGCATAAATGATTCACATGACTCATTATGCAATTTGAATTATGCTAGTTTACAGTTCACAGGCATATTAGGCTCTTCAAAAAAAAAAAATAATAATAAACATGCTGAATTTCCATGATTCAAGCTTCCATCTTTGGAGTTTCTTCTCCATGTCTTCTCATGCACAGCATGTTTGCTGTTGTGTAAACATATCCCCCAGCTGCAAGTAGCAGTTTTCTGTCTCTTCTTGTGTAACTTTGTATTACATACAGCAGAAAAAAATGACATGGTTATGGGCCTAATTCAGCCGTTCCCACTGCTTGTTGTAATGATGGCTGCATTTCTCCAGGTTACTCCCACTCCACGAGGCTGCTGTGGAGGCATGTGGAGGACCTTCAGGTTTGTGAGTATGGATGCTATTCAGCAGCCCCCGGTTAACTGTAATCTGCTGCAGAAAAGAAGCCTAATTGTACCGTGCTGTTTCCTTCATTCTGTTCTCTCAGCAGTGGCTGTGCAGTTGCTGTAAGGAGCTGCGGTGATTTGCTCTGTCGAGTTTGATATGTGACAGCCGCGGCAAGCCCTGTTGCGTACTCCGGCGTGCGTGCACCAGGCCATGCTTGAGTAAGGTTGCCACTGACAGCTTGTCAAAGACAGACATTTTTTAAATATATGAGAAATTTGCTTACCTACAGAAAAAAATCTGAGGTGTTAAAAATGAGTGGAAGGAATGTGGACAATTTATAAATATATATATACATATATATATATATATATATATATATATATATATATATATATATATATATATATATATATATATATATATTTTTTTTTTTGCAGAACTAAAAGCTCTACCTTTCTACCCAGGATCTTTTAGTAGCTTAGAAGCTGACTAAGGTGTGGCTAATGCATTTAAATTACATATAGAGAGTAATTTCATTATATACAACAAACATATGATCATAATCTAGCAAATGTGCTCTAACAATGCACATACTGTACACGCCATCAGGAAAAGCAAGTCTTGGCCGTTGTAGCTATGAGGTGTCAGTGTTATAGTAATCAATCAATATTATTATAGTCTGTCTTCACTCTGTTTTAAGAAGTTGACTATTATGTACAGCAGGTTCTTCAGTGTTACTGCATGTTTCTGATTCCGAAAAGACCGTCTGTCATTTTTAAATGCTAATCAAACCCTGTGTCCTTATATACATTTATGACATTATAACATTATGACCACTGCCAGGTGACGTTAATAACACATTATCTCTTCATCATGGCACCTGTTAGTGGGAGGGATGTTTTAGGCAGGAAGTGAACATTTTATCCTCAAAGTTGGCGTTTCAGAAGCAGGAAAAATGGGCAAGTGTAAGGATTTGTGCGAGTCTGACAAGGGCCAAATTGTGGTGTCTAGACGACTGGTCTATCAACAGTGCTCCAAGAAAGGAACAGTGGTGAACCGGCTACGACAGCCAGCCGAGGCTCATTGATGCACGTGGGGAGCTTCGGCAGTGGTTTGTGAATTCCAGCAGACAATGGTTTTCAAAGCAGCGTGTGTTAGTTGTAACTTAAACATACACTAAATAGACAACATTAACAGGGCACCTGACTTTTCCAGTCATATGTGGCTCTTCTCCAAACTGTAACCACAACCTTGGAGGTACACAATTGTCTTTGGATGCAGTAGCAATACATTTTCCCCTCACTTAAACTAGGAGAGCAAAGTCTGTTCCGGTATGACAATGCCCATGTGTTCAATGCCAGCTTCATGACGTCATACATAGGTTGGTGTGAAATATCTTAAGGGGCCTGCTATAAAGCTTTGACCTCATGTACCCCAGGCCTCATACTTGTCCACTGATTTCATCACCCTTTTAATGGGTTTATTGGCCTGGTTTGAATAAATTAGGTCAAATTTTCACCTCAATCATCACAGTGAGCATCTTGTTTGTTAAAATATGGTTTCAGGAATCATTCCTCACCTTTAACCTTGTCAGAGTCCGACAGCAGCTGATAATGACTCGCTCTGCTGTGTCAAGGAAGCTGTAGGTGCTGATAACATTGCACAGTGCTTATCATGTTACAAAAGTGAAAATGTATGCAGACAGTGGAGTGTCGAATGGATCTGCATTGACAGTACTGTAGCCGTACTGCACAAGAGCAGGACCTTTAGCTGACACTGGCGGATTTCCGGTGAGATATTCCTGATAGTGTGTTTTGGAAGTTTCAGGCTGTTTTATTAGAAGTGTTAGATTAAGATTGCGTGCCTGTGTTCAAAGAACAACTGCAGGCTTTTGACAGCTTTTTTTCGGTGTGTCTCTAGTCTCTTACAGTCAGAATGTAAAACGTCTCCGACTCGACGCAAGCAAGAAAGGAAATATACGTTTTCTGACAGACTCTGACCCAATTTCTGTCTTCATCCCACATGTAAAATCAGTTCTTCTTAGGAGCTGCTGCTTTCTTTCTAGTCTTTTGTGTGTGTGTGTGTGTGTGTGTGTGTGTGTGTGTGTGTGTGTGTGTGGTGTCGGTCATAGTCCAAGCAACTCCTAGTTTAGATAATGAACATCTGCAGAAATCCTGATCTGCAGAGACTCATTTAATTCACAGCAATATCGCAGGTCGGCCCCTCATGCTCCTCTCGCCGTTCTTAATTATCAGGGAAGAAGCCTTTTCTGTCACAGAAAAGACTCACCTGCTTAAACCGAATGTGCCGTGCGGGGCTGAACTGCAGTTTCTTCACCGGAGATTAGCTCTGTATCATTTTGACTGCAGGTAGAAATCTAATTATAGGAATTATTTTCTTCTTCCACATGCAGGTTGCACAGGTTTTGAATATGATTCTTCTGTAGTGGCGATATCCTCAATACAATGCACAGGGATATTTGTGTGGGTGCACCAATTCAGTTACATACCGTTGGTATTTGCCCGATGCTGGATTGGATCAGTTTCCAACAGGGTTAAACAATCCACCGTGATCGTTCAGGGATCATTGATTTGTGGCTTCCCCAATTCTTTAAACAGTAAATCGGTGATCTAAAATTAGCTTACAAGTGCATTCTGGTCATTCAGATGCATTTAGTTACAAGGTTTTTGTTCATATGAGACTGTAGGAAATGTTTATTTATTTTTTTTTTCAGATTCCCCCATTATAGATGTTGAATAATTATAATAATAATAATAATGTCTATGACGGGTAATTACCGAACAGAGCTGGCAGGAGCATGTGTTATTGACAGAGCTGCACATAAGTGATGCTGCTACTTAATGAAATGGAGGTCTAATTAGGACTGGAATTCGGTGTCTTCCACTCTTTTGTTGTCTTCCCCGGCCTCCAGCCAAGCAAGAAGATGATTCTGTTTCATTTAAAAATTAGGCATTAGGCTGAATTATCTTCCCTGCTCATGTGGCCTGGTGATAATCACCAAATCATGCTCCAGGGCATTTGCCGGGTTAATGGAAAAGCTTGCCCAGAAGACCAGATAAACAGACGCTGCCTGCTTTTTTTTATTTTTTATTTTTTTTTATAAATGTCATCTGTCATCTGCCCAGTGATACCTTTCACTTGTGCCTTGCAAAAGGGTAAAGTTGGTACTGCTTTAAAGGATTGAGGTTAGCCCATGATCTGTCCTCTTTATGCTTGCCGAACATAAATTGACAATCAGCTAACCTCTAATCATATTCGCCCGAGGTTACACTGCATGGTCACATATTTATTAAATCTAGGACGGTGAAACTACAAGAAGTATTAGTCTCTATGTCATTATTAAAACATCAGCTAATGTAACATGGCGGTGTTGTGCTGCTAAAGGAAACTACAACAGCAGGGTAGTGTGATTCAACCTAACATGAAGCAGATTTCTATAACCAGCTGAAGATTATTTTACAACAGGTTTATATATTTTATATCATGGCTACTTGTATTAAGAAATGAAGTATTTTGATACATGCATGCTATTAATATTAAATAGGAAACTGTAAAATGTGGCTAAATTCTTCATGAAGATGTTTTTGATGAAATAATAAAATAATGAGTTCAGTATTATTTCAGTTGTTGACTCATTAATAGGTGTATTGTTGCATTTAGTCATTTTATTATTTATATTGTCGCTATATTGAGGTAATTGTGACTAAAATGGCATTCCATAGATGTTGAAAGAGAGCTGCTTAGTGGAAGGGGATTTAGCATAAGTAACTGTTAGAGTAGCATCATAAGTGATCATGATGCAATACATCATTGTGAGCAATGTTAATTATAAAATAGCAAATGAAGCAGAATAACAAATCATGCAGTAGAATTTCAAATGAGTTCATGTTTCTTTAGGGCATTAACTAATGCATGCCGTTTTTTTTTCTTTCTTATCTGCCTGCAGAGGACAAGTCAGATAATGGCGAGCTTAATCTGGAAGGCATCGATGAGGACGAGATCGAAAAGGTTTGTCTTATGAAGAGAAATGAAAGAGATCTTTTCAATATCACATGAAACATTCCCATTGCCACTCCTGTCTCTAAGCAGCCTGTTAGACGGTGATGCTGTAATGCATGTTCACAAAGCTGTTTGCCTGAACGCTCTCCGTGTTAATCAGCTCATTAGAGAACGATTTGAGATCTTGCAGTCTTGATGTTTAGCATTACCCCTTATCAACTGTGTGCTCTCCCCGGTGCAGTACATTCTCAATGAGAAGGAGGTGCAGGCTAAGACGAAGCTGTGGATGATGCAAAATGAAGAGTATCTAAGGGAGCAGAAAGGTAAGGGGAACAAAAAAGACGTGCTTAACACATTCATTAACACTCACTCGATTATCGCAGTACAGATGGCTATCAACCCAGCGGGTGCGACGCCCAGAGAAGGGGAACTTCTGGAATAAAAATAGAGCTTAATGAAGTGAAAGGATTTGTTGCCCATTTGGAAAAGTGAGCGAGTACCTGTGAGCAAATTGCAAATCAAATTTCAGGATTTTCCTTTCTTCAAGTATTCAAACATGAATAAATCTTAGATAAAACCTGCTTCATTACACTTAAGGTTAATTCAGTACATCCCTGTAGGAGTAGCAGAAAGCCTTTTTATGGCATATATGAGTGTATCCTGCTGTCAAAGCAAATGCTTTGAGCAAACTTGATCATTTTCATCATAATCTAATAATCGATTGGACTGAATTCATCGTAGGAAAAAACTGCATTAAATATGCATTGAATATTTTGTTCTTCCTCGAACTGATACCACAAAGGTGGAGGCACAGAAATCTTTAGGATGTCTTTGGAGATGGTAGCATTAAATTTTGAGAATGCCCCTGTGCACAAAGCGAACTTCATGACTTTATAGTTGACATGGGTTGGAGTGGAAGCGCTGGAGTGGCCTGCTATAGATCTCCGACCGCATCTCTATTGAACACTCTTGGGTTATATTTGAACACCCCAGGCATTACTACCTGACATACCTGACATTACTCAGATTTGTGGCTGAATGAGCACAAATCTTCCTGAGTACACTCCAGAATCTAGTGTTCATTCATCTTCCCAGAAGAATGGAGATTATAACAGACTAAATGTGGAATGGGATGTTTAAAAAGCACATACGAATTTTAGGGTCAGGTGTCCACAACCTTTTGTCCATATAGTGAATGTTTCACAAATATTGACAATGGAATAGTTTATGAATAGAATTAAATCATGTTCAAATCATTGGTCAGTCGTAATATCCTGTTTCATTGGCGTATAAATACGTGGTGACTCAGAGGCCAAATTCTGTTAGTCGTAAATCGGCACGTGGACAATTAAAGAGTGCACAAATGTAATAAGCTGAACGTGTGTTGACCTTCATACATAATTCAGCGGCTATAAAAATGTCTACATTCCCTAAAATGTTCATACCCACGGATTAATTAAGCAGTTCAAAACAACCAGACCAGAGTTAGACATTCCAGCAATCTGTTGGGAAGGCATGCTAGAAGAAAGATTTTTTTCTTTTATCTGACCATAAAAATAAACATCTGGAGTTTATACACTACTGGAACTTCGACAGAAACACGGGTTAATGGTCAAAGGAAAAAAAAAACATTTTGCCAAAAAAAAAGTGTGATTCTAAAGGTCTAAATTATTAAATAAATATAAAATGCGTGGAGTGCGCTGAAATGGAGAGTTTATTATAGATGGGTTGACCTGGAACCTCAGAGGATTTAGATAGATTGAGTGGTATCAGATACTTTGCAGTGTATTTTCTGATTTCATCCAGCGTTATAGAAAAACACATTAAAGGTTATTTAATGTGCTTAGGATAAATGTGATTATATTAAAAATGTGTGGGATGTTACCTTAATAAATTGCCATTCTTATAACCTTTTTTTTATCCAATAACAATGCCAACAAATCGGTGTATATTTTATATATCATTTCATTCTTAAGAAATATCAAGCTTGCTAGGTGAGTGCTGTAGGTATTTACTTAATGTTGACATTCAGAATAACCAAAAGTTTTTGGTTTTATTTTTCCACTGATGATATCACTAACACTACTCTAATAACGGTTTGGAACTAGCAACAGAGGTTATAGTAAATATAGTCACATGGTCCAGAACTAACCGTTGTATAATACTTAATACACTGACATAACATTATGACCACCTCCTTAATATTGTGTTGGTCCCCCTTTTTGCTGCTAAAACAGTTCTGACCCATCGAGCATTAACAGCATTAACTTCTTCAGCAATTTGAGCTACAGGAGCTCGTTTGTTGGATCGGACCACACGGACCAGTCTTCACTCCCCACATGCATGAATGAGTCTTGACCGCCCGGTTTAGCACTTTTCCTTCATTGGAGCACTTTTATTAGATACTGACCACTGCAGACTGGGAACATCCCACAAGAGCTTCAGTTTTGCTCTGACCCAGTCGTCTAAACACCACAATTTGACCCTTAGCAAACCCCTTATGCTTTCCCATTTTTCCTGCTTCTAACACGTCAACTTTGATCCCACTCACTAACAATTGCCATGATTAAGAAATAGTGTTAATCACTTCACCTGTCAGTGGTCATAAAGTTATTTCTGATCAGTGTACATACAGTGCTATAACAAGACTAATGCTCCAAAAAATGTTTTTCTAAATGAGAAATTTAAAATTAGAAAAGAAATGAAAATTAAACATTTTGGTGGTTTAGATGGATTACTGCCTGTTATTTTCTTTAAGGAATATAAATACATCATTTATTACTGTATCTACTCTTATTATAGTGTAATGTCTCCTAACTTTATTTTTTTCTTTAAGTCTCCAACAAATCCTCTGATTTATATTTGTTCTGGTCTTTTCAGAAAAAGAAGAGAGGATAGCTAGGGAGAAAGAGCAAGGAATTTATAAGGAGAAGGTGAGTGTGTCAACAGTAATCCAAGGTCCTTGTCCCTGGGTTCTTAAACATATCCCTGTCACTGGGATCTACACACGTTCCATTTGAACCAAGCTGCACCTCTGGTTTCCGCTCAGACTCCCTGTGCTGTGTTCACTTAACCTCTTTATGTCAATATTCGGACCCCTGGACCTCTAATATGATGCTGAGAACCAGGCCCACAGAAGTCAGAGCGGTCTGGGATTTGCTCCGCTCTCAGACATAAACTCTGTTTATTTTTTTAGATAAAATTTATATGATAAAATTAGATGATTGACAAGCTGAATCACTTCTAAAGGCTGCATTCGGCCATGTATGAGGTTCACGTAATTTTCCGCTGGTCCCACGAGGGACAGTGTGGAGGTAATTTCTGTGAATAAATATATGTTTTGAATTTAGAACCTTATCTATGCTTGGCAAAGGTGTAACACATATCTGTGTTTTAGTAAGTCAGAGTAGAGCAGAGCAGCTTTTCAGTACTGATTCTTTATATATTTTTCAGTTCTGAGCTTTGTCCTTCCCAGCTTGTCTAATTTCTCTCTCTTTGCGACTGGACAGCCAAAGAAATCGTCCAAACGCCGAGAGCCTATTCGGGCCAGCACTGCAGGAGAAGCAATAGAGAAGATGTTGGAACAAAAGAAGATTTCGAGCAAAATCAATTACGATGTACTGCGAGACCTGAACAGCAAAGGCAGCAGCAGCCCGGCACATACAACAGAGGAAGTGTCTGCTATGGTCCCTGGACGTAAGAAGCTCACCCGCCGCAAGAAACAGCCCAACAAGAGCAATCTGGGTCTGGCCAAGCCTGCCAGCCTTATGGGGAAAAGGTGAGAATTAACATCGAGAGTTTCCTTTCAACCAAGCAAGCTGTTTAGTGATTGCTGTTTTATGCAGTAATGGCTTCATTTGTACTGAAGGAGCTTTCCCTTATTGTCTGCAACTGCCCTTCTATAGCGGTGCAGCTTTTTTCTTTCAAGTTCAGAAAAACCTCTTTTGTACCTCTGACAAAAGAAGATCGAAAGGTTCTCACAGTCCTTGATAGGATACTTTTTTCCTGGTTCGTCTATATAATTTTGTCTCGCTTTGGCTGACCTTCAGAGTCTTTTCCACCAGGAGAGGCCTCGTCATCAATTCTTTGCCAGTCTTTTCTGTTTGCTGTCACCTGGCACCCTGCGGTGCTTTCTCTGAACTTGTTTCTTCTCCAATTAATAGTTCTCTGGAGCTCCAAAATGTCTCTGTAAGAAAAGTAATGAATCTGCATCAGACAGACTTTTAGTTCTTGTGTGAAATTTTGATATTTTTTAGGTTTGTTTTATAAATAATGTTTTACTAATTTCATTTTTGTCAAGGAGAATCATAAATATGAACTGCCGTAGAGGTCATTTTGCAGAAGCAATTAATTTCATTCTACATTTCATGCTAGAATACAGTAAACGATACATAGAAAAACACCTCTCGAAATATTTTTTATATTTATTAACCAATTTTTTTTTTTTCAGAATTTCTTTTCTGTAGCTAATTAATATTGATCAATTCCTGCTTTGGGGTTTTAATACAAGTTCTTTGTCCAAAAAAACAAAAAACATTTTCGCTATTAAAAACAGATATAATGCAAAATCAATTTAGTCCCCGTTACTGACTGGCTGAGGCTTATTAAAAAGTATTAAATAATGTCACGGATGGCACGTGGAACAAATTTGACAATAAACTCTAATTTAGTTACAGCTTTGGTTGAGTGAAAACGTTTCATTTGCTGCTGGAGCATGGGAAAACATTTAATGAGCTGTCGTGGGGGGGGGGGGGGCAATTTGGCCTTAGTGCTTTAATTTCTTATACCAGACAGTGTTTACTAACAAAACACAAACTATTTTCTTCATTTTTTTTGCCTTGGCAAGAATAAAGTGTTGAAAGAGCTTAAACCTCTTACTTCGTATCTGCCACTCAAGAATCTAATTTGCATCAACTTCATGTTAATAAATTACTTTTCTTAACCTTTGCTTATTTATTTTGAGTGTTTATTCAGCAGACTATGAGCAAAGAGACAAAATCTGTTTTTGTATATACAAATCGTTCCTTACATGGTTCCTTAAACTGAATGACCCCACACCTCTCTGTTGGTGCAGCAAGGAAGCAGACACACTGTTTTAACTCCATCATCTATCACCCACACACACACACACACACACACACACACACACACACACACAGGCTGCCAAACCAAGCCCACTACATGACCTCCATACTAACAGAGATAGGAAAAGCACTTCTCCAGGAAGAGAACTGCATTTTTTCTTTCTTTTGCTTCCTTTTTGTCTTTCAGTCCTCCATCTATGTGCTGTAAAGGTTCTGAGCCTTTAGTAGTCACAGAGTTCAACTTTTGAAGTGCAAATTTGAACTTGTTGAGGCAGGAGGACCTGCTTATGGGTCCTCTATGCACGTAACTCAAAGTGAATGACAACGCATTCAGACGTGTCTCCTCCCAGAGTGCTGTGTGAAGCTTGTCTGATCTTGATGTTACAGTACCTCCTCCTGCTTTGAAATCACAGCCAGAGTAACACAGCTGAGAGTTTTAAATGCTATGCTATTTGTAGCTTTCTTACCTAATAACAAGATAGAAGCATATATTAGACTAAGGCCAGAAAAACGTGTGTTTGCTTTGCAATTACATTCACATGGGATTGATGTCGCTTGACAGAGCTCTGAATGACCAAAGTACAGAGTTATCCTGATGCATTTCCCAGGCTTGTTAAAGAGGCTGCTTATTCTCAGTGGAAATGCAACATTTACTACAGCTAATGTCATTGTTTCCAGTCAACTCGAGCTTTTTCTCCAGCACTGCTCATCGTGTGTTATGGGTTTGGCCACTCATCTCTCCATAACAGCAGATTCAGCAATAAGCTTTCAGTCATTAAACACAGACATCATTTCCAAGCAACCAATAGTGGAACATGGCCCATTGGTTAATGTGGTGAAGCTCTACGTCACCAGGTCCTTGAAGCAACTTCCCTAGTAACCATAGCAGAAAGAAGGGTGACTGGGTTTCTTCCAGTCTGGTCATGTTGAGCCAGAGACAGACAGCGTGGCCTTTGAGACTGTGACAGATTATGTCTCTAAAGGCTTTGCCCTCCCCTCAACAAAACCTCTATAGCCAGCATGAAAAGGATAATGTGCAAGAAAATTCCTCTTGGAAGGGGCAGAAAGAAATCCAGATTAGCATGGATTTAAAAAATGAAGGGACACTAGTAGAGTGTTGCTTGTAACTAGCTTAACTAGCTAAACTAAAGGTTTTGTGGTCATGCCTAATGTCCAGGCCATTTCTTTTTTCTCGTGGTGATTTCATGCCTCGCCTCTGACCCAAAAGACTTCGGACCAGATTTCACAACATAGATGTCAGGCTGCAGACGCGGAAGCCGATATAGTCCGATCATTGTCCTTTTATTTCAACAACCGTACAACACAAAAACACTCATAAGCCGTTGAAAACAACAAACAAAGACATCCGCTCGATACGCGTTGTCCGCTATGAGTTTGAATGTCCCAAGCATAATCCATAAAGCCTTCGGCAATGAGTAATCCAAGTCGGAAGTGGAATTCGCATATACAGCCGGCGGTCGAGCAGCCACGCGATTGTCCATCTTGACAATATAACGACCGACAGCCTGTGACTCAAGAACGTGAGTTTATGTAGTCTGATCTTTCATGAGCCACAGCTGTCGGTAATCTTGGGAAGCAGCGTGACTGCTATCGAGGGGGGCGTGGCAGGGTGGATCTCTGACAGCTACAGACGGGGGCGTGGCAGGGTGAATCCCTGACAGCTACAGAGGGGGGCGTGGCAGGGTGAATCCCTGACAGTACCCCCCCATCCAGGGGCGACACCTGACGCCCCAAAACCCACCTATGCCAGGCGGGCCAGGGCACTCCGAGGAAGGCCTCCTTAGACGCCTGGGAGCAACGGAGGCCTGGTGAGCATCCTCTGCGGAGAGCCGGCATGGAACAACACCTTGCAGGAGGATCCGGAACGGAGCCACGCCCTCGGTGCTGACGGGAGGCTGAGTAAAGCCCCTGGCGGGGATTGAAGCCGGAGCGATCTCCATGGCGGGGAACCGGAACTGGACGCCAACCATGACAATGACCGGGGAGTGGAGGACGTCCCGGGCGGAGACCAGGAACGTCGTACCACCCTCTGAGGGACCTGGAGGACCGACGTCGCTGTCAGAGGGACCTGGAGGACCGACGTCGCCGTCAGAGGGACCTGGAGGACCGACATCGCCGTCAGAGGGACCTGGAGGACCGACGTCGCCGTCAGAGGGACCTGGAGGACCGACGTCGCCGTCAGAGGGACCTGGAGGACCGACGTCGCCATGCGGGGATCCTGTGGGCGATCCGTCGTCCTGAAGAGGACCTGGGGGCGAGACGTCGCCCTCCGTGGAGCTTGGATGCAATCCTTCGCCCTGCGTGGAGCTTGGATGCGATCCTTCGCCCTGCGTGGAGCCTGGATGCGATCCTTCGCCCTGAAGAGGACCCGGGGGTGAGACGTCGCCTTCTGCGGAGCCCGGGGGTGAGACGTCGCCTTCTGCGGAGCCCGGGGGCGAGACGTCCCCTTCTGCGGAGCCCAGGGGCGAGACGTCGCCTTCTGCGGACCCCGGGGGCGAGACGTCGCCTTCTGCGGAGCCCGGGGTCGAGACGCCGCCTTCTGCGGAGCCCGGGGGCGAAACGTCGCCTGTGCGGAGCCCGGGGGCGAAACGTCGCCTTCTGCGGAGCCCGGGGGCGAAACTTCGCCTTCTGCGGAGCCCGGGGGCGAAACGTCGCCTTCTGCGGAGCCCGGGGGCGAGCCGTCGCCTTCTGCGGGCGCTGGAGACGAGCCGTCGCCTTCTGCGGGCGCTGGAGACGAGCCGTCGCCTTCTGCGGGCGCTGGAGACGAGCCGTCGCCTTCTGCGGGCGCTGGAGACGAGCCGTCGCCTTCTGCGGGCGCTGGACACGAGCCGTCGCCTTCTGCGGGACTGTGGGGTGAGCCGTCGCCGTCGGTGGAACCCGGGGGCAGCGGTTCAACTTCCCTTTCGCAGTCCTGGAGCCGGGGTGAGTGCACAGGGAAACCCCTGGGCGTAGGGGCGCTCCTTGGGACCCTTAGGAGCAGATCGGAGCCTACTGAGCAGCCTGGAAATGAGGTGAAGCCTGCCTGGAGATCCACGAGCGGAGAAGGGCTCGCCTGGAGGTCCACGACATCAGTGGAGCTCTCTTTGGGACACTGAAGCGGAGACGAGCTCTCGGGAGGAGCCTGGAGCGGAGACGAGCTCTCGGGAGGAGCCAGAAGCTGGGCGGAGCACTCTTGAGGGACCTGGGGCGGAGCCGAGCTCTCTTGAGGGACCTGGGGCGGAGCCGAGCTCTCTTGAGGGACCTGGGGCGGAGCCGAGGTCTCTTGAGGGACCTGGGGCGGAGCCGAGCTCTCTTGAGGGACCTGGGGCGGAGCCGAGGTCTCTTGAGGGACCTGGGGCGGAGCCGAGCTTTCCGTGGGCGAGATGTCGCCTTGGAAGGGGCTCTGGGATGTGGCGTCGTCTGGAAAGGGACTCGGAGGAGTCACTTCGCCTTCTGTGACCGGAGGTGTCGGCGCGGCGCTCTCGTGAAGACTCTGTGGCGGCGCGGCGCTCTCGTGAAGACTCTGTGGCAGCGCGGCGCTCTCGTGAAGACTCTGTGGCGGCGCGGCGCTCTCGTAAAGACACTGTGGCGGCGCGGCGCTCTCGTGAAGACTCAGTGGCGGCGCGGCGCTCTCGTGAAGACTCTGTGGCGGCGCGGCGTTCTCGTGAAGACTCTGTGGCGGCGCGGCGCTCTCGTGAAGACTCTGTGGCGGCGCGGCGCTCTCGTGAAGACTCTGTGGCGGCGCGGCGCTCTCGTGAAGACTCTGTGGCGGCGCGGCGCTCTCGTGAAGACACTGTGGCGGGAAAGCACGCTCCTGGAGACACTGTGGCGGGAAAGCACGCTCCTGGAGACACTGTGGCGGGAAAGCACGCTCCTGGAGACACTGTGGCGGCGTGGCATGCCCACGGGAACCTCGGAACAGAGCGGCACGCCTGTAGAAGCTCTGTGACGGCATGGTGTGCTCGCCGACGCTCGGAGATGGTGTGGTGCGTCCACGAGAACCCCGGAACACAGCAGCACGCTGGTAGAGACCCTGAGATGAAAACAGGCCCTCTCATCAAAACATTGGGGCTGAGCTGCAGGCTCATGGGAGATCCGGCACGGAGCCGCGTGCTCTTTAGAACCTTGGAATGGAGCACCTTCCTCCTCAAGGGGACTGTAGTGGAGATCCACCACCTCTATCCCCAACTTCCCCAGAAGCAGCCCGCTGAATTCGGCGAGTGAGCCGAATTTGCCCCCTTTGGCGCTCCATAGTGAGCTGGCTTTGGCAAGAACTTCTCCAGACAGGAGGGAAATACAGAGGGCAATCTTGGCTCGTTCGGAAGGAAACCGGGAAATGTTAACAGCCACATACTCGCCGATACAATATAACGACCGACAGCCTGTGACTCAAGAACGTGAGTTTATGTAGTCTGATCTTTCATGAGCCACAGCTGTCGGTAATCTTGGGAAGCAGCGTGACTGCTATCGAGGGGGGCGTGGCAGGGTGGATCTCTGACAGCTACAGACGGGGGCGTGGCAGGGTGAATCCCTGACAGCTACAGAGGGGGGCGTGGCAGGGTGAATCCCTGACAATAGAGTCTTCTATTGTGTAGGGATGTGATTTATTAGTGGGAGTGGGATGTGGTCTGCTAGTCTGGAGGACGCATGATGGTAGGAGTCAGGGAGCCACTGCCTGCTGATGGGAACTGCGTCCTTCATAACAGCTGAATGTGGCACTTTTTTAAAGCAGGATTCTCAGGGGAATATAAACCTGTAGATTGTAAATTTGTTATATGGTGACTAATGACCCGATTGTCAAAAAGCTAATCAGGTAATGAAAGCAACATATAAGCAACTTTACAAGCCCCTAAATGGATTATTTGTGAAACAATAAATTCTGGCTAATGACTAGAAAATTGTATTTCATTAATGCTTTGTGGGATCCCCAATGTTTATTTTGATTTCACTTATGCGATTCAATTTAAAGTACATATTCCTCCACCGCTCAGCACTGATTAAATGGCTTGGTTCAGCAGCAGGTTAGGCGCGTAGCGGACAGTTAGCACTGCAGCATCAAATGGCCATCTTGTAAAACCCTTTGAGCTTTCTCGGCTCGCTGTTCCATCTGCTCTTTAGGTGCTGAGGGAGGTTGAGTCAGTCACATTTCACATTGCTCAAGCTGTCTCAGCAGGAGCCCTCTCCCACTCTCTTTCTCCACTAAGCCAGGCTAGACCTTGTCTGTTAATGGAGGCTTATGTCTCCTGGTGGCATCAAGAACGCATACGTTCGCTGACATGAGCGGAGGTGGTAAGAAGGATCCTCTATACTCTTCTGCGCTTTGGGTTTTCGTTGTTGTTCGGACCAAATGCAACAAAGGGCATCATGATGACAGCGAAGTGCAGTTTCGAAGCTGCACAGCCACACACGAAGAGAAAATTGGTACTTCCTTTGCAGCTACCCTGCATCATGTCAGATTCTTTGTGTGATCAGTTTAGGGCATATTTACTCCCCCACACTGTTTGTTCACTCGAAGACAGGGTGGTTTTAACAGTCCCTGTAGTGCATGTTTTTGAATGTATGTGTGTCAGCGTACGATTGAGAGCCAGCGGATCTCAGCCTTTTTTTGGCAGGTGGCGGCATTTTCAGTCCACGTTTTTCATGATCGGTCTTTTATTCAGCTCTGCTCTACATGTATCCCTGCACATCCAGAGCAACACGTTAATTGTCCTGCTTCAAAGAGAGAAAGATAGCGCGTGGTTTTTTTTTTAGACATTTAACGATGCCTCTGTGAATCACTGTGTGTCTACACTCACAGCATCTACTTAAAAGGTTTGGTTTATGTGACACTGCAGCTTATCAAAGTCTGGGAAAAGTCATGGGAAGTGTGCATCTTGGCTCTTATATATAACCTCGATCAGTACTTTGTTTAGATGCTGGGGGAAAATTGAATTAACAGTTAAGTAAAGCACTACACCAGATGTAGTCTGCACATTTCAAGCATATGAGATGTGGCACAATGATTTCCATGCTTTGTTGAACTGGTTTAATAATTAATACCATCAATCTGTACTGACCATATCAGAGTATTCTGTCTAAGCATTATGACTGTATGAGGTCACATTCAGTTTATTAATCCAATGCAGTTTTCACATGTACACTGTATGGATAAAAGTATTGAGACACCTTTCTAGCCATATGTGATTCTTCTCCAAACTGTTACCACAGTGTCAGAGGCAGATATGACAAAAGTACACACATTATTCACTCAAGCAGACGTACAGATACTCATGTTTTTAAAAGACACTTTTTCACTCAAGTTAAAGTAAAGAAGTTTGGGTTCTGACAAGTAGCCATTAAAACTACCTGTTTCAGTGTCATGCTGGTAACTGGACCTCACATCATATTAATATATTAATACAAACATATGTAAAAAGTTGTAATCTAATGAATGTATTCAGGCTGAACAACCATCATATAGAACATAAACAAAGAAAAGATGATGATGATCAGGTGATCAGGAATGTCTCTGTTCTCAGTCATGTTTACACTAATCTACACCTGTGGTGTGTAAGAGCCAGGAAATAATGTCCAGCTGTGGATTGAAAAAGCTGCACAATGACAAGAAATGGGTTGGTGGGCAGAAAACGGCGCAATGAGAAGAAAAAATATTGATCATGTCACCAAATGGATTAAAACTAAAGTAACGAGTCTGGGTTTGAAATGTAAGAAGTAGAAAGCACAGATTTTTGTGTAAAAAAAATTTAGTGAGTGAAAGTAAAAAGTTGTCCGAAAAATAAATAGTGTAAAGTATTGATACCAGAAAAATCTACTTAAGTACAGTAACTAAGTATTTGTACTTTATTACTTCCCAACTCTAGTCAGAGACAGACAATTGTATAGGATGTCCTTGGATGCAGTAGCATTACATTTTTCCTTCACTCCACCTAGAGGACCAAAACTGCCCCAGCATGACAATTCCCCTGTGCATAAAGCAAAATTCATAAAGATATGGTTGAAGTGGTAGATCTTAAGTGGCTTGCAATGAGCTCAACCCTATTGAACACCTTTGAGATTAATTTGAACGCTGACTGCACCCCAGGCTTCCTCACCCACCACACCCATGTAGCTGAATAAGCAGAAATCTCCACAAGCACACTCCAAAATCTAGTGAAATATCTGGATTGGAGGTTATTATAATAATATGGGATTATAGTTATTATATTATGGTGGAATGGGATGTTCAAAAAGCAAAGTCTTATGGTCAGGTGACAACAAACTTTATTCCATGTACTGTGGCAGATCGACTTTTCACTTAATTTAGATTTGCATACATTACTGCCTTAGGAAGCAGCCTGAAACACAACCGGAGGCAATACACTGCAAAATGTGTGATGTGCTGCTTTTTTTTTAATTGAGACCATGAAGCATGTACAAAGAAAACTGAAGCAAAAGACACGCTCTTTTTCAGCACATGTAAAATATAACTATAAATTGCCACTTGATTCATCTGGAAGCATTGTGGATGCTTTGCCAGCAGAAAATTGATGGGAAATGAATAAATCGTATAAACTGCTATGTAACGCTATGTAATGTCTACTGCATCACGTCCATGTCAGTACGGTGAGATGGGCATCATAGGGCCACAGTCTGCCCATTTCACTCAGAAGGCATCCTGTGAGAAGATTGAGTTTGCAGACGTTGAAGCTAGGCATAATCATAACATTGGAGGACACCCCCCCTCAGTACTTCCTTCCTGCTGAACCACTGGAGAGGAAGATAGCAGGAGGATAATCACCTTTTCCCTCCCTACCCTGGATCTTACCCATCAAGCATCCTCCTTTAGCCTCCAGACCCTGGGGGGGGGGGGTGTTTCCTCAGTGGTCTGCAGGACGTGTGATAAGATGTCTTCACACCAGGAGGTGTGGAGCTCACATAGCTCGTAATGTATGCATCCTTCCAATATCTTCTTCATCGTACTGGAACTGAGGGTGCAAGCTGAATGTTTAATGACTTCATGCGATGTAAGCGAGCTTTCTTTGGTCTGCGTTTGGCGCTTTAACCTCCCATCCCCTACTCTCTGTGTGTGTGTGCGCGGCGTGAGCATGATCAGCGATCTGTGTCTGAAGGCTGTCTCATCCAGTCGTTCTACTTCCACAGTGCAAAGTACAGTACTTTTGAATTGCTCATGATTGACCTTTATTATGTTTTAGTCGAGCCAGACGACTCTTGATGTGGGAAAGAAATGACGGCTGCACTCGCTCGCTACAGTATATCTCATACATCACATGGGTGTGTCCTGAGCAAAAGCTCATGAGAATTCCATTATATCCTGCTCTGCTTATCTGAAAGCTCCTTCCTGCAGCATGCAAAACCACGGCCCCACTGTTCTCTGCTAGGTTCTTCTGAAATGCTCAGTAAGATATTTTTGAAGTATTATTATTCCTTTGCGTTCACACCAGCAGCGACGTGACAATGTGGCCTGAAAGCATTCATTTGTACAAAGATTCGGTGAACTACCTCCACAGGGGCCCAAGCATTTATCACAATGTGAAACTGGAGGTGTTTTGATGCAAAAAATAGTTTTTTATTTATTTTTTTTTTTTTTTACTTTACGCTCGTGAAAAGCACGTGAGAGTGATGTGACCAGTAGGAGTGATAAAGAGTGATATGATTCCCCACAAACTCTCACCTTCAAACCTGTGAACCGCTGTATATTTTAGCGTCGTTTATTCGTTCCTGCTTGCAGCTGGTGATATTCTCGATGCCGTAAAGGGGTATAAAGTGCTAGATGTTAAAATTCAGTGTTGTCTTTTGGTATGCTGAACACTTCAATCCTGTTAAGTAAACAGCAGAACACATTTTTCGTTTATTCTAACACTGCATAAAAACGATATATATATATATCTTTATATTGTGCGATGTTTGGTATACATTTTGTGACTAGCTACTGTATGATGTTTTTGTGACTTTAAAACAATAGGAACCAGCAGTAGGATAGTAGAACTACCCATCAGGATGGAGCGATTTAGATAGCACACACGGTTTAATATACATTATATCAGCAAAGGTTTGCGGACACATGGTTATAAGGATGGTATGTGCTTTTTGAGCGTCTCATTTCACATTTATTCCCAATTTGCTCTTATAATTCCCTCCACTTTTCTGGGAAGATGTTGCACTAGATTGTGGAGTGTGCTTGTGGACATTTGTGTTCATCAGCTACAAGGGTGTTAGTAAAGTCAGGTAATGATGTAGGTGAGGAGACCTGGGGTGCAGTCAGTGTTCCATTTTATCCCAAAGGTGTTCATTAGGGTTGAGATCAGAGCTCTAGAGCAGGCCACTCAAGATCTTCCTCTCCAAACCATGTAAACATGTTGTCATGCTGGAAAAGGTTTGGGTGTCCAAGTAAGAGTGAACGCAATATTTTACACAATTTTTTTACTTTTGTTGTAACAGTTTGGAGAAGAACCACATATGGCAGGAAAGTCAGGTTTCCCAATACTAGTGTATCTCGCAATAGTGTATGTACAAGAATTTACCAATTCCTACAATTCTAAATGATTTTTAGCTTGAATACATTAAATTATAATGAAAATGAGAGGGATATTTATTTTTGTGCACATATTTGTATTGTGAGATGTACACATTTAGTGACTAGCTATGCTGTTTGTGTGACTTTAAAACCATAAGGACCAGCCTTAAGATGTAGGAGACTAGAATTTAAAAAGCACACATTTAATATATGCTTATTAGTTCTTGTTCTAGCCTAGTCAGTTTTTTGATTCACGAAATATAAGCCTTGCATTGCAAAAGAATCCCCTATATATTGCTTAAAGACTGTCCCATTTAACAAATGATGATCTGCCATTTTAGTGTCTCTTTCAGTCTGCATTTAGACCCATTCTGTATTCATGCAGTCTCATCTGACATGCGGTATTGGATCAACAGAATTATTACTTCCTCCTGTCAGATTTCATTGATGTGCCTTATTGACTGAATGGCAAAATGGGCCCCGCAGGGGTACGGAGCACATCCACAAAAAAAAAACGGTGCAGCTGTGCCAAGCTTTATGAGCTCACAGCAAGAGCCACTTAAAAGTGTTAATCTACCTATAAAGCTAGAAAGTTTGGAAGAGCTTGACCTTGAATTTGAACTCTTTTCTACAGTGACCCAATGATGCTGACTGCATTGTTGGCCGATCGACTGTAATATTATTGTTTGCTTTGTGGTTAATGTGACACAAGACTTTGTGACATTCTTTGCTGCATGGAGAAAATATTTAGCTGTGTACAAACAGTGCACTCATGTAAAAGCCCTGCCATTTGTAGATCTATAGTCAGTTATGTGCTTGTGTAGAAGACTACTTAATAATGCCGTATTATTTACATGTCATTCTGCCATCTCTTGTTGTGTCTTGCCGATTCTGTGGCCGTGTGGAAAATCATTGATGATATGGCAACACGGGGATTGATTGTTAAGTTGATAAATTTATCTTGCGTGAGTTCACTCCATTATCCAGCTCATCTGCCATCTGTCTAAGGGTGGGGGCAAGCAGGCAGTTTGGCATCAGGTTGGCGCCTCAGACTCCCCCACCCTCTCCCCATGCACACACTAGAACGACCCATCAAGCAAGTGTTCTGCACTCGCTGTGACTGTTCGGTGCAACACATGCGAATAAGCTTTTAATATGTTTACTGTAATTTGCTATTAATAAAGATGTTACTTCACTCACATTTTATTTTGAATATCTTTTTATTGGTTGCATTCGATGTCTTATGGTTTAAATAAATTGTAGAATGACAACAATTGCCAGATGGTGCATGTTGTTTTTATTGTGGGTTTCTTTCCTGGCATTACATGGGATAACATGGAATATTTAGCTAACCCATGTGGAATTCTGCCTGGCTTTGTTGAGCAAACGATAATCCATTCGATCTTTGTAGTCTTTTTTGTTCATTAATTTGAACCCTCTCCCTATAGCAAAGATTGTCTTTGAACTGAAGTCGATGGGGACCTGCTTAATTATCTAATGAAATATAATACTATTTTAAAAGCACAGTTCAAAGTGGTCTTAGTTCAAATTAAACAAGGTTTTCCTTTAAGCATGACCTTTGCATGCTTCACAAGAACATTTTGAGTAACTCTGATTTGCCAAGGTGTCCTTTACACTCCATTGTCATTCACACCTAGCAGAAATGTTGTTAATGCATCCACACTGGCAAAAAAAAACCTGCAGACCAACCACATGGGAGCTGGCAAAGGATGCTATATGGGATGTCACTCCTGGTTGGCTCTGTTTGGTGTGAGTTGCCAGCCCACAGGGATTGTGGGGGTTCACGTGCGGATGTGCTCAGCTTCAGCCAAACCCTGCCGGCACAAGAAAATAAAAAAACACAACAATAGAGCGCGTGTATAGTGAAGGTTCAGAGTTCAGTAGTCACATTTAAAGCCTTGCCCCAAGATGCCATTCAAACACAACACACTTAGTCTTTCATTTCTTAAGAATTGCAGTGGCTTTATACTCCCAGAACAAACATCTTGCTTCAGTGGCCTCGCTCCATTAAGCACATAAAAGAACATTTGCTGGATACTGGGTGGATGTTATTGTTTTTTCTTTTTGGTTACTGAGCTGCCCAGCCATGCTTGATTCTGTCTGTCTGGTAATTTTGGCTCTGTAATGTGTTTTAGCATTACCTGTACTCGAAGCTCTCTGACCTTTCTCACAATGTGCTGTCATGGTCTTCACAGTGTACTGCTATACTGTACATAGAGTATTTGATCTAAATGCCAAGTGATTTGGCAAAGAATTACATATTTTTAAGGTGTACAATAAGGGCCCTATTCAACTAGAGGTTTAAGATACAATCACTAATGTTGCACCTTTTGCTAGTTTTTTTTTTTTTACGCTTCTTCGAAAATGACTTCTATCTCGGGACAGTTTGTAGTAAAAAGACAGATTAACAGAGAACTTTGTATATGGAGTTATTGAAGGTAGCCACAAATATAGTTGTGAGAAGTGAATAGAAAAATGGGATTAATCACAGCAAATCAGAGTTTGATTGCATTGGCAGATGCTCTCGCTGAATTTCAGGCTTTTTCAGATCCCGTTATGATTTTGTGGACTCAGTCGGATTGTTATCGATTCTTCCATCGCTGCCTTGCTATATGGAATGGAAGGTCACTAGAAAAATAATTGAAAGCAATCACTTAGCCTTTCCACTCCCATGTAATGTGCAGTGCATTTGGGTGGTACTCCTACTTACTTTTTCATGGGTTAGCTCACAAGTCCAGTGCCAAGAAATTGTATACACTTCTGACTCCCTCTGAGCAGAACCAGTCGATAGATATTCTCCACATTCTGCCCAGAGGCCAGCTGCCTGCTGTCGCTTGCTCACGCGAAGTAATTGTAATAGCCGCAGCCCACTAGCGGATCCAGGCCTCAATCTAAAAGTTTTTCAGCTTTCTGTTGGGTAACCCTAAAGCCACTGCTACGGTAGGGATCGGCACCAGAGTTTCACACACCACCCGCACTTCACAGAGTAGCCTGGCCAGACTTAGCTTGTCTTGTATCTGGCAGATGGCTGGTGCTAGCTGGCACACTTAATGAATCACAAGGAAATGGAAGCTCCTCTGCTCGGCAAACAGCAAGCCCTCAGTCTGCATCTCGTCATCCTCCTCCTCTCCTTAAGCTGATTAATTACTGGCACTTTCGTTTATCAGCCAGGAAAGCACTCTCACAAGTCCTCTGGGAGAACTCAGCAGGGAGGCCCAGTCACTGCCCAGGCTTATGCTGTTGTTAGGATGTGAGTAAATGAAGAGAGATGAATATGGCATTTGGCCATTTTGAATTTTCAAAATTCAAAATCAGGAACATTGGAATACTGCTAATATTTGGTTTGTATACTGCTAACACAGGATGCTCCCTGTAACAAATCCCGCGTATAATAGTTTAAATGGACTTTATGTTTCGAACTATTTTATATAATTATTCCATGCGTCTGCAGTTTTCGCCGACATTTTTCCTGTATTTATTTCTCCTCCACTAGGTGTTTATGCTTTCAGGTTGTCTGTCCACCCTTTTGTCCATCCATCCAAAATTGTCCTGAGCTTGATTTCTCAAGAACAAGTGGATGAGTGTTTGTACGATTTATGAGGAATTATCATTTTAAGAAGTAGATGTGCTGGTTAGCGTTTGGAATGAACCCAAGCAGGGTTAAGGACACGATAAGCTCAAACGTCAGATGCAATTTTATCTTCTTTTCTGTTTGAAGTATATTTATGGTCTATTTGTTCTCTCATTGTTGGCCTTCAGCCCTATGTTTTCCCCATGTTACAAATGTGTTAACCAGTTGTTTTTAAATATAGCAGGCTATCTCAGAATGTTGCATTACAAACCTGCCAACCTTTTTTCCAGAAACGTGTCAGTGTGGCTGATTGCTACATGGCAGGCATTCTCTTCTCTCTTCCATTCCCTTTTCAGCTCTTCCCTATTTAATTCCCATTTGTTTTTGGAAGAGAAATGTGTGACGGTGGTGTGTAATCCTTAATTGTGCGTGACATTTAAACATATAATAAATTGGTCCAGGTGCACTTTACAATGCTTTTTAAGTTCAATGTAAATTGTTGTTGAAGCTCACAGTGTTTTTTTTTTTCCCCCCCCCATCATTGCTGCTCTAAATTAGATTCACAGAATTGCTTTACCGTCTGCTCCTGCGTTGTGCTACAAGCCTTCACTAGTTCTATTAAGGCTTCATGTATTTGGACTGTTCTAAATGAGACATGAATTGTGTGTTCTCTTCTGAGCCTCTCAAGATCTATCTGCTCTGCACACACAGGAGCAGCACAGGCACCAATCAAGGTCATTTTCTCCATGATTGTTCTGTCAATTCCTGCTTCCCTTCTCCCTCTAGACTAATTAGCTTTTCATAACAGTCTCTTTAATTTTATCCTTAAATAGAGCAGGATGTTTGATGTTGAAATCCGATTCCTTGCAAATGTAAGCAAGTATTTCATCTGTGCCAGGGGATGTCTTTTTCACCCAATGGTTTAGCTCTTGAGCTTAACAAAGTGCTAGGCTTGAATAATCTGCAGTGCAGGAGGAGGAAGGGATGAGACAGAATGATTCAAAAAAGTTTTTTGAGAGGGGTGCACAGCCTGGGAGGAGAAACCCAATCCACTGCTGCTCATGCTGCTCATTTCATGCGTCCAGTCCGGTTTGGGACGGAATCTGAATATTTGTTCCAGTCTGTTTCCGTGGGATGTTTCAGAGCTCTAGTGCTAAAATGTTCACATGCATAGTGTGTTATTATAGCTATCTGGCTAAATTCAATAAATGTAACAGAGTGGATGCAAGATAGCAACGTGGTTTAACACCGAATCAAATGTGTCCCTGCACATGTTCATTCCTGGCTATAATCTGATCATTTTTTTTCTTTGTTTCTCTGCACTCTTTTAGGCTCCGCCCCCTCATTGCGTCAAATCACAAGAAGAAAAGAGCAGCTACACAGGTGAGGAACTATTGTGACTGACAGAAAACAATCAGTCGTATTTATTCTGAAGTCAGGATCTACTGTCACAGGGTGTTTGTTTAATTGCTTTGTTGTTTGCTTCTGAGACTCTAAGTGCGTTTGAGCATGCTCCGATTAGGATCTCCTTAATCTGTTTTAAAGTCTAAATCTGTATTGTGAGAGAAATAAAATGAGAGGGAGAAAAGGGGGGAGAGGTAGGAAGGCATAGAGAAAGAGCACACACACACACACACACACACACACACAGAATGCTGGCGGGGGTCAACTGGGCCGTCGCTAGGCAACCTCCCGGTCCTGTCCTGGTTGTTGTGGAGTGGCTGTTCTGATTGGCGGAAGAAAGACAGCTAAATGAATCGGTGTTACATAACTGCATGTGTTCCTGTGAGGCAATCGGAAAGGAGTCACCATCAACAAACAATCAGGAGCATTTATCTGACTGCTCTCTCCAACCCAAGGAAAGGTCTAGGGGGGAAAAAATGTAAATGTAGTATGTGTCACTATGAGAAGCGCTCAAATATATTTATTATTGTGTTTCCTGAAGTTGTCATGTCAACTTTGTTACAGTGATATGCCTGTACACAGTGGAAGAAAATGTCATGCCTCCAAGGGCGCTGCAACATACGAGGCAAACAGAGTCCTTTTACTGTTGCCGTTACTATATCTAGCACAAAGATTAAAGTTTCACATCAGTTTTATTTTAGTCTCTAAATTATTCACCTAGATTATTTGCCATGCGCATTCTTTTCATGTAAAATTTAATGAGTCCCAGAGATTCTGTAGCTGCCAAGATTCTCTGTTTGATCAACCCAAGATAGGGTTAACTCAGTCGGGGTCTGACCCAGTGCAGAGCGTCAGCTCTCTTTGAGGCCAGCAGAGGGGCCGCTTCTGAAGCTGTGCAAGGGTTTTTCGCTGCCACTATCAGCAGAACCCTGCTGCTGCTGCCACCAGTCCTAGAGAGAGAGACACGGCCTGGGGAGGACCCTTATGCCACATATGCCAGCTATAATTAGCTTATACTTCCATACTCATCTTTACTTTTCTACATGATAATTAATTAGGCCTCTCACATCCCTGGGCAGTGATTCCTCTTTCACAGATTCTTTATTCCTCTTTTTAAAACTTTCTCTCCCTAAATTTCTTTTCTGTCAATACTGAATACATATTTACCACATACTTGGCAGCGATCCAGTTTTTCCATTTGTTTCCTTTCTACACTTTATTACTACCTTGCTCTCTGTCATTGATTTTAGTTTTCTCAGGGCGCTGAATGAAATTGGCCTCAGCCCATCATTGATTAATGCAAGGTTTGTTGAAGGTCAATACAAGCATGTCAGAAAATCAACATAAGCTATTCTCTCTCCTGTAATTTTTAGATGCAGCCCAATGCTCTGATGCCCCCTCCAGTAACCCCTGAAACTCCTCCTGCACCTACTCCTCCTGCAGTCATAGAGAGTGGCCCTGTGGCATATGAGGAGCCCACTGAGGAAGAGGACGACGAAGAGGTGGAGGAGCCCTGCATCAGTGCTATGAAGCTTATGGGAGGGAATGGTCAGTATGGTAACAAACAGATTCAGCAGTTTGGTTTAAGAATCTGGAGTTAATGATCATAATTTCTGTCAGTTCAATTTCAAGGTAGAATTAAATATATAAAGTGGTTTGTATTGATAGAAGTCAGCGTTGGTGGATTGTTTAAATAGATTTAAATGATATAAATCAATTTAACTAGCAATTGCCTAGGTATAGTCAGTAGACCTTTAACATTTGAGGTAGTAATGTAACTATTTTTCACTTTCCCTATGCAGACTGTAATGCATAGATCCCAGGGCTGAAATCAAGACCTTTGTTGAATAGAGAAACCCAAGACCTTGAATAGTTTAGACAAACCTGAGGTCAAAAGGTGACACAGACTTAGAGTTCGAATACAAGTGAAACCAAGATCAAGGCCAAGGAAAGGACCCCTCTGGTTTCTGTCATAATTTGTCTAATGGAGACATTTGAGAGTTAGCAATGCACCTGCAAACCCACTTGATTAATCGAATTAAGTGTGCAAAAGCATATCACATGTCGAATAGGCAGCATATAGAGCGCTGCAGTTAATCCGGAAAAGAAAATAATCGAAAATTCAATGCCATTTAAGTCTTTTTAATTTGGGAAATGGGTACCTTTGGGTACACAACTTGCATGTATGCCGAATAATAGTTTATGGTTTAATATTTACATCATTTGTACTAGAATTTGTACCTATGATGTGATTTGAGCAGCCTCAAACTTGCCACACAAATATTATTATGTGATTTAGTCATTAAAACTGCACGTTCATTCACGTTCACACAAAATTGGATGAAAGTACAGATTTTAAAATTGCATATTAAGCAAACAGTATGATTTTTCCCATAGAGATGGCTCAAATGCCATAGTGACCCAAAATCCAGTTTTGCTTTTTAAGTTTGACTACGACAATCCTATTAAATACGTAGATCACCTCCCCTCCTCCATTTTCTGCCTAATATGGTCTTCTGCTAATTCCCACCCACCAGCCCGATACCAAGGATGAAGTCTCTAATACAATCGGAGAGAAAATGACTTTATTGTCCACATTAGAAAGTTGCTTTGCAGCTCAGTATGACATCAACACATCATAAAACAGCACATATGATTAAAAATAAAAGCTACAGTACAATAAACAAAAGCTTATTTACAATATTTATGGATTTTTAGTGCCAATTTAGCATATATATACGTAGGGCCAGATTTAATTTGGACTTTTTTACTCATGAGTTCTCAAATTCAATTCAAGAACTTTCCTTCTATTCCCAGAATATGGTTGCGAAGGCGAAGAGGAGGAAGTTTTTTAGCACACCGTGTTTGTCTTCTCATCGGCCATGATTTCATCAGCCTGTGAGTGATGTCTTCTTCCCATATAGAGAAAGGAGAGGGCGAAAACAGGACATGGGGACGTGTGCTGTTGTCATTCCCATGAAGGGACATTCATGCATCACTGGACTTGTTCAACTCCTGTAGCATGAGACAATAGAGAGAAGAGTGTGTGTGTGTGTGTGTGTGTGTGTGTGTGTGTGTGTGTGTGTGTGTGTGAGAGACATGTGGGATTCACATGACTGAAGACCAGAAATGTCGATTTTGTGAATTGGACTATGATGCACATGTTCAGATGTGAATGATTGTAATTACTTATGGGGGAAGCTTTTTATAAATCCATACACATGCTAAGAAAAAAAAACTAACGAGGTGTTGTGTATCTATTTATGTCAGTGATGCAGCTTTAGGATCAATGTATATTTATGTAGCCAGTAAGCCCATTCAGGTGATGTTTGTATGATAAATGATGGATTTTATTACCATCATCATTTTATTCACACTTACACTGAACAATGAAAAAGTTGTTTTTGATGTTTCTCGTTTGATAGCAATCGTTTTATAAATGTTCAACGGTGCTCTTGTAGGAGATGTTATATACTGTATATTGAGGAAAAAATGTTAACAATAGATTTATTTTTGTCATTTGTGTAATTTTATGTCAGTTGTTTTACCACATAATAGTGCCATCATGTTAGCAGATCAGTTCGCATTTGTGTAAATGTGTATAAATGTACATAATCTCTCTTGAAGCAATGTCACTTGCTTTGTTTTAAATAAAAAATGCAATGTTTTCATTCCATGTAAGTTTTTTAGTTCTTACACTGATGTAATATACTATACATCACTGTGTTTGTTCTTGTGATATTCTCCTGTTGTTTTATTCTGTAATCTATGGTGAAACCTTTTAAACTAATATTACATTTCATAAGAAAATCCTTACAGGGTTCAGTGATGAACAGCTGGTTGCCTGAGAACATTCGTAGGTGTAATTAAATTCACAATTTCCATGAGGGAACAAAACAGTGTATTCACCCACTACTCGAGATTTTATTGTTCATGTAAAAAAAAATCTATAACTGGACCAGCAATACCGAGCAAAGTTCCTCATTCTTATGTTGAGATATTTAATGTCGTGGCTTTAGTTTTTTTCTTAAAGATGTCAGTGTCTAAATAGGGTATTGTAACATGTAAAGAGCCTTTGTTATACCTGAGCCATAGCCCGTATTATGCCGGTTGCCTTTTAATGCAGGTCTCCCATTTCTCTCTCTTTTTTTTTTCATCTTGAAGACATGCAAGCGCTGACAAATCTGTCATTGTGCAACGTGAGCTCACTTACAGACCCTCAGGTGTGCATGTGTGTGAGCGAGTGCGTGTGTGTGTGTGTGTGTGTGTGTGTGTGTGTGTGTGTGTGTGTGCGCACGCGCATGTGCATGTGCATGTGCGTGAGAGGGCAGCAGATGGCGAGCACTCTGTTTTCCTTGTGATATCGCCGTCATCTCGCATCACCGGATTGCTTGATGAGTAACATAAGCAGTCCCTTAGACTTCTATACATCATTCCAGTTTTATTATCAGAATGTACACCTGAGGCCGATCTCAAAAAACAAGCTCATTTTGTGAAAATCCACCCGGTAGCAAATCCCTTATGTCTCTTATAATTTCTAGGATCGAATTAGAACCTGAATGTTTAAAAGGCAAAAAATATACTAATATTGCATATACATAATATTGAAGTGTCGTCTTGTTATCGTCTTTCTGTAATGGTAAAGTATGCAGTGTTATGGTAGTCTAAAACCCTTTTATGTGGCAGATTCCCTCATAGTGCAGGTGCTCACAGAGTAGATGCAGTCAATCCGCCTGCCTCCAACCATGAATCCGCTGGGTAATACGACACTCTAATGGTCTGGCTCTGCAGCACTGCTGCCTGCCAATCAAGTCTGATTTTATTTGTTAGCAGATGCTGACTCTTGCACACTTCAACTATATCAGGTTCTTCAAACACTGGATTTAACAAAACAGCACGGTCCGCTCTGCTTCCCCTCCCTCTGACGGACTAAAGACCAGGCTCTAGTTTCTTCCCATAATTCCCCTGCAACACCCCCAGCAAGGTCATCTCAGTCACTTCAACTTTTAGTCATCTGGCATGGATCAGGGGAGTCTTCCTAATTATTCAGCCTAATTGATTTACTTGGTTGTCATTTCAGTTTCAGGATGTACTTGAGTATGTGACCCAGTTTGCTTTTTTCTTACATACACATTATGTATTTTTTTCACAAGGAAAATCTTTTAGAACATTTTCAGATTTCCATCATACTATTGTGCATCTGTTGATTACTCATAAAGTGTGAATTGTGTTGCACAGCTTATTTGCATTTAATGAGAGCCAGGAACATGAAATATTATCTAAATGCCGAACGAAAAGGCAGAATGGTAGAAGTGGCACTTATTTCACCCACTTTTATGCTAAAAAAATACTGTATTTTTCATTGTGACATCACCCGAAAAGGTCAAGCTATAGAAAAGACAAATGGTAGAAAAGGTGACACGTGTGAATTACTGTAGGTGAGGTGAAAAGAAAATGGTTTGACATGAAAACGGAGAAGAAAAATAAATCTACACTTCACCAGTTGAACGTAGACTTCAAGAATGTCATACAGAGAAAGTGTCATTTTAAATGAGTTCCAGCCAACTTGCTCGATCTCAAGTACTGCACAACGTTCAATCTGCCTAAAGTCGTAATGGTCTCAGCTTTTATACATATGGCTTATAGCCATGAGAGGACAGAACAGCCTGTCTATTTATACACCAGCATTTCTTCTGTAATAATTGAATGATTAGTTACTTTTGTCCTTATTTGAATGCCTTTCTGTTGGCCCTCTCTTTTTATTGCCATATTTATGCCCATATTCATGAGTTTCATACAGTAGAGAAAGGATTCTCTTTTGAATCTGGTTCCTCTGAAGTTTTCCATGCCACTGTCATACTAGACTTGCTCATTTCAGAGCTACCTCTGGATTTCTGTAAACTGCCTTTTGACCACGTCTATACAAATACAATTAAAGTGAAAATTGAATTGAATTTTGAATGAATTGAATAATGATAGCTTTTCTCAGCAGCCATGGTGTTACAGAATGTGTAGCCTATGAATCAGTATATACAAAGGGGGAGGGTTTGTGATGGATGTGGCATGAGGTGCCACACATCCAGGATTTGAAATCATCATTCTACACACACACACACACACACACAAACACACACACACTAATGAACTAACTAATAAACTTTACACAGGCTTTAATGAAAGACAGTGTCTGTTACACGGTGTAACAGGTGAAATATGTTGTGGCTCCTTCAAGAGCAGAGCAGCATTTTGGGAATAGCCTGCCGCCGAATTTTCCGGTATTACTGCATGTGTGCAAGACCGAGGAATATGTTATTATTTTCTGATGCTGATTTTTAAGTTTCTTTGACTAACCCGTAACGCTGTTGCCAAGAAAAATAAAAAAGCATAAGTTTTGGAAACCTGTCTGTGCTTATATGATTTCTGTTGTAACTGGAGTTAGTGAGCTCTCCCTTCACCCAGACTCAATGCGCTACAACGGCTTGTATCTAAACAGTAGCCGACCAAGAAAGTCATTGTTCACTGTCTTCCTCCTTCCGTGGAAGTTTATTCTCCCGATTCCGTGCAGCTCAGAACACAGGTGAGGTGCGTTTTTCGTTTCCGTTCGGAAATTTCGTTGGTCTAATGTTATGTCGCGCATTTTTTTGGCTTGAAGTTTGTGAAACTGGGAAAAACCCAGGAAAAATCCATAAATTAGCCGCTTCGTTGTTTAAGCCGCGGGGTTCAAAACGTGGGGAAAAAAAAGTAGCGGTGAAAAATACGGTGTGTGTGTGTGTGTGTGTGTGTGTGTATATATATAGTATCAGGTGAACACAGCACACACTCTTCATAACCTTCATTCATCTTGTGTTGTGCTTTCAGTGTCCAGCAGTGTTTGCATTCTCATCATATTTGTCCTTGTGAATGTTAATACTGTCAGAGTACTGATTAATTCACATCTGTTCATCTCATCTATTTTAAACTTTTTTCTGAGGCACTTTTTAGGTGGTCAACCTAAAAATTTCTCCACAAAAAGTCACTCTCTTTGGATATTCATAATATCCAAAAAGGTTGGTAATCTTATGGGTGAAAGCTTGTCACAGAGTTGATGTCTTATCCTCAAATGTATTTATGATCTGCAAGCCTAAAGAAGGCCTGATTCTGGGAAATGTTTCTCCAATTGCAGTCCTTATCGTTGTCCTTTTCAAGGCTTGCTTTAGCTCTCATTCAACTTTAAGGAAAATATTCTCCTGAGTTCCAGGAGCCATCTAGGTGGGCATATTATTCTATCTTGATGCATGCAGCACTTATACAGTATTTATGCTCAGATTCCAAATGATGCCAAAATCTATCTGAATTCACAGCCTCATTATTCAGTGTGGCAAAGCACAAAATGCTGACGGAGGATCTGGTTGGAATGTAGTCTAGATGTAATGATGGCACTGCATTTAATTATTTTATATCATGCATAAATGTTATTATTGCAGGTTAGCATTCTTTTACTGTGAATTGGGTCAGGCTGTCAGCTCTTATGAATTTGTGCACAAAGCCACAAATTCTTCAACAGCAGCAAACAACAAAATGAAGTAAGATTTTACCAATTCTAAGCTAAATAAAGCGACAGTTGACACTAGAAGCTGCCTTAAATGATTCCTTGCCAATGGTTTTATGGCGCATGAGGTCCAATGTCAATTCAATTCCCTTTTGCTTCAGTTCCTTCCAGAAGTTATTCATGGCTTGCCACAAACTATAATCATGATTTTATCTTAATTGTGCATATACAACCTTTTGATGAAATTTGTGCAGACATGTTACAAAGAGAAATAAAGCTCTGGAAAACATAGCAGAGATTTTTGGTGCCCCTGAGTGTACATACCTGGTAGAAATAGCTTGCTTGGTTAATTCTGGACAGTGCCCAGCCGCGGGATGACTTGCTTCACGCCAACGAAAGACAAACTACAAGCGACATGAGCGACTTGTCACTTGCTAGTGTGAGTGCAGGGGTTACTGTGCGCTCAGCTCCCGCTTCTTTCTCACTTGGCCCTGGTGCATAAAGGCATTTGTCAAATGAATAAATGTAATCTGCTCTGATTCTACACACATACATAGCCATGCGCATGGTAGATTTATTAGTGACTAGCTTTGTGACAAGCATTTGGCTGTTTTGTGGCATTTTGTTTTGTATTGTAATACGTCTCAGTACCAGCATGTACTGTGTCTTACTCTTTCTTTCCTTTACACATCTGTCTTGAGCTTGCAGTAGTGACACTGTCAGCTTCTTCAAAAGATACATGCTTGAATCGTATTCGTCCTCACTTCATCGCTTTGGATAAAAGCATCTGCCAAACGAATGAATGTAAATATAACATATTACACTTCACAGCTGCCGTGATTCCACACGCATACAAAGCCCTTCATGCAGAGAAATTGGTGGTGCCTAGCTTTGTTACTTGACTGCTTTGTGACAATATTTTTGTACTACTGCTGAATACCAGCACTTATTCCAACTTGTGAATATGGTTGCGACTCACTCTCTTCACACAACTGTTTTTTTTTTTTTTTTATTGTTAAATTGGTGGAAATTTAGTCAGTCACTGTCAGCTCTTTTTAACAGTTCCATGCTTGGAATGTGTTCCTTCTCACTTGGTCGCTTTGGATAAAAGCATCTGCCAAATAAATAAATGTAAATATAAACACACAAAACCCTCACAGCTGCTTTGATTTCTCATTCTCTCTCTCTCTCTCTCTCTCTCTCTCTCTCTCTCTCTCTCTCTCTCTCTCTCTCTCTCTCTCGTGCTCTCTGTCTCTTTCCCTCTCTCACACACATGCACAAGGATGGGCGGTATTTATGATACATGCATTTCAAATATAAAATAGGATTTTGTCATTTGAAATTGATAGGGTTGATGAAAACGGCTTTCGAATTCTGTATCAAAATACTTTAGTGTTTTTGCATTTTTGTAGTTTTAAAATTGTAGTTGTAAAATACTTTCTAAGAATTCTACATGATGACGTCATAAAAATGCGGCCTCTGATTGGTGGGCACTGGTGGTGAAGGTAAGAAATGTGCAGGCTGCCAGTTTTCAAATAGGTGTCTAGTGATTAATAAATAAACATTTGATTACTGAATATTGTACCCTGATTGAAGTAGCAGTTTAGTAAGGCATTGATTTTGCATACAATGAATGACTGCCTGGCATATAAAATACAAAAATACACTCATTTATTTTGATATGTGGTCTGGCTGTTTTATTTTGTAGTTTATTTTGATACACTTAAAGTTGAAGTATTTGGTATTTTATTTTAAAATATTGGGCTCTGTTCACTATTTAGAGTATATATCTCTCTCTCGGGACTGGGCTGTGGTGTTACTGTGTGTTCATTGCTTAGTGAGTTGACCTCATCGGTAAGGTGTGTTTGGATGTAGAACATCTTCACCGTCTAATGCACACAATGACCGTGGACATGTAACACACAGGTGAAAGGAGGTGATATGCATAATGAGAAGCACAGCATATTGGATCCATTAAGAGGACGAGCATAGGGAAGGTTGTGAGGCAGCTCACTGGGGCTCCATCCAAATGATCTATTGGAATGCAGACAGGAGTCACAAAGCCCCTGAGAATGGTAGAGTCCCACCACCCACAACCCCCTCCATCTCCGAGCCATCTGCTGCTGCGCCATTCCCTTTGCCTCCTTTCTCGCATTTCCAATGCAGACGCTCTGTGACAGGAGGCACCCGCATGCTATGGAAAACTGGCGTGTGCCTGTTCGCTGATCTGACATTCTTTCCACTCCAGAGTTTCGATGCGATGGGGTTTGAAGCGGCTCCTGTGTATACATATGCAGGCAGTGTATATTTATAGGGATTATAAATTAAACAACTAATTTTCTACTTGACTCTATAGCTTGGCATTGGATGATGATGCTGTTTAAATGTCTAATTTTATCTTAGCTCACAATGTTCCTGGGTATTTAAAGCCCCCCCTGCTCCCCCTGCTCTCTCTCTCTCTCTCTCTCTCTCTCTCTCTCTCTCTCTCTCTCTCTCTCTCTCTCTCTCTCTAATGCAGTCAATTTTCCAATATGGAGTAATTATTCACTTGTAATTCTAAATGAAGGCAGTATGAATTCACTGCATTTGCAGGGTGAAAACGATGTAAGCACATGCTTGCAATTTTTGTCATAGATCCTCTGATATATGCTTTATCTAAAAAAGCAGTTGAAAAAGCTGTTAGAACTGGTTTCAAATCAGTCACACCTGCCAATGTAGGTGTGTTATTGTTCTGTTTCATTGTAGAGTTAGAGATAAAGCCTGATATCAGTGTTTGTGGAAAAATACATACGGTTCGTACGCGTAGGCGTTCTCCATGCGAGAATGAGTATGTTTTGATACATTACCAGTTAGCTTTATGGAACAGTTTCAACATGCACAACACTGCACCAGCTGTTCTTCTTGCATATGTCAGTCTGCAGAGACTCTGACTCAGAGAGCAAGAGAAAGACAGAGGATAATGTAGAAGACAGGGGAGTGAGAGGCTGAGGACAGATTTATGCAGACCACACAAAATGGAAGTGTTGATGTGCTGATGGATGGCCACCTAAAATCCAATCTACACATCAACACAGGGTTCCCAAAAGAGCTGCATGAAGTGTCCTCTCTCTCTGTCTCTCTTTGGCGCCATTCTACAGCAACAGAGCAGGTCACTGTACAAAAAAAAACCCCAGTCCTATAAATGGTTCCATGATTAATCCTTATACATATTTTTTTTTTTTTATAAAAACAAAATGTACAAAACATTGGAATGTGGGTGTATACGGAAATGAGGCTGCTATCAAAAAAAAAATCTTTTTTAAATATTTAGATAAGAGGTGTACCACGTTTGGGTAAAATAATTCCACATTTATTTGGAACTGTGTAATGTTTTAGTTTTTGTTTGTTTTTCGGAATCGCAAATGTTTTTTCATCCCAAAGACAAAAAAAGGTGGAAAATTCCACTCCAGTTCCATTGTGGCCATTGTCACCTTCAAGTCCTCATTCACAATTCCAAGCTCCACAGAGATGTTATTGCACATAGTGAGCAAACATGTGAACTGCAGCAAATGTTAATGGAGATCTTTTTACCAGGTTGGAATGCATATAATTGGAATAAAATGTAAATCCTTTGCACAGATGAAGCGTAAGTGCATACAGTGTATTAAATATGTGCAGCTTATCCAATGGCTAAAAGCACTAGTTTCAGGGTTCATTTGTGTTTTTGTTTTGTTTTTGTGGTTATTGATATTAAATCATCTGTGTTCATTTCAAACAGTATGACGTGACGATGGGAAACACACCTGCTGTATTGAAAACAGTTGAGGAAAGGGGCTGAATGTCTAAAATGGCTCCAAATGATTGATAGAATACATGCTGGATGACTGCAAACTCCTAACTGCCTATTAGCGCTTACTCAAAAACTTCTCAATATTATTATGTTGTATTAAACGGTGATCTTGGGCGCTGATAAGAATTTGGGTTGTTGTTATATAAATGTAGTCCTAGTGTTCAATGGGTGTAACTCTGCGAGTGGAAGATGCTATGTTGACTTAATCAAACCATCCATGCAGCATCTGTTTCTGTGGAAAACATCCATGTGGCTCTGCTTCCTGTTTGTGTATACTGTATACCAGACACACTTGATTTAATCTGTAATTGCATTTATTTATTTTTGTTCAACAGTCAGACCCAGTTGTGTTTCTCCTATTTAAAGTGTGCAGTTCCTTTGACCTTGTCAGACTGAGGTGCTTTGGGAAAATAAAATAAATGGCACGGTGTGAAAATATCTCTGAAAAGAGAGCTCTACAGCCAACAGGTCAGTGGTAGAAGGGGTCAGAATGCATTGACGCTCATTCTAGTGTTGACTTAACACTCTCAGCTTCTTGATTGCGTAGAGCCAACATGTGTCTCGCTCAATTTAGGCCATGTCAATAAATCAATGGTTAGGACAGCTAAGACGTCTGCTGCTGTCTGAGGAACAGGGGCTGTGCTTGTCAGCCTGAGTGTGTGTGTGTGTTGTGTACCATTTACAGGATTTTGAGCTCTCTGTGCTAGTCTTTTGTTAGTTCTTTTCTCAGACAGGTTAACACCTGCATTCATGACTGCCAAATATTCAAAGAATCAGCTTTATTGTTGGAGAGTCAGCTGTGTGATGACACACAAAAGAATCAGGATTTCAATCAGGTTGGAGAAGCCTCTACATGAGCATGTATACATAGCCATGCACATACACAAATGCAGATCATTTTTCTAAAAATCACTAATGAGAAAAAAAAAAAATCAAAGCAGGTAAATTTGGTTGTGAAAATTATAGATTCTTTTTCAGACCATAATGCACCAACCCACCCATGCACACACACCCACACACATAAACACAAGACAATCAAATGCTGATAGATGATTGTAAGTGTGGGCCATAAGGGTGCCATTTTTACCAGTCAGGGGACCTTTTAGACGTGATTACACATGATTAATACCTTTCCCCATCATAGCTATTCATTACCCTCCTCTCTGTCCCTGAGGAGGCCGATCACACTGGAACAAATCGCTCATGGCCTATTTCAATTTTGGTCTAGGCAAAAGGCATCCGTAACAGCCCCTGCACACTGCGATTTAATGACTTTTATGTCTGTCCGCTCAAATATGTTGTGATGAGTGCAAATAGCCCTTTTGTGACGGTTCATTCTGCCGTGTTTCGCCACGGATCGGCTTTTTCACGCTCAGATGATAGAGTGCAGTCTGAGAGCTGTAAAGCCCAGACAGTGGACTGTGGCAGCAGATGGCTGCTTTGCGCATCTCGGGTTTGAGCGTTTCTGTAAGACAGCGATTGAAAGCTGCACCCAAACAAGAGAGAACAAAACATGTCAATCACAGATTGCATTTATTACACTTGAGATTGTGTGAGGGACTGGGGAGAAATTAAATCCCGAGTTTTTTTCATCTTAGATTTCATTTCCGCGTATTTTGAATAAAGTGAATAATGTAAGAGATGAAACATTAATAGATTATGTATAAATTATAGGAAAATAATAAGTGCAGTCAGAGTTTAAACAGTACAGGGTTTAAAACTGGTCAAAGTTAAAAACACTAACATTTGGTGTCTGTTCTTTTATGCATATGTTCTTTAATTGGATGGACTATGTGTGATTCATACATTTAGATTTGATTGTTACATCCAAATGGGTTTTAGGGGAAAAAACGATGAGTAAATAATCCACCTGGTTTGCTTTCTTTATTGCAGATATTGTATTTTAGATGATCCTTTTCAAGCAGATATGTTAGCCAAACTATGGCCTAACAGAGATTATATCTAATGGCATTTCTCTTTGTGCATTTACTGGACATGATGGACACTGATATACACAGACTCTTGAATTTGATTCTAGCAGAGCTTCTAGCACAGCAAGAATTTAAAATAGTTCAAAACGATGGTTTGGTTTGATGGTTTGGTTTGTTTCAAGAATCTGTGCTAGAAGAATTCTATTTATTCTTTTTACAACCATTGTTGGTGCTGTTATGCTTGGTTCTACAAAAAGCTTATCTGACAGACCTTCTAGAAATCCATATTTGGATGTATAACTAGTACGGTCTGTCTGTCTGCACGCACAGGGGCTCTGCAAACTTGAAAAATAACTTGAAAAACTTATTTACACCATCATCCAAAAAGCAATTGAGGCTTACCTGTCAATCATGTTCATGTGTTTGCTTTCAGTGGAAAAACTGCTACCCTCAGCAAAGTTACACCAAAATTGCTGACTTTATGCATTTAAATAATAAACTGTAGCACTTGTACCCTTTGAGTAATGCAACCGTTAAAAAATCACCAATTTTTTGAACGCCACTTAGACTTACTAGCTGTATGAATGTTATTCTAACTGTGCTTATGTTTGCGTATTTGTGCTTAATATTTTAGTAGTGCAATGCAATTTGTTATGTACAAAGTGCATAGAGTGAAGGCAGGGATGTTCACAAACAACAAAAGAAAACTAAATAGTTCACCCTTCTACTCAAAATATTTAATGAAATGTAATAATTTTCTTTAATTAATGTAAACAAAAATGTCACAAGCAGGTGACTGGACAGACTCTATGCCCCCTTCATCCCAGTGTGCTTACTTTACAAAGGTGATTACACAGAGAAATTTAAATGAGCTGAGATTTAGGCATATTAAGATTTTTGCAACGAGAAATGAAGTAAAAGAGCATAGTGTACACACTGCTGCATGTCTTCTATAATTACTGGTAAAAAAAAAAGACAGAAATGCAGTTGGAAATTCTTAAACTTTTACTGGTCAATTTAGTCATGTAATAGGGAAACAAAAAAAATACTTCCCAGCTTGCAAAAATAGTGTACCAGTCTGACCATCTGGGCCTGTGTTTTGGCAGCTGGTAGGTGGTCAGCCCAAGCTGGAGGAGAAAGTGAAAAGCTTCAGTAAGCATTCCATTAAAAATGAATGAAATGTATTATTATTATTATTATTATTATTATTATTATTATTATTATTATTATTATTATTATTGTAGAAATTTCAGACTTTTTTTTACTAAAATTGCTGTGGTAATTTAGGACTAAATCAAGACTAAACTAAAACAAATATTACATTCAATTGCCATTGCCATTAGAATACATTGTAAATATTAAAATAGCCATTTGCTTTTAAGTTTTTTTATGCCACTGTGGTAGGCTCTACATTCACATAGCATTATAAACTTTTAATAGTGACGGATGGTAAATCAAAGAATTGTCCATACATGCATGTATGAGGCACACACATTGTTCGAGTGTAGGTGGAAATGCAAGTGAAAAAGACATTACATTTTCCAAAGGCGTACCCCTAGCTGCCAGCTCCTGGCCTGTGTTCGATGAGAATTGAAGATATAACTAAGGGCAGAGTTAAGAGCCAGTTCCCCCTGAGCAATGAGGAGTGCTATAAAGCTGCTTCTCACTTGATATTGCAAGAGAGAATTCATTTCCCTAGGTATCAGCACTCATCCATCAACTCTCAGCCCTTACGTTTTTGATGACACCCTAAGCCTCGGGAAACAGTCCTGCTGGAAGTAGTGTATATTTCTAATAAACAATGAAATTTCGTGGACTTGTAATACCCATAGTGGGTTCTAGGGGTTAATGGAAAAGTTCAAAATCTTTTCTAAGCCTCACTAATGTATTGAACACTGAGTGTATGACACTGAGGACCAAGGTCATTGGGAAAACCCACTGTTTCAGCATGAGATTCACTCATTGTATTTGCTGTACAGCGGGACACAATTCTATTATACTTTCTTTCTATCATGCATGAGCACTAAAATGCAACCTACGTATGAAAACCTTTCAGTTTAAATTATTTGAAATTCTGCAAAGAATTCAGAGGACATGTACAGTACATGTGCTGTTCCTCAGCTACATTGTTGGCATTTCTGAAACTCTACCAGCACACTTAAAGAGTGCCAACCGTTAATTTCTCTCACCTCTACGAATTTACAAATCATAGAAAAAAAGAAAAAATTTTTCCTGTACAGGATCTTCTGTACAACTGCTGATTTATGGAGTTAAAATTGAGTCCAATCAGCAAGTCATGGCAAAAGCAGAATGCATAAAATTATGCAGATTATGCAGAGCTTTAGTTAATGTTCACAATAATACTCATATTATCATGTGTTATTATCACTGATCATGTGTGATCTCTATGACTTTAACCGTGGCATGATATTGGTATCATCAATTTGGGATGGTTTGTAAGGGCATTTCCAACAATTAAAAAAATTACAACTTTAGAAAATTTTTGTTCAAAGTGAAAAGCCTTCAGGTCAGGTGCCAATTCTCCCAGGAGTGGACGTCTCAGCAAATTCAGTCCAACTGTTTAATGCTTAATGATATAAGAAAAAAACTCATTAACTCATTCATATGACCTACTGGCTTTTATGAGCACATTCAATATTTATATTCATGTGAGCACATTTAGAAAAAGACTGAACAGGCATGGCTTTCACGAATGGCTATGAAATAGCTCCTTCTCTCCAAAAAGAATCCTGCAGTAATAATAATACTGCAACATTCTTTGGACTGATGAGACCAATGTAGAGATAAAAACACACCGATTTATCAACACCTGAATGGCTAAAGACGTAAACAACCAAGGCGTTGAAAAGACCAAGTCAAAGTTCAGACCATAACCCCACTGGGATGATGTAATAGGATCTTTAGTGAGAGCTGTGCAAAAACCAAATGCCGTCAAAAATCATTGAACTGAGGCAATACTGTAAAGAACATTGTGCCCAAATTTTAGTAGATTTTAAAGACTGAAGGTGGTTCTACACAAAATTTAATATACTTATTTTGCCACCTGGTTTCTGAAAAAAAAGAAAAAAAATGACTACACATTGAAATCTGTTGTGTTTTGTTGATATCACCTGAAGCACTGAAGAATAGATATTTTCTTTTTTCTATGATTTTACATGGAGTATTACTCCGGTTTGAGAATTGTCAGTGGAAACTCACACTCAGTATACACCTACAAGCACTTCATTTTACTTACAGTACAGTTCTTCCCAAATACTGAATTCATTCCATATGCAGTAAGAATGGCATCTCCCTACAGAAATGTTACATAACACAGCCAAATTGGTCTGCACTTCATCATTATCATCTAAAAACTTTACAGTTCTACAGATGTGACAAAACCATCAAAGACATGCTTGTCAGGAGTGAATTAAATGATCACACTAATAATAACTCTAATACTTATGCATTTAAGCGCTCAACATGTTCCACTTCCATTTATAAAGAAAGCTGCTAAACTGCTAAACCACAGCCTTTAAATAATCAGTTTTGTCAGTCACTCATGCACATTTATTTATTTATTTATTTATTTATTTATTTATTTTCTATCTACACGATCAGTCGTACATCAGATAAGCCAAGAGGCGACTGGCTGATTTTTTTTTGTCTCTTTTAGTATTTTTTTACAATGAAGGATTTCTCCTTTTCCACTGCAAGTCAGCTCACCAGCAATAAACATACACTATATGGACAAAAGTATTGGGACACCTGGCATTTCCAGCCATATGTGGTTCCTCCCCAAACTGTTACCCAAAAAATTGGAGGCACAAAGATTTATGGTGTCTTTGGATTTGGTAGCATTACATTTTCTCTTCATTTAAACTAGCAGACCAAAACCTGCTCCAGCATGATAATGGCTCTGTGCACAAAGCCTCAAAAAGCAAATATGAATCTTATGGTCAGGTGTCCACAAACACGTGCAAATATTGTAACATTTATGTAACGTGATTGTAACATTGTTTTTATTATTATTAAAATAGTTGTGTAAACACATTGAGGTGTGGTAAATAGGGGAAATAATTAACTATGCTCTGCTAGCCCACCATGAAATGCTGAAAATTTCCCAATAGTTTTACGTCTCAAAGGGTTTTATTTCCAAAACTAAGAATTCTTTTTAGATTTTAATATATAGTCTGCCTTTTACTTATTGTTTATAATTACATTTAATGGTATGGAATGTCTCTTTCTTGAATTTTGTTTCAGATAGTAAAACCTGTGTAGGTTTCACACTAAGCCTGTTTGCGGTCTTTGTCCAGCTCAGACATTGTTGTCTCCTGCAGGTTGCTTGTGGACAGTGTTGGGGTTGCTGATTGTTTTCATGTCTTTCAGGACAAAAAGTCCTGTCACTACTGGACATCAGTCAACCTTTTATGCCAGAGGCTGCCACTGCCCTAATTGAATTCATTAATGGATTAAGGGGCCTGGACAGGGAACACCCCCCCCCCCCCCCCCCCCCGCGGCAGGTGGCTCCACGCTCGTTTCTTTGTCACTTGATCCCGTTGAGGAGGACAAGCTACAACGAAGCCTCTATTCCCTCCCTGGAGCTTCTGAGTGTTCAGTAGCCTTGCTCAGTGTCTGACTCTCTTGATCTACATCATTTAGCTCCATGGCAACACCATGTGGGGCCCGTCATACTCTGTCCAAACTGACCAAGCAACAAGAAGAGGTTGTGACCTTGCTTGAACTTTGACTTTGGGCTTTGTGTTGACATGAAGCTGGGTAATAAAAATCAGATCACTTGCCTTTATGAAGTGCAGGTGAAGAGACATGCTGCTTAATCAAAGGAGCACACATCAGGGAGTAGGGAGTAGGGGTTTTAGGGAGAGCTGGACAAGACAAATGGGCACAATATTAAGAGAGAGAGAGAGAGAGAGAGAGAGAGAGAGAGAGAGAGAGAGAGAGAGAGAGAGAGAGAGAGAGAGAGAGAGAGCGTTAGAAATATCTGGATTTATGATATATTTAGAAGTCTAAATATATCAGTCTGAAACCAGATAAAAAGAGATTATTGATTTTGTTGAGATTATTGACAAATACATTAGGATCACAATATCACCATACCATAGTGAATGTTATGGTGATATTGTGATCCTAATGTAATCGTCTGTGATTAAATTACATTTAATTGCTCCATCTAACGTTACAAATCTTAACTATTATAAATTATACAACAATTTTTGTTATAAATTATACGATATAAGAACTAGAGAGAAGTACATTTTTGAAAGATTGAATAAAATTTTAGAGTTTATTACTATTCCATATGTTCTCCTTTTTTTGCTTTAATGGTAGTGTGCATTCAAGCTGACAGACTCCAGAAGTTGTGCAAAACCTTATGAACATTTTCGAAAAAATGCTTGTGTTCAGAGTGCCATCTGAGCACATGCTTTAATAGAAGATATTAGACATGAGAAAACTCTGATCTACAAAGCAGTTAACGTGATCAATATCACACATTGTTTAATTAATAATAGAAGTGTTCCTTTCGTACACTAATAATAGTGTAGAGTTCTGATTATGACATATTCAAGAAAGTGAACATTTGGCATTTTCGGTTGAAATATTTTAAATCCTAATTTAAATCCTAAATCTTTCGGATTACATACAATTTTAAAGAAGAAGAATCCCCAGATTTACAACATGGTTTCTGAAAATTTATAAATGATCATCTTCATTCAGAATGCAAAAAGACCTATGAATAGTGTATTTTATTCTTCATGAAGATCATATCCAATGTTCATATTATCCTATCTAACCATCTGGCTTACACATATATCCTATTAATGTGCTTATCAATATTTATTAATGGTGGTCTATTATTCATGAGACCTCACACTCATTTATTTAAAATCCATATAGGATGAAGAAAGCATGCTATAATCATACCAGGGAAATACAACATTAAAAAGACAGATGAAATTCCAAACGTTTAGATGACCATAAAAAGACCACATGCTACAGAAATGCAGATTCTATTTATTATAAATATAAACATTGTTCTGTGTGTGTGGAAAAGTATTTTGCAGTAACCTTTTAGAAATGCAGGTAATATTCATTATAACTATAGCATTATTCTGTGCTATTATTCTGTGCTTTGGAAAAGTCTTTTGTAGAAACTTAATGGCTGTTTAATTATCACGACAGCTACCAGAGCATAAGCCAATTATCTGAAAGTATGTAATACACTAAAGTAGATTAGACACTTCACAACAATTATAAAGCATATTTATAGGCATGTACAAACAATGAGTTTTATGTCATACTGTTTGATATACAGTTGCTAGTTATTCTGTCAGTCCAGTGAAAAATGTCTCTTTTAATTCTCTTTTTTCACAGCTGTGTAGATCAGTCACAGATCTCAATGGATGCTCAGTTGCTTTATATATATATATATATATATATATATATATATATATATATATATATATATATATATATATATATATATATATATAAATAATCATAGCCACATTCTTGTTCAATGCTTAGTTTAATTTCATTTCAAATTACTGTAGCACAGACATTACAAACACTTTGATGCCTGCACAGTTACTTTCATATTGCTTTTAAATGCAACTGCTTGCCAGAGGCTGAGTGAGTGTTTGTTGATCACTGGGTAGGTCTGCACACCTCCAAGTAATTAGGAACACTGTAAGCTAGCATTTAAGCATTTTGATTGCAGGGGGCATATTACAGGTGTGTTTGCAGGTCTAGGCTGAAATATAGAGTCATCATAGACATGTTCATAAGCAGACAGACAGACAGACAGACAGACAGACAGACAGACAGACAGACAGACAGACAGACAGAGAGAGAGAGAGAGAGAGAGAGAGATAGATAGATAGATAGATAGATAGATAGATAGATAGATAGATAGATAGATAGATAGATAGATAGATAGATAGATAGATAGATAGATAGATCGATCGATCGATCGATCGATCGATCGATCGATCTGTCATTGCATTGTACAGGTACACAGCAACGAAATGCAGTGTGCTACTGCACCTGGATGAGGATCCTGCACATGCTGTAAACGTTTGTTGGGCCTCCTTTACCCATTTATTGATGGAGTTTTTATTTGGGTTGAAATATAGCAGGATGTGATTTATGTTGAAGTGAAAGAGTGTTCATGATGCTGACCGTTTTCTTTTTTTTTTTTTTACTATTTGATCATTGAGAGCCTGTTTACCAATATTCACAAGATCTGGTAAAATTGACAGCTTTTCGCTTTGATATTTGCATCAAGTTGTTAAGTCAGGTTGGCTTTTTCCTTTAGTTTATGTTGTGTGAAAGTAATATTGATACACATACAGAAGACCCATGAAAAATAGAACTAAAGAAACACGAACTCAAGCAGTCACACACAAACATCATTTCTAATATTCCCATTAAACGAGGTTACCTGGATTTTATTACTTCAGCATGGCATAGAGTTAACAGTTTATGTCCACACAATGCAGCAATTCAACTGAGCTAGCCACAGCTAAACACCACTGCAATAACGTATCAGTTAGCTTGCCAGTGTGAACCCCCTAGCAAGTTTACCTCAGATCTAATCGTCAGTTGAAATATTATAATATTTTTAATTAAAAGCAGCAGTAAATTTCTAAAATGATGAGCTAACATTACCCTAACTATTGTATTCAGTACATAAATGTGTGCTGAGTTAGCAAGATAGCAATCTAGGCAGATTATTATCATCAGCAGTAAACTAACATTAGGCATTTTATTTGGAATAACTAAACTGGCTGGAAATAGGGTCCCTTGTGTCTCCAGGACTACAGAACAATTTTTTTCAGACACCATCTGGCTCACCAGTATTGTGCAGCACACGAGTGAGAGAGAATGAGAGCACTTGCTCATATAGGAATTTTTTTACTGTCATTCTGCCCATTCTGTCCACCTGTACCAAAAGGGTCTGGACTAAGGGAACCATCATACTAGAGTTAGGAGTGGTGTGCTTTCATTGAACACCAAGCTATTTATAGTGCTTTCATGTCACATTGTACTAATTATGAGATTTTACTCTGAGCTATTTATTTCCTTGCTATGTCCTTGGAAACAGGCACACCATACTATATTGGTATATATTAATAGCTAATAATAATGACTAGCAAGTGGCTAAGTGACTGAACTGAGATTCATACTCTCTATCAACTCTGTTAGATTGTTGTGTTATGTTGTTTTAAACTTGTAAAAATACACATATAGAATAGAAAAGGAAAAAAATAGACATATGAAATAATTATATAACACTTAATAATCAAAAATCTGTAGTGACCAATTCTCAGATATTTACTTACTACAAATCTTAGAAAACCACAAGTGTCTGACCATCTAACCATCACATACATATACTGTATGTGTCACTACACTATATTTATCAGCGCACAATGTGGCCTACAAATATGGACCCATTAACGACAAACAAGCAACCAGAAACTCATCACTTATCACATGCACCTGTATTCAATCACCATCAGTTAAGGATGTCCTCACAAACACATCAGTGTGAAGATTATCTACTGTGGACTTCTTGCCAGTCTGTATGCTATATTGTTATTCAGATTTGGTGCCCTATTTTTTTTTTCCTCTTATGGTTTGTTTGTGTTATTTGCTGAGTGCCTGATATAGCATATTTGATTTGTTGCAAGCTTTTTGAGAATAGTAATACATCCCTGCTGCCTAACAATACGTTTACTGAGTGTGATAAAAAAAAAAATATATATATATATATACATGTGTGTGTGTATATGTATGTGTGTATATATATATATATATATATATATATATATATATATATATATATATATATATATATATATATATATATATATATATGTGTGTGTGTGTGTGTGTGTGTGTGTGTGTGTGTGTGTGTGAGAGAGAGAGAGAGAGAGAGAGAGAGAGAGAGAGAGAGAGGTGTGTGTGTGTTTGTATACATTATCTCACAAAAGTAAATACATTTCCATACATACATACATACATACATACATACATACATTTCAGCAACTATTTTAGTACTGTATATCTTCTTAAGGGACAATTCTATAAAAATGAAACGTGAATATATTTTAGAGAAGTCAATGTGCAGCTTGTCGATTATATAATATATATATATATATATATATATATATATATATATATATATATATATATATATATATATATATATATATATATATACACAACGTAATTTCCGGACTATAAAGCGCACCCATATATAAGCCACACCCACTGAATTTGACAAAGATTTTTATTTCAAACATAAATAAGCTGCACTTGTCTATAATGTCTACACTGAAACTAATGAACTTTACACAGGCTTTAATGAAAGACAGTGTCTGTTACACGGTGTAACAGGTGAAATATGTTGTGGCTCCGTTAAGAGCAGAGCAGCATTTTGGGAATAGCCTGCCGCCGCATTTTTTCCGGTATTACTGCATGTGTGCAAGGCCGAGGAATATGTCCTTATTATATTCTGATGCTCATTTCTAAGTTTCTTTGACTAACCCGTAATGCTGTTGCCAAGAAAAATAAAAAAGCACGAGTTTTGGAAACCTGTCTGTGCTTATATGATTTCTGTTGTAACTGGAGTTAGCGAGCTCTCCCTTCACCCAGACTCAACGCGCTACAACAGCTTGTATCTAAACAGTAGCCGACTAAGTCAGTCATTGTTCACTGTCTTCCTCCTTCCTTTCACAACTATTTCTCTCTGCAGTTTATCTTTTGGCATCGTCGTGCGTTTAAAAAAAACAAAACTTTTTTTTCTCTCAATGCCGTGCAGATTAGAACACAGGTGAGGTGCGTTTTTCCGTTTTTGTTCGGAAATTTCATTAGTCTAATGTTATGGGGCTCAGTTTTTTGGCTTGAAGTTTGTAAAACCGGGAAAAACCCAGGAGAAATTCATAAATTAGCCGCTTCGTTGTTTAAGCCGCGGGGTTCAAAACGTGGAAAAAAAGTAGCGGATTATAGTCCGAAAAATGCGGTATACGTATATATATATATATTTATTTATTTAAAGATTGTGAGAATATAAAGATTGTAGGAACATAATACTTTGAAATCGTTCACAAATAAATATATAAACAGATTCTACAAACTACAAGTAATAAATTATTTATAAACCAATAATTTCTTGGAAATGATATTGTTAGTTGGGAAAATAGTTAGCTTCAACTGTGAAAGCTGCTGTTTTTTTGTTATATTTCAAACAAACCTACTAAAGTAACAAGTGTTATCTTTCATGTCTAGGCTGCCAGGAAATTGAGAATTCCCTGGTAATTATTAGAGACAAAAAAAACCTTTTATGATGGAAACACATTAGCTGTAAATCCATGAGTGAGTGCGTCTTTATATTACCGCCATTAAAAAAAAAAAGTATTAGAAGTGAAAGACTGGTGGAAGCAAAGCAATTGTTACATTTATGAATAGTCTGAAAGCTAAGATGAACTGCCTGCAAAGGAAATCATAATGCCATAGTTGTAATAGCTTATTATGTTTATGATTAAATTATTCTAATTATTTACCTGTTTAACGAATGTAACAATTCTAATCTAAACCTTAATACCTCAAAACCAGATAGACCTATAAATAAGAGCATAGCCTGAACCTACTGACTTTGGTATGTCTAGGAGTTATTTATAATGATCCAGCACCTTCTTTTTCACCTTAGTAAAAGAATGGTTTTATGTATGTAATATGAATATGCAGAGTCAGAAAGGTCATTTTAGTCTTTAGTCAAAGTGAGTCCTCAGGTTGTGATAGCACTCATTAATGCTGTGAGTAGCTCATGGGAATCACATAGTGGCCGACTGACTGGCATCAGTAATTGTGCTGAACTGTGTCGCTGTTAGGGTCAGTGGTTTCCAGATTTTCTCTGCTGACAGTAAAGGTGTGTATTGGCAGTGGACGATTAATTGGGGCTGCTGGAGGACAGCAGAAGCAGATGGTCTCTCCCCTGCAGTGGTGTCATTGCAGCTTAGACAGAGGAGACTGGGAATTCAGTGGCACAGACAGACAAGGCTGTGTACAGGTTTGAGAGGAGAACAGAAAGCCATTTTCATCGCAGGTGGCGAGCTGTCAGGTGGCAGTTTGATTTGTTTTGTGCTGCTCTCTGCAAAAGGTCCTATTGCTCTGTCACCAGGGAGACAGCGACTCAGGTGCTGGGTAAATGATATCAGAACAATCCAAAAGGTAGCAAGGGAGCAGGTTTATTGCATCAACACAATCATGTGTATTTGCTTCAAATTGTGGCTTGCATTTGATGTAGTTTCTTCTCATCCATTGATGGCCTGAGTGATGGCTGTAATTTTCATTGAGAAAATAATGTACAAAGTGTTTTTTTTTTATTTTAATAGGTTTAACGACAAGATTAGCAATTTTGTTTTTCAGTGACTTTACAATCAGCAGGAAGTAAAAGCATGTGAAGTTATAGTTTCCTTTTGTTGCTGATTTCTAAAAACTATATATGGCACACTGTTTGCTACAGTAATTCATGAACTACAAATTTTGAAGAGAAAACTAGCCTATCCATTTATCCAAACAATTTTCGGCTGTGTTTGGTTGCAGTGGTCATCAGTATATCATTAAATAGCGTAAAGCACAGCAACACTGACAAACGACTGTATGTTTTAGAGGGTTCCCCTCTTAATATCCATCTGTATTTTCCCAATGTATCTGCCAGATCATAATCCATATCCTTCATTACTAATCTTCATGATAATGAAGACATCTGTCTGCTTTGAGTGGAGTGGCGAGTGTGTTTGCATGCTGCCGTCTGCTGCCGAGACACTGCCAGGCAGCAATATGGGGTTGCTTTCAGGCACGACGACAAGCTGCCAGACTAATGCCAGCAGTCCCTACAACTCCACCCTCTAATCCTGCTGCCCGCTGATACAACCTCCTCACAACCCCCTGTCCTCTTCTCCTTTTAGATCCTTTCATAGGTCCAGGAAGTAAAGAACAGAGGCCTCACACGATGATGCATGTATCCCGCAAGGTGCTGACTGGTGTTTTCTCTCACTGGTGACATGGTGCTGTTTGTTCAGCTTGTGTTGCAAGTTTGTTTTCTCCGCTGGTGGGGGTCATTGTGAACTTCCTTTGGACCCTTTTTCATGTAGAAAAACCAATAAACCTAAAATTGTAGGTGTGAATGTCAGTATATATGATGGCCAACAGACGCTTGTCCCATTCAGGGTGTATACCTGCCTTACATCCTGTGTTCCTGGAATAGGCTCAGCCTTGACCAGTAAAGTGCTTTCTGAAGATGAATGCATAAATGATTAAAAAATTTTCATGAACACTGACATTGCTCTTTCTTAACTGCATATTATTTTTGCCCGGTATAAGTCGATTTCAGGACATATTTAAAATCAAATTAGGATTACGGAAAATAATCTGGATGTTGAGCTTTATGACACAGATAATGGTTATACTGTATACTATATAAGTTTAGCATGCACAGTGAAAACTAGTCATTTATCTGTTGTCATTATTGCAGTTAAAAAAGCTAGAAAAAAAGACACCACAGACTTGTAAAACCACATTCAAATAGTAAGGTCCGATGTGACGGATGTCCCTTTGCTAAATGTAATGTGGTTCTGTTTTAGGAAAAGACCAGAATCTATTCCATTAGAAATATTAGTCGAGTTTCACACTTTAATCACCTTTTATGACTTTTATCCTTTGAGGGTAACTGCACCACTGAGCAGCTTGTTACCCAAAAATAAACACTGGCACAAAGAATGATCTCATGCCATCACTTCACTTTAGCAATGGTTATATCTTTTACTTATGCTTGTACTGTATATGTACTCTTTTTTTTTTCCACACCAAAAATCTGGTCTACAATGTTAGTGTGGTATAGTGAACTGGACTTCATACACTTGAAGTGTTGCCTTTAAAATGGACCATTTTGAAACAAATTATGATAGAAAATCCAGATAGAAATATCTATATTTTTAGTATAAATCATAATAAATTGCACAGTAATGACTACTCTACAGCTTACTCATTCCCAAGATAAAAATAAATGTTTTCTACTATAGACATGCTCACCAGAATATAGATTTTGTTGAAGATGAATAAATTAAAGTCCTTTTTCTGTCTTGTGAGCCTCATACAGCACCACTACAGGTGTAGGACATGTCCATGTTTATCATTAAAGTCCTTTTTCTTTTGTCTTTTGAGCCTTATACAGTATCTGTTTAAAGCACACCTAATTAGCTGCTTTTGTTGAGTCTAATCTTATATATATATATTTTTTTAATTAAAAATGCATATTATTAATCGATATATATTTCTGTAAAGCTGTTTTTTTTTGTTTTTTTTGACAAAAATCCATTTGTTAAAAGTGAGATACAAATAAAATGGTAATAAAAATCATGCAATTGACTTCCAACTCACACTCCTTCAGTTTAAAAGAAATTGTTAATATAGTCCTATATATTGATGTAGTCGTCCTTTTCCCTCACATTATATTTTGGGCGTGCCAGTAATATACCATATGTAGCAGGAAGTAGAACATAAATAACAATTTCCATTTCTTTATAAAACAAAGGAAACCATTTAATATGATTTCTTTTAACATAAACATGAAAGCCTGTGTAACATAATGAGCTTGATCTCCTTGGCAAAGTATCAAACACTATAAGACATTCATGCAACATAAACAAGACAGTGGAAATGGGTGGATCAGGAAAAAGTAAATGCTATTTCAAACAAAACAAAACAAACAAAAAAAAAAACGTTTGATTGCTTGTTTTCATATCTTTCTGTATAGAAAATTACCCATGCTCCAAACTGAATGCTATATTTAATGAATAAAGCATTTGTTTTATGAAGCTACTTTAAATTAAACAACTACAAGCATGTTGCAGTGGCTGGGTGTTTAACTCCTATAAACGATACCCTGCATTTTGTATGTAGACACACAAGACATCCTAGTTTCTGCTGTTCAGGAAAAAACAGCTAGATCTGAGGGTAAAGTGTGGTCAAACTCCTTCTTCCTTCCTGCTCCCTCTCCACAACTGACAGCACTTCCTTTCCCCAAGGAGAAATAAAACGACCTTGTCCAGCTCTGCACTGATGGATCTACTGCTCCATCTGGCCTGTAGTGGGGACATCACATCTCCCACATGTGGATCCCATAAAGGCCCTGGCTCCAGTGGGACTGACTGTCACTCTAATCAGATCAAGTCTCCCCAAAACACGAGTGTCCACCTACCCTCTGTCTGTCTTCTTTTGTTCCCACATCCCCTGTATGCCCAAAGTCACAGGAGATATGCAGGCACCAGGAATAATCTGTCACCACATTGAATAAGACTGCATTGTGATTTTAGTGACACTTTTATCGACAAAACTGATTCTGTCAACTAAGGACAAAAGATAAGAAAGAAAAGAAAAGAAATGCAATTATACAGTGTAACAGAAAAGTATAGTAAGCATGTAAATAGCTTTTAAGAGTATATTGACATAGTACTGATATATTAATAGTCCTAATTGAAATTTTGCATAGAACCTTTTTTTTTTTTTTTTTTTATACTGTAACATAGCACTTTTTACACTTTTATAGCCACAATGTTCTAAATCACTAATCAGTTGTAGTGTATACGATGTCGCAGTGATCTACATCTTATTTGCCTTGGACACACTCTAAAACAGATTTCTTTTTAAAACTTTATTTAAAACTTTAATTTTATTTTAAACTTTATAAGTTTATAATCAGACTGCATGGGGAACTTTCTGGCAAGATTTTGATCGAATGTTTGTTTAATTCAACATTAATTTAAAAGTGTGTTGTACATACAGTACTTGTACATCAAAATTTACTCCTTGATAAACTATAAAGTAAATAAAAAAATGTCAGCAAGGTTTTCATTTAATAATGATGACTATGGTTATTTACATGCAAAAAATGTACATTTTTGAAATTTATCAAATAGACCCAGTAGAGATTTGTTGCCCTGTGCACAGTGTGTGGACTATAAGTTATGGAGAGGTGGCCCTATAAATAAAAACATTTTATTCTTAATCTTTTGTAAATTTCAGACCAGATTAAAATATGGTTTTATGCTGGAGCTCCGTCAGGCATTGTTTAGTTTGGCTACTGAGGCAAATCAGTCACAGAAAAAGTGCCATCTTCAAGTATATAAATTCTTATCCGATAGAACACACCATTAGTCAATTGCATCCACAAGCTACATTACCAAGATGTCGCTTTCATTGTATTCATTTGTAGTGACAATAAACTCCACCATGAGTAGCTGCCTTAAGTTACATGGGTGGCTTGAATATACTCATGTGCACAGTATAATTATTAACTCTATTATAATTTATCTAACAACCAAACACTGGCACAATGCAGTATAAAATTTTATTTATACTTTTCTTAAGGCTTTGTGTCAGACCCACAAACTACACTACTGGTAATTCACAGCTACAAATTCTTTCCTCTGTAAAATCTCTGGATGACTGGAGTTTGCAGATTTATTGGGAAATTTCAACAAGCGACTAAAGAATTCATGAAAGCCTGTGTCTCACACAAATATTTTTTTTTTGTTCCAGCATCCACCAGACCAGTCCTGTGGTAGAGATAAAATAATCCCTCTGGCTCCACTATCAGCAGGTAGCTGAATAGCATTGTGGGTAAAACTGAGAATAGAGTATTATGTCCATGAAAAAAGCTATTACATAAATAAATCCCAAATGTCACTGAATATCATATAATAATTATATACTGTACAAAATATTAAGGGATGATTTTTCCTTTAAGGATTGGCATGGGTATATAACTCTAGTGTGTGTGTGTCTGTGTGTGTGTGTGTGTGTGTGTGTGTGTGTGTGTGTGTGTGTGTGTGCGTGCGGTGATGCTGGGTATAGAGTTGAGTTGTTGGGTCAGATGCTCCAGGGGGAGTGACTGATGGCTGGACTAATCGAGTGGCTGAGAGGCCTCAGGGTAAAAAAAAAAGCGAAAGGTGGACAAATGTGTCTGAAATAAAATTGGAGCTGTTGATGATAGGGAAGATACAGACAGAGTTTCTAAACTCAGAGGACTGTCAGGCATCGTTTTGTGAAAGGCTTCAGAGAGAGACAAAAAGAGATCAGTGTGCTTGATAGATAATATAGAAAAAAGGTCCTGGATTACCTTTCTTTAAAACATTAACGCAGGGAATATTTTCTTACATCGTCACAAAACCAATGAGTCCGTGCAAAAGTTCTTCTTTAGTCATAAAATATAAAACTATACAAACATATACAGTACATACTTTTCTTGTGTTACCTTAAAAATGTAACAGAAGTTTTTATTCTTAAAAGCCTACGAATGACCGTAAGTAAACTGTTTCTTCGTCTCCTGTTTGCGCAAGTCTCAACAGGCCAATATTTAAATATGTAGAAGTGGCTAACCGAGAAACAGAACAGATATCAATAATGTCAGAATAACAATAAAAAAGATATATATAAATAAACAAAAATAAATATAAAAATGTCCGCATTACATGCCGATCTATATTACAAAAATAACACCTTTACGTTACTGTTTCTGAAACCAATATATCAATTTGTATAATAAATATACAAGAAATCTAAATATTAAATTAGCTTGTACAGATAATCTATGTAGATGCGCTAACTTATGATTAAATAGAGTTGAGTCCAAGCAATACCAGTAAATCACATCTCCATAAGTTAATTTTCGCTTCAGCATCTCAAATAAAGTTTACTCTTACATCCTTATTTTCTGTCAACATGTTTACCTTAAAGGTGACTATTTATATTATGAACACTGGCTATCATTGTTTTTTATACAGATATAATTGTTGCATGACAAAAATGTCCAGTTATTTGCATAAAGCTTTCACATTATGAATAAAATAATCTTTAATTCTGTATAAATTGCTAAAACATAACTAGCATTTGTGTGTGTGTGTGTGTGTGTGTGTGTGTGGGCAATGCTATTAAAACAGGTTAATGATATTAAGACACTAAATGCAGTGTCTTTATAGCTCTGAACATCTGGTACTATTATCCTTATAAGCTAGCATAGATCAATATTGACTTTTTAGGTAATGATTTGTAACTTAAGTTATAAGCAAAACATAATGAGATTCGTAATTATTTTGAGTGAGCCGTCATGCAGGAGAAATCCCTTTCATAATGAATGCCTGTGACTTCATACGATAAATGAAAAATGCATGCATCGATCAGGGAGTGGGAGTGCACATGACAAAGCAATCAAGCCAGAAGTACACAGATCACAGAGAGGGAGGAGGGTAAAGTGCAAACACTACCATCCAGAGCCAAGTCCACCCCACGAATTAACCTGCTGCATGCTCTTTAGACATCTGGATCCAAATTCGCTTAGATCTTTGCTTGAAGGACCGCTACTTTGGTGTAACACAGTTCAGATCTGAAACACTTGTCATCTAGTTTCTCATATTAGTTTAATAGCTCTTGATTTATAATCATTCGGTGTCCTGGAGGACTGTATGCTTTGCTGATATTGTTTGGTGATGTAATTGTTTGGCCAATTGGCCGAGCAAACATTTTCTTCTGCCAGTCTACTATATTGGATTGCATTGATAATGTAATGAGTTCAGCAAAAAAAGTGAGTCATTTCCCAGAAATATATATCATTTAAAAAAAAAATAAATAAATAAATAATTTTTGTAAAGAATTTATTTGCAAATGATGGTGGAAAATAAGTATTTGGTCAATAACAAAAGTTCATCTCAATACTTTGTTATATACCCTTTGTTGGCAATGACAGAGATCAAACATTTTCTGTAAGTCTCCACAAGGTTTTTACACACTGTTGCTGGTAGTTTGGCCCATTCCTCCATGCAGATCTCCTCTAGAGCAGTGATGTTTTGGGGCTGTTGCTGGGCAACACGTATTTTCAACTCTCTCCAAAGATTTTCTTTGGGGTTGAGATCTGGAGACTGGCTAGGCCACTCCAGGACCTTGAAATGCTTCTTATGAAACCACTCCTTCGTTGCCTGGGCGGTATGTTTGGGATCATTGTCATGCTGAAAGACCCAGCCACGTTTCATCTTCAATGCCCTTGCTGATGGAAGGAGGTTTTCACTCAAAATCTCACAAAACATGGCCCCATTCATTCTTTCCTTAATACGGATCAGTAGTCCTGGTCCATTTGCAGAAAAACAGCCCCAAAGCATGATGTTTCCACCCCCATGCTTCACAGTAGGTATGGTGTTCTTTCGATGTAACTCAGCATTCTTTCTCGTCCAAACACGACAAGTTCAGTTTTTACCTAAAAGTTCTATTTTGGTTTCATCTGACCATATGACATTCTCCCAATCCTCTTCTGGATCATCCAAATGCTCTCTAGCAAACTTCAGACGGGCCCAGACATGTACTGGCTTAAGCAGGGGGACACGTCTGGCACTGCAGGATTTGAGTCCCTGAAATGGGTTTTTGAAATGGGTCTGTAATTTGATAGCGTGTTTGGATCCAAGTTCGTTTTCTTAACGAGGGGCTTGATAACTGCTAACTTGAGGGATTTAGGGACATGACCTAAAGATAGTGAGGAGTTAATAATAATATTGAGAAGAGGCTCACCAGCTGTAAGTAACACTTCCTTCAATAGATTAGTTGGAATGGGATCTAATGGACATGTTGTTGATATAACTTTGGTAATAATATCATACAGCGCTTCCTGTCCTATATATGTAAAGCAGTCTAGTTGTGGAGTTTTAGGTAAGATTGGGTCAGGAGATGCTGTCAGAGGTTGGACCGACCACAATTGTTTTTCTAATACTATAGATTTTTTTTTATAAAGTCCTACATACCTGATTTGTTGTAAATGTAGCTACTGTACTGAAAAGGAACCTGGGATTGGTTTTGTTGTTTTCTATGAGTTTGCTGAGGTGTTCAGCTCTAGCAGCTTTTAGTGCCTGTCTGTAGCTGAGTATACTGTCATTATACGCAATTGTAAATACCTAAAAGTTAGTTTTCCTTCATTTTCTCTCAAGATTAGGGACTGTTGTTTTGAGGGCATGCGTATGACTATAATAGCAGTGTGAGTGTGAGTACAGATTGGGTTGTGTGAGGACAGATCGGGTAGTGTGAGGACAGATTGGGTAGTGTGAGTGTGAGGACAGATCGAGTAGTGTAAGAACAGATCGGGTAGTTTTAGTGCATATTGAGGAGTGTGAGTAAAGATTGGGTATTGTGAGTGTCAGTAAAGATCGGGTAGTATGAGTACAGATCGGGTAGTGTAAGTACAAATCGGGTAATGTTAGTACAGATCGGGAAGTGTGGCAGATCAGGTAGTGTGATTACAGATTGGGTAATATTGGTACAGTTCAGGTAATGTGAGTACAGATTGGGGTAGTGTGAGTACAAATCGGGTCGTTTCTGTACAGATTGGGTAGTGTGGGTACAGATCGGGTTTTGTGAGTACAGATCGGGTTTTGTGAGTACAGATCGTACAGCGACGCAGATCAGGCAACGCCACAGATCGGGTAGCGACGCAAATCAGGTAGCGACGCAGATGGTTTCAGTACAGATAGGGTAGTGTGGCAGATCGGGTAGTGTGAGTGAGAGTGCAGATCAGGTAGTGTGAGTACAGATAGGAAGGTTACAGTCAGTACAAATCAGGTGGTTTCAGTACAGATAGGGTAGTGTGAGTACAGATTGGGTAGTGAAGCAGATCAGGTAATGTGGCAGATCATGTAGTGTGGCATTGTCAGTTAAATACCTCACAAGGTTGCCTCAGTGCAGACAGAATTACATGGTGTTAAAGTATGGAAAGGAAGCCATGTTGGTCCATTAGGACAATTGACTGTTTGTACAAGTTGGGAGTGGTAACTCAGTGATAAAGGTGTTGGTTTACTGATCAGCAGATCCCCACAAAGTCAGGCGTTCAAGCCCCAGCATCACCAACGTTAAATTTTAATTTCTCCTTCGAAATCTAATAGTTTGTCTACTTTGTGACATTAAACTGTACATCTATTTGTTAATTGAGTGGACCTGTTTAAAAGGTTACTTCATTACTTAGTCTATTTCCAAAGACTTATGTTTACATTAAATATGAGTTAAATACTTAAGTACTGTTCAAATCACATACTCTACATTTTACTTAGGTAATACTGAAATTGGTGACTTATAACTTGTAATGGAGTAAGTTTTGCAGTAAGGTTTCAATAGTTTTACACAAGTAGTATTTGAAAGGAAGGCTTTACAGCACAGGTTGTGGTGAAGTTGCCTCAGTCCAGACAGAAGTAAATGGTGTAAAAGTATGGATAAGAAGCCATGTTGGTTTATTAGGTCCCTTGACTGCTTGCATTGGGGTAGTGGTAACTCAGTGGTTACGGTGTTGGTTTATCGATCAGCAGGTCCCCACAAGGTCGGGGGTTCAAACCCTGACAACACTAAAGTAAACTTTTATTTCTCTTTTGAAATCTAATAGTTTGTCTACTTCGTGACATTAAACTGTACATCTATTTGTTTATTAAAGAGAGCTGTTTAAATGAGTGCTTTGTTTCTTTGTCTTTTTTCAAAGACGTGTTTGGCCTATGTTTAATATGAGTTAAATACTCAAGTTTTGTTCAGATCACATACTTTACATTTTAATCGTCTTACTAGAATTGGTGACATAACTTGTAATGGAATACATTTTGCAGTTAGGTTTTGATAGTTTTACACAAGTAGGATTGTCAGGAAGTATGGATAAGAAGCCATGTTGGTTCATTAGGTCCATTTTCTGCTTGCAAATCAGGAAATGGTTGCTCAGTGGTTAAATTGTTGGTTTACAGGTCAGCAGGTCCCCACAAGGTTGCCGGTTCAAGCTAAAATCATCATCATCGAGTAAAATTTTTTGTTTTGAAATCGAATAGTTTGTCTTCTTTGTGACATTAAATTCTCCTTAATCGTCCGTGCTAAATTGCCACTTTACTCTCTATTCAACTGCAATTGTGATTCAATTCATATGTACTTTGTACTCCACTATATATTTAACCAAACCCTAACCCTTTATTCTCAAAAAAAAAATGTGTTCAAAACTTAATGGCTTGTTTTAATTTTTAAAATATAGATCGGGTATTGTTAGTACAGATTGGGTAGTGTGATTGCCTGTGTGTGACGGCCTGTTTGTGTTTGTGTGTGTGAGCGATGGTGTAGTTTCAGTATGAATCAAGTAGTGTCAGGTCAGATCGGGCAGTGTCAGCACAGATTGGGTAGAGTGAGTTGAGATCAGGTAGTGTGAGTACAGATAGGGTAGTGTTAGTATGGATGGAGTAGTGTCAGTACAGATCAGGTACTGTGAGTACAGATCGGGTAGTGTCAGTACAGATCGGGTAGTGTGAGTGTGAGTACCGATCGGGTAGTTGAGTAAAGATAGAGTAGTGTAAGTTCAGATCGGGCAGTGTGGGTACAGTTCCGGTAGTGTTAGTACTGATTGAGCAGTTTCAATACAGATCAGTATAGATATGGTAGTGTGAGTACGGATCGGGTAGTTTTTGTACAGATCGGGAAATGTCCGAACAGATCGTGTAGTGTGTGTCAGCACAGATTGGGTAGTGTGAGTGTCATTACAGATTGGGAAGTGTTCTGTTCAGATGGGGTGTTTTTAATTCAGAACAGGTAGTTTCAGTACAGATCATGTAGTTTTAGTACATATCAGGTAGTGTGAGTGAGATTGCCGATCGGGCAGTGTGAGGACAGATCGGGCAGTGTGAGTGCAGATCGGGTAGTGTGAGTACAGATCGGGTAGTTTCAGTACAGAAAGGTTAGTGTGAGTACAGATCGGGTAGTGTGAGTAGAAATCGGTAGTTTCAGTACAGATCGGGTAGTGTAAGAACAAATCGGGTAGTGTTGCAGATTTGGTAGTGTGGGAGATTAGGAATTGTAAGTACAGATCGTGTAGTCTGGCAGATCGGGTAGTGTGGCAGTTTGAGTAGTGTGAGTACGGTTCGGGTAGTTTCAGTACAGGTCTGGTAGTGTGAGTAAAGATCGGGTAGTTTCAGTACAGTTTGGGTAGTGTGAGTACAGATTGGGAAGTTTCAGTACAGATGGGGTAGTGTCAGTACAGATGGGGTAGTGTCAGTTCAGATCGGGTAGTGTGATTACAGATTGGGTAGTGTGGGTAAAGATCGAGTAGTGTAAGTTCAGATCGGGCAGTGTGGGTACAGTTCGGGTAGTGTTAGTACTGATTGAGTAGTTTTAGTACAGATCATATGGTAGAGTGAGTACGGATCGGGTAGTTTCTGTACAGATCGGGTAGTTTCTGTACAGATCGGAAAGTGTCAGAACAGATCGTGTAGTGTGTGTCAGTACAGATTGGGTAGTGTGAGTTCAGATTGGGTATTTTTAGTTAAGAACAGGTAGTTTCAGTACAGATCATGTAGTTTCAGTACATATCAGGTAGTGTGAGTGAGATTGCCAATCGGGCAGTGTGAGGACAGATCGGGTAGTGTGAGTGCAGATCAGGTAGTTTCAGTACAGCTTGGGTAGTTTCACTTAGTACAGATTGTGTAGTTTCAGTACAGTTTGGGTAGTGGGTACAGATCTGGTAGTGTGAGTGTAAGTACAGATCGGGTAGTGTGAGAACAGATCGGGTATTGTGAGTGCAGATCGGGTAGTTTCAGTACAGATCGGGAAGTGTGAGAACAATTTGGGTAGTGTGGCAGATTGGAAAGTGTGGGTACAGATCGGGTAGTGTGATTGTGAGTACAGATCGGGTAGTGTCGGTACAGATCGTGTAGTCTGGCAGATCGGGTAGTGTGGCAGATAGGGTAGTGTGAGTACGGATCGGGTAGTTTCAGTACAGGTCTGGTAGTGTGAGTACAAATCGGGTAGTTTTGGTACAGATCAGGTAGTGTGAGTACAGATCGGGTAGTGTGATTACAGATTGGGTAGTTTGGTACAGATCGGGTAGTGTGAGTACAGATTGGGTAGTGTGATTACAGATTGGGTAGTGTGGGTACAGATCGGGTAGTGTGATTGTGAGTACAGATCGGGTAGTGTCGGTACAGATTGGGTAGTGTGAGTGTGTTCAGACAGGGTAGTGTGGCAGATTGGGTAGTGTAAGTACAAATCGGGTCGTTTCAGTAAAGATCGGGTAGTGTGTATACAAATCGGGTACTTTTAGTACAGATCAGGTAGTGTGGCAGTTCGGGAAGTGTGAGTACAAATCGGATAGTTTTAGTACAGATCAGGTAGTGTGTGCACAATTTGGTTAGTTTTGGTACAGATCAGGTAGTGTGAATACAAATTGGTTAGTTTCAGTACAGATCATCTATTGTCTGTACAGATCGGGTAGTGTGAGTGAGACTGCAGATCGAGTAGTGTGAGTACAGATCGGGTAGTGTGACTACAGATAAGGTAGTTTCACTTAGTACAGTTTGGGTAGTTTCAGTTCAGATCGGGTAGTGTGGGTACAGATTGGGTAGTGTGAGTACAGATCGGGTAGTGTGAGAACAGATCGGGTATTGTGAGTGCAGAATGGGTAGTGTGAGGATAGTTCAGGTACTGTGAGTGTGAGTACAGATCGAGGAAGGTAAGTACAGATCAGGTAGTTTCAGTACATATTGGGTAGTGTGTGTACAGATCAGGTATTGTGAGTGTGAGTACAGATCAGGTAGTTTCAGAACCTATCGGGTAGTGTGAGTACAGATCGGGTAGTGTGAGTACAGATCGGGTAGTGTGGGTACAGATCGTGTAGTGTGAGTGTAAGTACAGATCGAGTAGTGTGAGGGTGAGTACAGATCAGGTAGTATAAGTACAAATCGGGTAGTTTCAGTACAGATCGGGTAGTGTGAGTACTGATCGGGTAGTGTGGCAGATTAGGTAGAGTGGCAGATTGGGTAGTGTGAGTACAGATCGTGTAGTCTGGCAGATCGGGTAGTGTGAGTACAGATCGGGTATTTTCAGTACATATCTGGTAGTGTGAGTACAAATCGGGTAGTGTTAGTTCAGATCGGGTAGTGTGGGTACAGATCATGTAGATTCAGTACAGATCGGGTAGCGTGAGTGAGAGTGAAGTTTGCGTAGTGTGAGTGTGAGTATAGACGGGTAGTGTGCGTATAAATCGGGTAGTGTGACTTTGAGTACATATCGGGTAGTTTGAGTGTGTGTAAGTACAGAAAGGGTAGTGTGGCAGATTGGTTAGTGTGGCAGATTGGGTAGTGTGATTACAGATCGGGTAGTTTTGGTACAGATCAGGTAGTGTGAGTACAAATCAAGTAATGTGGCAGATCGGGTAGTGTGAGTACAAATCGGGTCGTTTCAGTAAAGATCGGGTAGTGTGTATACAAATCGGGTACTTTTAGTACAGATCAGGTAGTGTGGCAGATCGGGAAGTGTGAGTATAAATTGGGTACTTTCAGAACAGATTAGGTAGTGTGAGAACAATTTGGGTAGTTTTGGTACAGATCGGCTAGTGTGAGTACAGATCGGGTAGTGTGAGTACAGATCGGGTATTTTTTTTAGTACATATCTGGTAGTGTGAGTACAAATCGGGTAGTGTTAGTTCAGATCGGGTAGTGTGGGTACAGATCATGTAGATTCAGTACAGATCGGGTAGCGTGAGTGAGAGTGAAGATTGCATAGTGTGAGTGTGAGTATAGACGGGTAGTGTGCGTATAAATCGGGTAGTGTGACTTTGAGTACATATCGGGTAGTTTGAGTGTGTGTGTGAGTACAGAAAGGGTAGTGTGGCAGATTGGTTAGTGTGGCAGATTGGGTAGTGTGATTACAGATCGGGTAGTTTTGGTACAGATCAGGTACTTTTAGTACAGATCAGGTAGTGTGGCAGATCGGGAAGTGTGAGTACAAATTGGGTACTTTCAGAACAGATTAGGTAGTGTGAGAACAATTTGGGTAGTACAGATACAATTGGTACAGATCAGCTAGTGTGAGTACAGATCCGGTATTGTAAGTACAAATCTGGTAGAGTTAGTACAGATCAGGTGGTGTGAGTACATATCAGGTAGTTTCAGTACAGATCATGTAGTTTCAGTACAGATCAGGTAGTGTGAGTGAGATTGCAGATCGGGTAGTGTGAGTACAGATCTGGTAGTGTGAGTACAAATTGTGTAGTGTGACTACAGATCGGGTATTTTCATTCAGTTCAAATTAGGTAGTTTCAGTACAGATCGGGTAGTGTGGGTACAGATCGGGTAGTGGTGGTACAGATCAGGTAGTGTGAGTGTTGGTACAGATCGGGTAGTGTGAGTGTGAGTACAGATCGGGTAGTGTGAGTACAAATCGGGTAGTTTCAGTACAGATCAGGTAGTGTGGCAGATTGGGTAGTGTGGCAGATCGGGTAGTGTGATTTTAAATCGGGTAGTTTCAGTACAGATGGGTTAGTGTGTGCACAAATCGGGTAGTTTCAGTACAGATCATCTAGTGTCTGTACAGATTAGGTAGTGTGAGTGAGACTGCAGATTGAGAAGTGTGAGTACAGATCGGGTAGTGTGACTACAGATCAGGTAGTTTCACTCAGTACAGATTGGGTAGTTTCAGTACAGATCGGGTAGTGTGAGTACAGATCAGGTAGTGTGAGTGTGAGAACAGATTGGGTAGTGTGAGAACAGATTGGGTAGTGTGAGAACAGATTGGGTAGTGTGAGAACAGATCGGGTATTTTGAGTGCAGATTGGGTAGTGTGAGGATAGATCGGGTAGTGTGAGTGCAGATCGGGTAGTGTGAGGATAGATCGGGTATTGTGAGTGTGAGTACAGATCGGGTAGTTTCAGAACCTATTGGGTAGTGTGAGTACAGAGCGGGTAGTGTGAGTACAGATCTGGGAGTGTGGGTACAGATCGGGTAGTGTGAGGGTGAGTACAGATCAGGTAGTATAAGTACAAATCGGGTAGTGTGAGTACTGATCGGGTAGTGTGGCAGATTAGGTAGTGTGGCAGATCGGGTAGTGTGGCAGATCGGGTAGTGTGGCAGATCGGGTAGTGTGGCAGATCGGGTAGTGTGAGCACACATCGGTTATTTTTTAGTACATATCTGGTAGTGTGAGTACAGATCGGGTAGTGTGACTACAGATCAGGTAGTTTCACTCAGTACAGATTGGGTAGTTTCAGTACAGATCGGGTAGTGTGAGTACAGATCAGGTAGTGTGAGTGTGAGAACAGATTGGGTAGTGTGAGAACAGATTGGGTAGTGTGAGAACAGATTGGGTAGTGTGAGAACAGATCGGGTATTTTGAGTGCAGATCGGGTAGTGTGAGGATAGATCGGGTAGTGTGAGTGCAGATCGGGTAGTGTGAGGATAGATCGGGTATTGTGAGTGTGAGTACAGATCGGGTAGTTTCAGAACCTATTGGGTAGTGTGAGTACAGAGCGGGTAGTGTGAGTACAGATCTGGGAGATGTGGGTACAGATCGGGTAGTGTGAGGGTGAGTACAGATCAGGTAGTATAAGTACAAATCGGGTAGTGTGAGTACAGATCGGGTAGTTTTGGTACAGATCAGGTAGTGTGAGTACAAATCAAGTAATGTGGCAGATCGGGTAGTGTGAGTACAAATCGGGTCGTTTCAGTAAAGATCGGGTAGTGTGTATACAAATCGGGTACTTTTAGTACAGATCAGGTAGTGTGGCAGATCGGGAAGTGTGAGTATAAATTGGGTACTTTCAGAACAGATTAGGTAGTGTGAGAACAATTTGGGTAGTTTTGGTACAGATCGGCTAGTGTGAGTACAGATCGGGTAGTGTGAGTACAGATCGGGTATTTTTTTTAGTACATATCTGGTAGTGTGAGTACAAATCGGGTAGTGTTAGTTCAGATCGGGTAGTGTGGGTACAGATCATGTAGATTCAGTACAGATCGGGTAGCGTGAGTGAGAGTGAAGATTGCATAGTGTGAGTGTGAGTATAGACGGGTAGTGTGCGTATAAATCGGGTAGTGTGACTTTGAGTACATATCGGGTAGTTTGAGTGTGTGTGTGAGTACAGAAAGGGTAGTGTGGCAGATTGGTTAGTGTGGCAGATTGGGTAGTGTGATTACAGATCGGGTAGTTTTGGTACAGATCAGGTACTTTTAGTACAGATCAGGTAGTGTGGCAGATCGGGAAGTGTGAGTACAAATTGGGTACTTTCAGAACAGATTAGGTAGTGTGAGAACAATTTGGGTAGTACAGATACAATTGGTACAGATCAGCTAGTGTGAGTACAGATCCGGTATTGTAAGTACAAATCTGGTAGAGTTAGTACAGATCAGGTGGTGTGAGTACATATCAGGTAGTTTCAGTACAGATCATGTAGTTTCAGTACAGATCAGGTAGTGTGAGTGAGATTGCAGATCGGGTAGTGTGAGTACAGATCTGGTAGTGTGAGTACAAATTGTGTAGTGTGACTACAGATCGGGTATTTTCATTCAGTTCAAATTAGGTAGTTTCAGTACAGATCGGGTAGTGTGGGTACAGATCGGGTAGTGGTGGTACAGATCAGGTAGTGTGAGTGTTGGTACAGATCGGGTAGTGTGAGTGTGAGTACAGATCGGGTAGTGTGAGTACAAATCGGGTAGTTTCAGTACAGATCAGGTAGTGTGGCAGATTGGGTAGTGTGGCAGATCGGGTAGTGTGATTTTAAATCGGGTAGTTTCAGTACAGATGGGTTAGTGTGTGCACAAATCGGGTAGTTTCAGTACAGATCATCTAGTGTCTGTACAGATTAGGTAGTGTGAGTGAGACTGCAGATTGAGAAGTGTGAGTACAGATCGGGTAGTGTGACTACAGATCAGGTAGTTTCACTCAGTACAGATTGGGTAGTTTCAGTACAGATCGGGTAGTGTGAGTACAGATCAGGTAGTGTGAGTGTGAGAACAGATTGGGTAGTGTGAGAACAGATTGGGTAGTGTGAGAACAGATTGGGTAGTGTGAGAACAGATCGGGTAGTGTGAGAACAGATCGGGTATTTTGAGTGCAGATTGGGTAGTGTGAGGATAGATCGGGTAGTGTGAGTGCAGATCGGGTAGTGTGAGGATAGATCGGGTATTGTGAGTGTGAGTACAGATCGGGTAGTTTCAGAACCTATTGGGTAGTGTGAGTACAGAGCGGGTAGTGTGAGTACAGATCTGGGAGTGTGGGTACAGATCGGGTAGTGTGAGGGTGAGTACAGATCAGGTAGTATAAGTACAAATCGGGTAGTGTGAGTACTGATCGGGTAGTGTGGCAGATTAGGTAGTGTGGCAGATCGGGTAGTGTGGCAGATCGGGTAGTGTGGCAGATCGGGTAGTGTGGCAGATCGGGTAGTGTGAGCACACATCGGTTATTTTTTAGTACATATCTGGTAGTGTGAGTACAGATCGGGTAGTGTGACTACAGATCAGGTAGTTTCACTCAGTACAGATTGGGTAGTTTCAGTACAGATCGGGTAGTGTGAGTACAGATCAGGTAGTGTGAGTGTGAGAACAGATTGGGTAGTGTGAGAACAGATTGGGTAGTGTGAGAACAGATTGGGTAGTGTGAGAACAGATCGGGTATTTTGAGTGCAGATCGGGTAGTGTGAGGATAGATCGGGTAGTGTGAGTGCAGATCGGGTAGTGTGAGGATAGATCGGGTATTGTGAGTGTGAGTACAGATCGGGTAGTTTCAGAACCTATTGGGTAGTGTGAGTACAGAGCGGGTAGTGTGAGTACAGATCTGGGAGATGTGGGTACAGATCGGGTAGTGTGAGGGTGAGTACAGATCAGGTAGTATAAGTACAAATCGGGTAGTGTGAGTACTGATCGGGTAGTGTGGCAGATTAGGTAGTGTGGCAGATCGGGTAGTGTGGCAGTTCGGGTAGTGTGGCAGATCGGGTAGTGTGAGTACAGATTGGGTACTGTGAGCACACATCGGTTATTTTTTGGTACATATCTGGTAGTGTGAGTACAAATCGGGTAGTGTTAGTTCAGATCAGGTAGTGTGGGTACAGATCATGTAGATTCAGTACAGATCGGGTAGCGTGAGTGAGAGTGAACATCTCGTAGTGTGAGTGTGCGTAAAGATCGGGTAGTGTGAGTGTGAGTACAGATTGGGTAGTGTGGCAGATTGGGTAGTGTGATTACAGATCGGGTAGTTTCGGTAGAGATCAGGTAGTGTGAGTACAAATCGAGTAATGTGGCAGATCGGGTATTGTGAGTACTGATCGGGTAGTGTGGCAGATTAGGTAGTGTGAGTACAATTAGGGAAGTTTCAGAACAGATTAGGTAGTGTGAGAACAATTTGGGTAATTTTGGTACAGATCGGCTACAGTTAGTACAGATTAGGTGGTGTGAGTACATATCGGGTAGTTTCAGTACAGATCATGTAGTTTCAGTACAGATCAGGTAGTGTGAGTGAGATTGCAAATCGGGTAGTGGGAGTACAGATCTGGTAGTGTGAGTACAAATTGGGTAGTGTGACTACAGATCGGGTATTTTTAGTCAGTTCAAATTGGGTAGTTTCAGTACAAATCAGGTAGTGTGGGTACAGATCGGGTAGTGTAAGTACAGATCAGGTAGTGTGGGTACAGATCAGGTAGTGTGAGTGTTGGTACAGATCGGGTAGTGTGAGTGTGAGTACAGATCGGGTAGTGTGAGTACAAATCGGGTAGGTTCAGTACAGATCAGGTAGTGTGGCAGATAGGGTGGTGTGGCAGATCGGGTAGTGTGATTTTAAATCGGGTAGTTTCAGTACAGATGGGGTAGTGTGGCAGAACAGGTAGTGTGAAAACAAATCGGGTAGTTTCAGAACAGATCAGGTAGTGTAAAAACACTTCGGGTAGTTTTAGTACAGATTTGGTAGTGTGAGTACAGATTGGGTAGTGTAAGTACAAATCGACTATAGTTAGTACAGATCTGGTAGTGTGAGAACAAATCGGATATTTTCAGTACAGATCTGGTAGTGTGACTACCAATTGGGTAGTTTCAGTAAAGATAGGGTAGTGTGAGTACAGCTCGGGCAGTGTGAGTACAGCTCGGGTAGTTTCGGCACAGATCGGGTAGTGTGAATACAGATTGGGTAGATTCAGTCAGTCCAATTCGGGTCATTTCAGTACAGATCGGGGAGTGTGGGTACATATCGGGCAGTGTGAGTGAGAGTGCAGATTGGGAAGTGTGTGTGCAGATCGGGTAGTGTGAGTTCAAATTGGGTATTTTTGGTACAGATAGGGTTTTTTGAGTACAGATCGGGTAGTTTCAGCACAGATTGGGTAGTGTGAGTACTGATCGGGTAGTGTGACTACAGATCGGGTAGTTTCAGTCAGTACAAATCGTGTAGTTTCAGTACAGATCGGGTAGTGCAGATCGGGTAGTGTGAGTACAAATCGGGTATTTTCAGTACAGATCTGGTTGTGTGAGTACAAATTGGGTAGTTTTGGTACAGATAGAGTAGTGTGAGTACAGACCGCGTAGTGTGACTACAGATTGGTAAGTTTCGGCACAGATCAGGTACTGTTAGTGTGGATATTAATCGGGTAGTGTGAGTGTGAGCACAGATCACGTAGTGTGAATGTTGGTACAGAACGGGTAGTGCGAGTACAAATCAAGTAGTTTCAGTACAGGTCAGGTAGTGTGGCAGATCGGGTAGTGTGAGTACAAATCGGGTATTGTGAGTGTGAGTACAGATTGGGTAGTGTAAGTACAGATCGGGTAGTGTGGGTACAGATCGGGTAGTGTGTGTGGGGACATGACTATCTGGTAGTGTGAATGTGAGTACAGATCGAGTAGTGTGGCAGATTGGGTAGTGTGAGTACAGATCGGGTAGTCTGGCAGATCAGGAAGTATTTTCGGTACATATCGGGTAGTGTGAGTACAGATCGGGTAGTGTAAGTGTGAGTACAGATCGGTAGTGTAAGTACAGATTGGGTAGTGTGAGTACAAATCAGGTAGTCTGGCAGATCGGGAAGTGTGGCAGATCGGGTAGTGTGATTACAGATCGGGTTGTTTCGGTACAGAGTGGGTAGTGTGAGTACAGAGCGGGTATTGTGGGTACAGATTGGGTAGTGTGAGTGTGAGTAGTGTGGGTACAGATCGGGTACTGTAAGTGTGAGTACAGATCAGGGTGTGTGAATACAAATCAGGTAGTTTTAGTACAGATCAGGTAGTGTGGCAAATCGGGAAGTGTGAGTACAAATCGGGTAGTGTGGGTACAGATCGGGTAGTTTCGGTACAGATTGGGTAGTGTGAGTACAGAGTGTGTAGTGTGGGTACAGATCGGGTAGTGTAAATGTGAGTACAGATCGGGTAGTGTGAATGTAAGAACAGATCGAGTGCAGATTGGGTAGTTTTGGTACAGATTGGGTAGTGTGGGTACAGATCGGGTAGTGCAAGTACAAATTGGGTATTTTCAGTACAAATCGGGTAGTGTGAGTGTGAGTACAGATCGGGGTGTGTGAAAACAAATCAGGTAGTTTCAGTAAAGATTGGGTAGTGTGGCAGATCAGGTAGTGTGAGTACAAATCAGGAAGTTTCAATCCTCTTCTGGATCATCCAAATGCTCTCTAGCAAACTTCAGACGGGCCCGGACATGTACTGGCTTAAGCAGGGGGACACGTCTGGCACTGCAGGATTTGAGTCCCTGAAATGGGTTTTTGAAATGGGTCTGTAATTTGATAGCGTGTTTGGATCCAAGTTCGGTTTCTTAACGAGGGGCTTGATAACTGCTAACTTGAGGGATTTAGGGACATGACCTAAAGATAGTGAGGAGTTAATAATAATATTGAGAAGAGGCTCACCAGCTGTAAGTAACACTTCCTTCAATAGATTAGTTGGAATGGGATCTAACGGACATGTTGTTGATATAACTTTGGTAATAATATCATACAGCACTTCCTGTCCTATATATGTAAAGCAGTGTAGTTGTGGAGTTTTAGGTAAGATTGGGTCAGGAGATGCTGTCAGAGGTTGGACCGACCACAATTGTTTTTCTAATACTATAGATTTTTTTTTATAAAGTCCTACATACCTGATTTGTTGTAAATGTAGCTACTGTACTGAAAAGGAACCTGGGATTGTTTTTGTTGTTTTCTATGAGTTTGCTGAGGTGTTCAGCTCTAGCAGCTTTTAGTGCCTGTCTGTAGCTGAGTATACTGTCATTATGCGCAATTGTAAATACCTAAAAGTTAGTTTTCCTTCATTTTCTCTCAAGATTAGGGACTGTTGTTTTGAGGGCATGCGTATGACTATAATAGCAGTGTGAGTGTGAGTACAGATTGGGTTGTGTGGGTACAGAACTAGTAGTGTGAGTAGAGATCGGGTAGTGTGAGTGTGAGTACAGATCGGGTAGTGTTAGGACAGATCGTTTAGTGTGAGTGCAGATCGTGTTGTGTGAGGACAGATCGGGTAGTGTGAGTGTGAGTACAGATCGAGTAGTGTGAGAACAGATTGGGTTGTTTCATTACATATCGGGTAGTCTGAGTACAGATCGGGTATTGTGATTGTGAGTACAGATTGTGTATTGTGAGTACATATTGTGTATTGTGAGTACATATTGTGTATTGTGAGTACAGATTGTGTATTGTGAGTACAGATTGTGTATTGTAAGTACAGATCAGGTAGTGTGGGTACAGATCGGGTAGTGTGCGTGTGAGTACAGTTTCGGGTAGTGTGAGTACAGATCGAGTAGTGTGGGAGATTGGGTAATGTGAGTACAGATCGGGTAGTCTGGCAGATCGGGTAGTGTGGCAGATCGGGTAGTGTGAGAACAATTCGGGTAGTTTCAGTACAGAACGGGTATTGTGAGTACAGATCGGGTAGTGTAAGTACATATAGGTTAGTTACAGTCAGTACAAATCGGGTGCTTTCAGTACAGTTTTTGCCCCACTGTATATATGTATGTGTATATATATATATACAGTGAGGAAAATAAGTATTTGAACACCCTGCTATTTTGCAAGTTCTCCCACTTAGAAATCATGGAGGAGTCTGAAATTGTCATCGTAGGTGCATGTCCACTGTGAGAGACATAATCTAAAAAAAAAATCCAGAAAACACAATATATGATTTTTTAAACTATTTATTTGTATGATACAGCTGCAAATAAGTATTTGAACACCTGAGAAAGTCAATGTTAATATTTGGTACAGTAGCCTTTGTTTGCAATTACAGAGGTCAAACGTTTCCTGTAGTTTTTCACCAGGTTTGCACACACTGCAGGAGGGATTTTGGCCCACTCCTCCACACAGATCTTCTCTAGATCAGTCAGGTTTCTGGCCTGTCGCTGAGAAACATGGAGTTTGAGCTCCCTCCAAAGATTCTCTATTGGGTTAAGGTCTGGAGACTGGCTAGGCCACGCCAGAACCTTGATATGCTTCTTACAGAGCCACTCCTTGGTTATTCTGGCTGTGTGCTTTGGGTCATTGTCATGTTGGAAGACCCAGCCTCGACCCATCTTTAATGCTCTAACTGAGGGAAGGAGGTTGTTCCCCAAAATCTCGCAATACATGGCCCCAGTCATCCTCTCCTTAATACAGTGCAGTCGCCCTGTCCCATGTGCAGAAAAACACCCCCAAAGCATGATGCTACCACCCCCATGCTTCACAGTAGGGTGGTGTTCTTGGGATGGTACTCATCATTCTTCCTCCTCCAAACACGTTTAGTGGAATTATGACCCAAAGGTTCTATTTTGGTCTCATCTGACCACATGACTTTCTCCCATGACTCCTCTGGATCATCCAAATGGTCATTGGCAAACTTAAGACATGTCATGCATGGCACGGAAGGTTCCCCTGCTTAAACCAGCACATGTCCAGGCACGGACATGTGCTGGTTTAAGCAGGGGAACCTTCCGTGCCATGCATGATTTCAAACAATGACGTCTTGGTGTATTACCAACAGTAACCTTGGAAACGGTGGTCTCAGCTCTTTTCAGGTCATTGACCAGCTCCTCCCGTGTAGTTCTGGGCTGATTTCTCACCTTCTTTAGGATCATTGAGACCCCACGAGGTGAGATCTTGCATGCAGCCCCAGTCCGAGGGAGATTGACAGTCATGTTTAGCTTCTTCCATTTTCTAATGATTGCTTCAACAGTGGACCTTTTTTCACCAAGCTGCTTGGCAATTTCCCCGTAGCCCTTTCCAGCCTTGTGGAGGTGTACAATTTTGTCTCTAGTGTCTTTGGACAGCTCTTTGGTCTTGGCCATGTTAGTAGTTGGATTCTTACTGATTGTATGGGGTGGACAGGTGTCTTTATGCAGCTAACGACCTCAAACAGGTGCATCTAATTTAGGAAAATAAATGTAGTGGAGGTGGACATTTTAAAGGCAGACTAACAGGTCTTTGAGGGTCAGAATTCTAGCTGATAGACAGGTGTTCAAATACTTATTTGCAGCTGTATCATACAAATAAATAGTTTAAAAATCATATATTGTGATTTCTGGATTTTTTTTTTTAGATTATGTCTCTCACAGTGGACATGCACCTACGATGACAATTTCAGACTCCTCCATGATTTCTAAGTGGGAGAACTTGCAAAATAGCAGGGTGTTCAAATACTTATTTTCCTCACTGTATATATATATATATATATATATATATATATATATATATATATATATATATATATATATATATATATATTATTATTTTTTTTTTTAAACAAATAAAAAAACATTTGGAAGAGTACACTTGGACTTCTTCTGAAAGGCTCTCAAAGAGGGAGAAAGAAGGTTTGGACATGTCAATATGTCAGAGCTGAAGCATCATCTGCTATCAAACTGTGATTTAAGGGAGCATCTGTTGCAACATGTCATAATAAATAATACAGATGGATGACGTAAGCTAGCTACACTCACTCATTGAGTCACCATGTGAGACAACATAGTAAGAGATGCATGGTGTTTTGTCTGTCCACAGGCTATTTCTATGATGTTGCACATGTTAGGGTTATTTGATTCAATATTAGATTAGTTCCAAAGATCTGCACAAAATGTTCCTTTTTCATTTTTAATAGAGATATTTTGAGAGGAACAAACTGCATTCTTAAAGCCATGTAAGCATTGTTGATGTATAAAACTTGCCAGGCATAACTCTGTGTACATGTTCATCTTAAATGGTCTGATTTTACACTATAGATTAAAAAGGAAGTTGATCATTTATAATGTTGTATGTTCACTTTCTCACACAATATCATTTATAATTATGTGTGAGAAAGTGAATATAATTCAATTTAATTCAATTAATTTTTATTTGTATAGCACTTTTAACAATGAACATTGTCTCAAAGCAGCTTTACACAGATAATGTAGTGATTAAAAGTGAATATGTTCTTTATAAGTGTAAGTTTGTCCCTGATGAGTGAGCCGGTGGCGACTGTGGCAAGGAAAAACTAGCCGAGATGGCATAAGGAAGAAACCTTGAGAGGACTCAAGAGGGAAGCCATCCTCATCTGGGTTGCACCGAATGTCCATTTATAGCAGATATATACAATGTTGCGGGGTACAGTGATGGTGATTACTTTGGAATTTCATGGAACCACCCAAGGCATTGATAAGAAACCATCCCAAGCTGCACAGAGTGGCCTCCAATTGAAGAGAACACCATCCAGAGGCAGGCCTGGACAAAGTGGGAAGATCCACAGAGGAGAGAGGGGCAGGAACAGTGGTCACTGGAACCTCAGGAGCATGTTTAACTCTCTCTCTCTCTCTCTCTCTCTCTCTCTCTCTCTCTTTCTCTCTCTCTCTCTCTCTCTCTCTCTCTCTCTCTTTTCTCTCTCTCTCTCTCTCTCTCTCTCTCTCTCTCTCTCTCTCTCTCTCTCTCTCTCTCTCTCTCGAGACAGGAAGAGAAAGATATGGATTATTATGTATCTTTATTGTTGTATGGAAGTAAATGTTACTGTGCAGTTTGGACTCCGGCAAGACTTTCTATAGCAGCATAGCTAAAAGGGAGAACCAGAAGGTAACACCAACATGAGGGATCTCTGGGATAAGAGACGACCCACCACAATATAAAACTCTTATTATTTCAAAAGTTCTAATGTTGAGAACACAGTTTCTATGTAACTGGAAACTATGAAGGCTTAGCACAAACTATGGTATTAGTGAGGCTAATGTAACACAATCTTCTTCTTCTTCTTCTTTCGGCTGCTCCCATTAGGGGTCGCCACAGCGGATCATCCGTCTCCATACCACCCTGTCCTCTATATCTGCCTCTTTTACACCAACTACCTGCATGTCTTCCCTCACCACATCCATGAACCTCCTCCTTGGCCTTCCTCTTTTCCTCCTACCTGGTGGCTCCATCTTCAGCATTTTTCTACCAATATAATTCATGTCCCTTCTCTGCACATGTCCAAACCATCTCAATCTCGCCTCCCTCACCTTGTCACCACAACATCCTACATGTGCTGTCCCTCTAATAAACTCATTTCTAATCTTGTCCATCCTCGTCACTCCCAACGAAAACCTCAACATCTTCAGCTCTGCTACCTCCAGCTCCACCTCCTGTCTTTTACTCAATGCCACTGTCTCTAATCCATACAACATCGCAGGTCTCACCACAGTCCTATAAACTTTCCCTTTCATTCTTGCAGATACTCTTCTATCACAAATCACTCCTGTCACTCTTCTCCACCCACTCCACCCTGCCTGCACTCTTTTCTTTACTTCCCTAACACACTCTCCATTACTTTGCACTGTTGACCCCAGGTACCTGAACTCCTCCACCTTCTTCACCTCTTCACCCTGCAACCGCATCACTCCACTGCCCTCCCTCTCATTCACACACATGTACTCTGTCTTACTCCTACTGACTTTCATTCCCCTTCTCTCCAGCGCAATCTCCACCTCTCCAGGCTCTTCTCAACCTGCTCTCTACTCTCACCACAAATCACAATATCATCTGCAAACATCATAGTCCAGGGAGACTCCTGTCTGACCTCGTCCGTCAACCTGTCCATCACCACTGCAAACAGGAAAGGGCTCAGGGCCGATCCTTGATGTAGTCCAACCTTCACCCTGAACCAGTCTGTCGTACCTACTGCACACTTTACTGCCATCACACTGTCCTCATACATGTCCTGCACCACCCTCAAATACTTCTCTGACACACCTGACTTCCTCATACAATACCACAACTCCTCTCTCGGCACCCTGTCGTACGCTTTCTCTAAATCCACAAATACACAATGCAGCTCCTTCTGTCCTTCTCTATACTTCTCCATCAACATCCTCAAAGCAAATAAGGCATCTGTGGTGCTCTTCCTCGGCATGAAACCATACTGTTGCTCACAGATGGTCACCTCTTCTCTCAGCCTGGCTTCCACTACTCTTTCCCATAACTTCATGGTGTGACTGATCAACTTAATTCCCCTGTAGTTACTGCAGGTTTGCACATCTCCCTTATGCTTAAAGATCGGTACCAGCACACTCCTTCTCCATTCCTCAGGCATCCTCTCCCCTTCCAGAATCCTGTTAAACAATCTGGTTAAAAACTCCACTGCCATCTCTCCTAAACATCTCCACGCTTCTACCGGTATGTCATCTGGTCCAACCGACTTTCCATTCTTCATCCTCTTAATCGCTGCTCTCACTTCCTCCTTACTAATCCTATCTACATCCTGCTTCACCAACTCCACATCCTCCAACCTTCTCTCTCTCTGATTTTCCTCATTCATCAGCTGCTCAAAATACTCCCTCCATCTTCTCAACACACTCTCCTCACTAGTCAACACATTTCCCTCTCCATCCTTTATTGCTCTAACTTGCAGTACATCCTTCCCAGCTCGGTCCCTCTGCTTGGCCAATCGGTATAAATCCTTTTCTCCTTCCTTAGTGTCCAACCTCTTATACAGTTCCTCATATGCCTTTTCCATGGCTTTCGCCACATCCCTTTTAACCTGCTGCCGCATCTCCTTGTACTCCTGCCTACTTTTCTCATCACTCTGTCGATCCCACTTCTGTTTTGCCAATCTCTTTCCCCTAATGCTCTCCTGCACTTCCTCATTCCACCACCACGTCTCCTTGTCTTGCTTTCTATTTCCAGATGTCACACCAAGTACTTTTCTAGCTGCCTCCCTCATCACTCCTGCAGTAGTTGCCCAATCATCCGGCACCTCTTCACCACCACCAAGCCCCTGTCTGACCTCTTCCCTGAACCTCACACTACACTCTTCCTCCTTCAGTTTCCACCATCTTATTCTTCTTTCAAACCTTACTTTCCTCCTCTTCTTCTTCGCCTCCAAAACCATCCTACAGATCACCATTCGATGCTGTCTAGCTACACTGTCCCCCGCCAACACCTTACAGTCTCCAATCTCCTTCAGGTTGCATCTCCTACACAGAAGATAATCCACCTGTGTGCACCTTCCTCCACTCTTATACGTCACCCTATGATCCTCCTTCTTCTTAAAATACGTGTTCACCGCTGCCATTTCCATCCTTTTAGCAAAATCTACCACCATCTGCCCTTCCACATTCCTCTCCTTAAAACCATACCTACCCATCACCTCCTCATCACCTCTGTTCCCTTCACCTACATGCCCATTAAAGTCTGCCCCAATCACCAATCGTTCTTTCCTAGGTACACCATCTACCACTTCATCTAATTCACTCCAGAATCTTTCCTTCTCCTCCATCTCACAGCCAACTTGTGGAGCATAGGCACTGATGACATTTATCATCATCCCTTCAACTTCCACCTTCACGATCATCACCCTATCAGAAACTCTCTTCACCTCCACTACACTCTTACTGTACGCTTCCTTCAGAATCACCCCTACACCATTTCTCTTCCCATCCACACCATGATAAAACAGTTTAAACCCACCTCCAATGTTCCTGGCCTTACTCCCTTTCCACTTGGTCTCCTGAACACACAACACATCTACCTTTCTCCTCTCCATCATATCAGCTATCTCTCTCCCCTTACCCGTCATAGTACCAACATTTAAAGTACCAACCCGAACCTCTACTCTCCTACACTGCTCCTTTTCCTGCCGTCTCTGTAGACGCCTTCCTCCTCTCCTTCTCCTCCTTCGGCCAACAGTAGCCCAATTTCCACCGGTACCCTGTCGGCTAACGATACCTGTGGCGGTCGTTGTTAACCCGGGCCTCGACCGATCCGGTATGAAATTCTCATTTGTGATCCGCATATTTGATTTGGCACATGTTTTACGCTGGATGCCCTTCCTAACGCAACCCTCCCCATTTACCCGGGCTTGGGACCGGCACTAAGAGTACACTGGCTTGTGCCCCCCTAATGGCTGGGTTAGGCTAATGTAACACAATAAAAAATAAAATTAATCATTTTTCACTGAAAATGATCAGTTTGACGAAAGTATGTAAATAGGATTTACACTTGGTAAAGATTCATGTGTAAATGTTGTATTATTAACATGTATTAGTGGAATTATGTTAAGAAGCACTAACATTGTGATTCAGATTTTTTTTTCTAAAAGGGTGGAATACATAGGCTGTTAATATGAAATTGTGCGAATACAGTAAACACAACTCTATTTGAATGCAGCAACCAGTTACAATGTCTTTGTGGGCAAGCACACTTCTCATAAAGGTTTGCCCATGCTATGTGGGCTTCTGACATTTTACAACATGATTAAAGCTGCAAGTAGCAATAATTTACCAGGGCGACTACTGAATACAAGGTTTCTATAGAGCAATAGTCAGAAATAGTCTTCAGCCTTTTCAAGCACAAGATCTATTTGGAAGTAAACATTTGAAACGACATCTACACTATATGTTGTCAAAAGCAACAAAAAGCCCACCAAGAGTAAAGCCTTTTTACATTAATGACATATTTATCCGTACAGGAATGAACAATCAAAGTAACACACAGTAATAATGTTCAAATATCAATATTCGATAAAATTTCCTTATTTTTGTTCATGCTTTTAACAATGGCCATTTTTAAAAGCATGAACAATAATAAGGAAATTGAATCGAACCTTTTTTTTTTCTAAAATCCCTATACATTTATCCCTAATTAGCAAGGCAGAGGTGACAGCGAATAAAAAATCTCTGAGACACCGGAATTTCTTTCTTTTCGGCTTCTCCCGTTAGGGGTCGCCACAGCGGATCCTCCGCACGTTTGATTTGGCACATGTTTTACGCTGGATGCCCTTCCTAACGCAACCCTCCCCAATTTATCCGGGCTTGGGACCGGCACTAAGGGTGGCTGGGGATGGTTCCCTGACCGGGAATCGAACCCGGGTCGCAGCGGTGGGAGCGCTGCATCTTAACCACTAGACCACCAGGGGACCCTCTGAGACACCGGAAATAATAGGAAAAAAAATTGTAGTGCAGCTAATACATGTTAATACGACATGCACAGTAAGAGCAAACAGTTCAAATGATGAAGACCATAGTGTATTTGACTCATTTAGTCAGTGTGATGGTTTGTAATCTGCATATTTAAGGCAGAGCTGGACGTGGCAGAGTTGAAGATGCGGAGATTTTTTAATTAGGAGTGATGAGGATGGACAGAATTCGAAACAAATCTATTAGATCGACCATGCGCGTAGGGCATTTTGGAGAAAAGGTGAGGGAGGTGAGATTGAGATGGTTTGGACATGTACAGCGGAGGGACATAGAGTTTATCAGTAGGAGAATGCTGAGGATGGAGCCACCAGGAAGGAGGAAAAGAGCAAGGCCAAGGAGAAGGTCTATGGATGTGGTGAGGGAAGACATGCAGGTAGTTAAGGTAGTAAAGTGTCAGCTGTAGAGGACAGGTTGGTATGGAGACGGATGATCCGTTGTGGCCACCCCTAACAGAAGAAGAAGAAGAAGAAGAAGAACTCAGTTTGATGGTTGTTGCTGAATCCTTTCATTACCTCAGGATAGGTTGAGAACTAAGTGGCACACGGTTTATTCCTGCTTTTATGTTTTTATTTTATTTTATTTTAATCTGTGTTTGATGTGTACGTAGTTAGTCACCATTTCTTTTTTTTTTTTTATTACTATCAGTCTTACCAGTTTGTGCTTGTTTAGGAGACATATAGCTAACACTGAAGGAAACCTTTGTGACAGCTTTAGCATTGTCAGAGGTATTTGTAAAAGTAAAAAAAAAAAAAAAAAAAAGTGATTTGATTTGGTTTGACATTTTTAAAGCCTGAATTCTTTCCTTTTGTAGGAATAAGTTTGTGAATGTGATGTAATGGTGCTACACCAAGGATTTCTGAATAGAGCTTGCTCCCTGACAGTACAGAAATACATATACCATCAGCTAGCTGCGTAGCCTTACAGAAGCCAGAACCATGTTTTTCAACTGTATTTAGCCAGAATTGTTTTTCTTGGGCTACTTTATAGCTTTGCAGTTGCACATCACAAGTCTAAAACATTATTCAGATGTAGTTAACCAAATTTGTTATGATTATTGTCAGTACATGGATGGTTGTGATCTGCTAACACTCTAGTTACTATGACTTCTAAGAATTCTGATCTCATCCATTATTTTCTAAAATGGGATTATACCTGTAAAGGATTATAGGGGAGAGTCTGAATGTTCACCATTCCCTTTGCTTCTGTGAACAAATAAATCAGTTGTATATTGAACAAACAAATGAAGGTAAAGTGAACTTAATTATACCAGGTTTTTATGCTATTACACTATAACAACATTTCCTCCTCCCCTGCCTATTATTTAGCTAATGTAAAGCTTGTGTTTTGCATCTAAATCTCTCCTGCCACTGTGTAAAATGTCGTGTATTTTTGGTGTGCATGTGGGAAACAATGTGTATTTTAGTGCTCCAGACTGTCTGTGGATGATTGGATCACTGTATGAGGAAAAGGCTTTAGTGCTCAGGGATCAAGCTTGCAGCTTGTAGGTGAAGGAATGGGCATGATTTTGCTTCTTTTTCTTCTCTTTAATCAAACAAAGCAACTGAGAAATACTTATTTATAATACTTTGCTCATAATTGGCATGAAAATTAACTGGCCAAACCCGGCATGCTTAGTTTTGGTTTTTGACCGAAAAGAGAACAGACATGTTAAGGAGTCTCAGGTAAAAGAAAACAAAGACAAAAAAGGAAATGTCATCTTTGGTTCTCCCTTTACTTAATTGTTTTTAACCTAGCTATTAAAGTGTAAATTTTTCTCTGAGTCTGAAATAAAGACTGCATACACACCTGAGGGTGTGATGTTGAACCCTGTCAAAATGCTTGGGGAGATTTTACAAAATGGGAACTCTCAAACTAATGCACTATATAGTGAATATATATATGAATAGTGGCTTCATTGTTTGAATAAATCTAAGATAAATAGGTTATACATGGAATTTTCATCAGCTCTAAATGCCTCAGAGAAAAATATAGTTTTTGTGTTTTAGGCAGTAAGGACTAAATCAGTCGGAGGGCAGTGAAGTGAAGGATTGTCTTTACTCCTAAAGCTTCAGTTGATGTTCAGGGGTCTGCTGTGGATATAAACAGTGCAGTTTACATAGGTCTTTTTTTTTTTTTTTTTTGTATTGCCTGGCATTTGATTTGTGTGCCACACTTCAGAGACGCTCTAGCCTTTTAATAAACTGGATCCTGAGCCCACCTTGTATTATGGCAAGTGTAAAATATAGAACATATATATCTTGTGCCTGGCAAAGATTTCCCAAATGGCATCCATCTTTCCCAGTAAGGTCACTTTGCTGTGCTTTGACTTAGTTGTGAAACAGTCTTTCTGAAAATGCCTTTAGAGCGGCCATGTATATTGTCTGACATTTTTATTTTTGCCCTGCTGTGTATTCTGAAAGAAGCTTGTTATTTAAAACAAAAAAAAAATTTTTACTGCATGGTGTCACTAAGAACCACTCGTGTGTATTTATGAGAAAGGTTGGTCTTATCGTTTTCATAATGTAACATGGTCACAGTGGCTGCCGGCTATGTTGCAGATGCTGGCAGGGAGCATGGCTGCATTGATTTCCTCTTGTCTGGTAAGCTGAGCACCAATGCCACATAGCAACAGAGTTGCTCACGTACACCAACCTCTACATTTACCTGATCCTAATCTCCTTAATTGAGTGTGGGAGCCAGCTACAGTTTAATGGAAATGAGAGGAGTGGGGATGAAGAGTGGTACTGTATTGATTAGGGGTGTGGAGGTTCTCTGTTTACTTGAAGGGAGGCTTCCCTTGTCTGCTGCTCCGATTTGTGCCCCTGATAAAGATTTTTTTCTCTCGAAGAGCATTATTTATCCTAATTCGTATATTTGAATTTGTGGTTCCGTGTCAGTATGTTAGTATGGCTACACCAGTGATTATTTACTAGGTCAATATTTACTTCCTAGCTTATATTCACTATAGTTGGTGAATGAAAATTCGCTTTTGACTTTTTTCTAAGCCTGTGGTCCATTCGTAATGAGCTAAATTGACAAATCACATTAATAGGTTTGTCTGTACAATGTCCTTCTGCTCAGTGGTTGGCCTTGGCTGTTGTTCAATGGGTCTTCGGTTATCCCAGCCCAGCTTTATTGCACTGACAGCCCCCTGTGAGAGGACCACATGTAGAGAGTGAGAAGACTTGGTAATTAGAGTCTCTGCATCATAGCTGTCACCTCTCTGGGAACACACAAGCAGTAAGTGCAACCCAGTGCAAAGATGTAGGAGGTGAAAAAAAAAGAAAACAGAAAAAAGGCAAACTAAGTTTCACTGAAGTCTGACTGACTTCAATCTTCTGCTGCAGAGAACATTTTAGCAAGATAAACATCCCTCCTGAGTGCAAGATGCAAACACTACTTTTATGCCACTTACTGCATTTCATCTTTGCTAACACACATTCTTCATCTCACTTTGGGGAAAAAGAGAGACCACACAGAGAGCAGAAATAGAGAAAATAAATTGCGCTTTGCACACGATCAGCCATTTACTATGCTGCACCAGTAGCACTTAGTATAATGATGCCAGATATAATACTAGTTGTCTAAACCACACTCTTTGTTGATGACAGATGCCAGCCACTGTCAACTGATCTTGCCCACTTTTTTTTTTAAAATCTACTAAATAAGGCTACAGGAGCCAAAGGTTAGGTATAGTCAGAAACTATGTATTTTTTATTTATTTTTTTGAGTGAGAGAGAGATTTATCTGTGTATTTGTTTCATTCTGTAGGTCATAGACATAGGTCAATTTGCAGGGAAATAACATGCAGAGTCGTATGGACATTAGGTGTAATTTCTGTTTCCTTTCAGGAACTCTAGGAAAACGCTTTGGGAACGCACCCGAGTGTTCATGCTCTGAAATAATGTGTGTGATCAGTCAAAAAATTGGATGCTGGCTGTCACCGGCAGGGTGAAGTCACGACCAGGAAGTATAAAAAGCACATGGAGTGAGCCTCTTCCTAATATACACTTGTGTGTAAAGCTTATGCTTTGGCAGGTCAAGCCGCTGCATCCCTGCACACCATGGTGGTGCTTCAGGCGTATCAAGCTGACCTGCTGCATGAGTTGGATGTGGGAGGTGACCTGAGCAGCCATTCCGATGAGCTCCGCCGCATGGCGGATCTGGCTTTTAGAGCCACTAAAGAGACCGCTAGGATCATTGGCCGGTTAAACATAAGCACAATGTTGTGCAAAACAGCAAGAGCAGCAATTGAGAGGTACAAAACAGCATGTAAACAGTATAATATGATTATAATATAATGTGTGGTGCTGTAGACATGGATGTGTATGAATTGAAATAAGTATTAAGTGTGTGTTGAGTTGTAAAAGTTTAGTAACACGCAGCTGAGTGAGTGTGTGAGTGAGTTTGCTACAGTTCAGTTCTGTGTGTTGGAGCCTGATGCCTTCTCTGCTGGCCTAAACACTATCAGAAGCACTGACCTACATTTACAACCTAAATTCTAAAATTTGTTCCATGAAATTGTATTAATTTATTCCCAACAGTTTATTTTCTGCTTACAGTAAGTTTATGTGGATGTTCAATTTTTTTGTCCAATCAGATGTCAGCCTCTATGTGCTGCCATGTCAATCTAATCTGCCCAGGGCCTTCAGAATCAGTAGTGCTGGCCAGTAGTGCTTAGACTATATTAGCAATGGGACTGTTTCTTTAACCAATCAGATTTCTAATTTGCCTCACAGGGCCAGCTAGCTGGACCAGAACAGCGTCAGCATTTCAACATGGGGAAACCGTTACAGCCAAGTTCAACTAGCAAAACAAATCTGTAGCAAACTGCACACATTAATACATCTAATTAAGACTTTTTCTATGCCTACGGAGAAAGAGAAAATGATTTGGTCTGAGACATTCTTAAAATGAATTCCATTTTCAAGAAAAGCTAGACATCGTGAGAAGAGGTAGTCCAACCCTGAAGCTAGCTAGCTTGTCTCAGCTCGTGAATCAGCAGAGTAAACAGCAGTGGGCTAAGCACACAGCCCTGAGGGGCCCCATTGCTTAGGTGCTGAGGGACAATTGGGTTAAATGCTGAACTCAAGTATATGAACAGCATTCGTATGCATGTGTCCTCATTGTGCAAGTGGGTGAGGACCAGATGGAGTGTTGTGGTGATGGCATTAGTGTGTGTGTTCATCTGGGGTATGTTTATTAATTTTGTTGTCATTTTACCAACAGTATTATACCAGAAACTTAATATGAATTCACTTGGTTACTAAAATGCATTTGAAATGTGCTGCAAAAAAGATGTTTTCGAAATACACAGTTACATTCCCACAGTCAATACTGGCCTAGGGGGAGTGCAGGAACAATAACAGTTTAATTGGTGCAGGTTTCTTGGATAGAAAAAAAATGGTATATTTGTATGAATAGGACAGAAAATTATATATTCATTGTATATTATATTATTGTATGTTTTATTGCTATTAATGTAAAGAATGTGACTGAACAAAGTAATGGGGAAAACAGGTAGCAAAAGACTTCTGGCCCTGATTTGGCCCGGTTATGGTGGAGATGGAACCGTTTTTAAGGTCGCAAACAAGATATGGGCCAGTTGCTACGCATTTTTTTGACCCAGATGTAAAGTATAGATCTGTGGGCCACATATTTGTGGCCAATCTTATTTCACAGTCAAAAATGTAATTTCAGGTATTTCTGATAGTAAAGTAATAATATTTTTTTATACACACAGCTGTTTCTCCTGTTCATGTTCGCTGCGTGGGTTTATTGTTTTCTATCAACAAGGTTTCATCAAACGAATCATTTTAATTATGAATAATGGCAATTTAAAATGAACAATTAATCGTAATTTATTTATAAAACCCTCTATTATCTATAATAACATTGAACTTATTTCATATTTTCTCTAAACCTTTTCATGCACAAGACAAGCCCAATTTCACACATAATTGCTTCTCTCTTAAAACTTCCTTTTATAGCCAAAAAAAGAAAAAAATCTACCAATCAGGTCGCAGCTAGAAAAGCGCAATGGTTCATGAGTTTGCAGTTTTTACCCCATTGTAATCGTGTACCTTTGTAATTAATAATTGAGAGGATGAGAATTGAGAGGATGGTCCCACATAGGACCAGAATATGGCCAGCTACTGTATAGACATACATTTGGCAGAGATATGTCTATGACATGGCCATACGTGGCCCGAGTTCTGGCAACCAGACCTGGTCCAGTCATGTACCGTAAATTATTGCTGTATTTGGGCCAAGTGAAAGTGGGTTGTGTAGGCCATCACTGTGCAAAACTAATTTTGCTATGTGGGTAGGTTCACAGAGTTAAGACAACCTGGACAGTGCCTAAAAAAATAACACAAGAAAAAGACTTGTCTAGACTAACTTTGCTAGCCTAACTACCAGCAAAATAAAACAAACTGACTACACTAGACTAAGCTAACAAAACCACAAGTGGTGGCACCTGCCCTATAACCTAGTGTGTGTAGACAATAATCAGAACTATGTGCTGGAATGTAGGTGCAGACACAATCTTAGCTGTCCTCAAACCAAGTAAACTAGTATAAGACCGAACATGGCTAGCAAGGCTAGCAACAACAAGGGCAGCAAAAAGGCTTCTAACACAAGGGCTTGTTTTTTGATTGGTCCATTCCTAGCCACCATTTAGTTATGATTTACAGGTGGTGCCACCTATAGTATTACAGCATAAGGATCCAGAGGCACTAGAACAAAACAGAGTGGAAAAAAAACAGTGGGGAACACACAAAAGCAACACTGACATGAAACACACTGCCTAACAAGTTTCTGAACACTCTGAGTACAAAATAGCGGAACAAACCACTTTAGTAATGGAACCTACATCGTTGTGGAGCATTTAAATTGCTTTTAGAGTTTAATAGGACTTGAAATAAGTGCTTAATTATAAGCAGGCGAATTTGAAGAGTAAATTTGTAAAGCCTATAGTTCAAAGACTCTTAGACATTGTAATATTAGCTGTAAAATACAGACATGTAATATACTAAAAGTGTCTTATTAGAGTGATAAAGACTTTTTTCAGAAACAGCCTAATAAAACTCATGGTTGTGTGGAAAAATCTTGCATGTCTTTATTCTGTTTGCGGCAGTATTACCAGTAAAACAGTGGCTTTGAAAAATGACATCAGAATTCAATAAGAGTGTCCATTACATTCGGGGGAGAAACCCTACAAATTTCTCATTTTGCAGATGTGTGACCTTTGCAGGAATTAAAGCTTGGTTGTTTTCTTTTTAGAACTGACCACACAATTATTCTGCAAGAGTTTTCATAAGCAGACAAACCATAAAGTTTTATATTTAACCTTTTTATTTGTAAAAAGTGTACTCTACATCATAAAGGTCAGAATGTGGACAAAATAAAAAGAGTGGGATTGAATTTTCCAGTGGATTGTCATACTAAATAGCATTTACTAATATTAAATTGGTTCTATGATTAAACTTGACCTACTTGAACTTGACAAAGATTGACTAACAACATCCATCTTTAGTGTCCATCAGAGCAGTGTTTCCTAAAGTATTGGCTATTTAGAGGGGACCTTACTACTTTTCAATGTTTAGGATTAAAACTAGCCCTTTCAATAGATTTCAACATTTCAGACTGGACCATGGCCTTGTTTTGGTGCAGAGCTGAATAAATGGCAGAGCAGGGCACTAACACAGAGAGATGCTCCCTGGGAAATGAGATCCCGTCTCCAACTCAGATTGGGAGTGCTGAGGTCTGAAACCTGATAGCAAGGTCATCTGCACATCAGCAGCTCCGAGTGTGTACGAATCTGGATGTAAATGGTTGCCCAAGGTCGAACACTCTCGACTGTCATACTTCACTGTCAACACTGGCATTATACCCAGGGACTGCCCTGCCAGAGTGATAGGAAATATAGATGTCTAATCGAAGAAGGTCAGAGCTGTCACTAAGTGGAGGCTCTGCTGGCTGTCATGTAGACTCCCCTCTGTTAGAAAGATGAATAGAAACGACAGCCACAATCTCGCATGAGCCTCCCCCTGTGGCCTGCTTTTGTGTTATATATAGACTGGATTCAGGAGGAAATGGGAATCTCACTGAATGTGTGTCTATACATATTTGTGTATATAATTTGTGTAAGCTCTGCAACAATGTGGTGTTAAACAAAACACCACAATACAACTTAAACAAAAAGGTACAAATAAATTGTATATATAAAACATTTTTACGGATTTTATTCATCATCAGTAACTGCTTTATCCTGGTCAGCCTGAATCCCTATGGCATGAGGCAGGAATACACTAGAGACTGAAATGTGTGAAAATCCCAGGAGCTCAGCGGTTTGCTACCCAGACGGCTAATCTGGTACCAATGACCATTCCGAGATTATCACATTTTTCACCATCCTTGATATTTGGTTTGAATATTAAAAGTAAATGATCGACAACATTTTTATGCATTGCACTGCTGCCACGTGATTGACTAATTGGATAACCAGATAAATAAGCAGGTGTACAGGTGTTTCTATTAAAGCGTGATTTAATATAGATAGTGGTCAGGAACGTTTCTGCTTTAGTCAAGTCTATAAACAGATGTTACTACCCCAAATAAGACTCAAGTCCAGAACAATCAGAAGTGCACCAAAAGATCAAGGAGTGTTCTGTGAGTCATGCCTACATAGTGACAGTAGCCCTGTGTGTGGGTGGCTGCCACAGCAAGAAAGAGGGAGTGAGGAAGAGAGGAAGGCTTCCCCAAAACTTTTACTACAATGACAGAAAGCGCGAGAGAGAGGGAGGGGGGGGAGAGGGAGACAGAGAGAGAGGGAGAGCGAGAGAGAGAGAGAGAGAGAGAGAGAGAGAGAGAGAGAGAGAGAGAGAGAGAGAGAGAGAAACGAGAAAAAATCAAAGCCCTATTCATCTTTAGTCATGACAGCTGTGAGCCAAAACACACCTGCAGATGGAGGTTCTGGAAGGGGGTTGGTGGCAGGTTGGTCGGAGATGACAGTATAGTTGGTGGTTGTATAGTTAATCAGGCTGAAAAAAAAAAATCTATGTATATAAATTAGCACCATTATAATAATTGCCTTTATTTAGCAAAAAGCCTGTGAGCCATAGAATGCATGAAATACAACCCTACAAAGCAAAATATATATAACTGTACACATTTTTTAAGTAGCAGATCACTATAAATATTCATATTATTACAATAAAAAAATACTTATTCATTAACAAATGTTTAAGTTTTTAAATGTAAAACTATATAATTCCATCCATCCATCCATCCATCCATCCATCTTCTCCCGCTTATCCGATGCCGGGTCGCGGGGGCAGCAGTCTAAGCAAAGATGCCCAGACTTCCCTCTCCCTAGACACTTCTTCCAGCTCTTCCGGGGGGACACCAAGGCGTTCCCAGGCCAGCCGGGAGACATAGTCTCTCCAGCGTGTCCTAGGTCTTCCCCGGGGTCTCCTCCCAGTGGGACGCGCCCGGAACACCTTCCCAGGAAGGCGTCCAGGAGGCATCCGGAACAGATGCCCGAGCCACCTCAGCTGACCCCTCTCGATGTGGAGGAGCAGCGGATCTACTCCGAGCTCCTCCCGAGTGACTAAGCTTCTCACCCTATCTCTAAGGGATCGCCCAGCCACCCTGCGGAGGAAGCACATTTCGGCCGCCTGTATCCGGGATCTTGTCCTTTCGGTCATGACCCAGAGCTCATGACCATAGGTGAGAGTAGGAACGTAGATTGACCGGTAAATCGAAAGTTTCGCCTTGCGGCTCAGCTCCTTCTTCACCACGACAGACCGGTACATCGACCGCATTACTGCAGAAGCTGCACCGATCCGTCTGTCAATCTCCCGTTCCACCCTTCCCTCACTCGTGAACAAAACCCCAAGATACTTAAACTCCTCCACTTGCGGCAGGAACTCCCCACCAACCTGAAGTGGGCAAGCCACCCTTTTCCGACTGAGGACCATGGCCTCGGATTTGGAGGTGCTGATTCTCATCCCAGCCGCTTCACACTCGGCTGCAAACCGTCCCAGTGCATGCTGAAGGTCCTGGTCTGATGAAGCCAACACGACAACATCATCTGCAAAGAGCAAAGACGAAATCGTGTCGTCACCAAACCGGACACCCTCCGACCCCTGGCTGCGCCTAGAAATTCTGTCCATAAAAATTATGAACAGAACCGGTGACAAAGGGCAGCCCTGCCGGAGTCCAACATGCACCGGGAACAAGTCTGACTTACTGCCGGCAATGCGAACCAAGCTCCTGCTTCGGTCATACAGGGACCGGACAGCCCTTAGTAAAGGGCCCCCGACCCCATACTCCCGGAGCACCCTCCACAGGCCGCCGCGAGGGACACAGTCGAATGCCTTTTCCAAATCCACAAAGCACATGTGGACTGGTTGGGCAAACTCCCATGAACCCTCCAGCACCCTGTAGAGGGTATAGAGCTGGTCCAGTGTTCCACGGCCTGGACGAAAACCACATTGTTCCTCCTGAATCCGAGGTTCTACTATCGGCCGTATTCTCCTCTCCAGTACCCTGGCATAGACTTTCCCAGGTAGGCTGAGAAGTGTGATCCCCCTATAGTTGGAACACACCCTCCGGTCCCCCTTCTTAAAAAGAGGGACCACCACCCCGGTCTGCCATTCCAGAGGCACTGTCCCCGACCGCCACGCGATGCTGCAGAGGCGTGTCAGCCAAGACAGCCCCACAACATCCAGAGACTTGAGGTACTCAGGGCGGATCTCATCCACCCCCGGTGCCCTGCCACCGAGGAGTTTCTTTACTACCTCGGTGACTTCAGCTTGGGTGATGGACGAGTCCGCCTCTGAGCCCTCAGCCTCTGCTTCCTCAATGGAAGATGTGACGGCGGGATTGAGGAGATCCTCGAAGTATTCCTTCCACCGTCCAACGACATCCCCAGTTGAGGTCAACAGCTCCCCACCTCTACTGTAAACAGCATTGGTGGGGCACTGCTTTCCCCTCCTGAGGCGCCGGACGGTTTGCCAGAATCTCTTCGAGGCCAGCCGATAGTCCTTCTCCATGGCCTCACCGAGCTCCTCCCAGGCCCGAGTTTTTGCCTCGATAACCACCCGGGCTGCAGTTCGCTTGGCCTGCCGGTACCCGTCAGCTGCCTCAGGAGTCCCACAAGCCAACCAGGCCAGGTAGGACTCCTTCTTCAGCTTGACGGCATCCCTTACTTCCGGTTTCCACCACCGGGTTCGGGGATTGCCGCCTCGACAGGCACCGGAGACCTTACTGCCACAGCTCCGAGCGGCCGCTTCGACAATGGAGGTGGAGAACATGGTCCACTCGGACTCAATATCTCCGGCCTCCCTCGGGATCTGGTCAAAGCTCCGCCGGAGGTGGGAGTTGAAGATCTCGCTGACAGGAGGCTCGGCCAAACGTTCCCAGCAGACCCTCACAGTACGCTTGGGTCTGCCGAGTCTGTCCAGCTTCCTCCCCCGCCATCGGATCCAACTCACCACCAGGTGGTGATCAGTTGACAGCTCCGCCCCTCTCTTTACCCGAGTGTCCAAGACATACGGCCGCAGGTCAGATGAAACGACCACAAAGTCGATCATCGACCTGCGGCCTAGGGTGTCCTGGTGCCACGTGTACTGATGGACACCCTTATGCTTGAACATGGTGTTCGTTATGGACAAACTGTAACTAGCACAGAAGTCCAATAACTGAACACCGCTCGGGTTCAGATCAGGGGGGCCGTTCCTCCCAATCACGCCCCTCCAGGTGTCACTGTCGCTGCCCACGTGTGCATTGAAGTCTCCTAGTAGAACGACGGAGTCCCCAGTCGGAGCACTGTCCAGCACCCCTCCCAGAGACCCCAAGAAGGCCGGGTACTCTATACTGCCGTTTGGCCCGTAGGCACACACGACAGTGAGAGACCTATCCCCGACCCGTAGGCGCAGGGAAACGACCCTCTCGTTCACCGGGGTAAACTCCAACACATGGCGGCTGAGCTGGGGGGCTATAAGCAAACCCACACCAGCCCGACGCCTTTCACCATGGGCAGCTCCAGAGTTGTAAAGAGTCCATCCTCTCTCGAGGAGTGTGGTTCCAGAGCCCAGGCCGTGCGTAGAGGTGATCCCGACTATCTCTAGTCGGAACCTCTCAACCTCACGCACAATCTCAGGCTCCTTCCCCGCCAGCGAGGTGACATTCCACGTCCCTAGAGCTAGCTTCCGTGTCCAGGGATCGGGTTGTCGAGGCCTCCACCTTCGACTGCTGCCCGATCCTCTTAGCACCGGCCCCTTACGGTCCCTCCTGCAGGTGGTGAGCCCACTGGAAGGCGGCCCCACGTCGCTCCTTCGGGCTGAGCCCGGCCAGACCCTGTGGGGGAAGGCCCGGCCACCAGGCGCTCGCATACGAGCCCCAACCCCGGGCCTGGCTCCAGGGTGGGGCCCCGGCTGCGCCATACCGGGCGACGTCACGGTCCCTGATGTAGTATCTCTCATAAGGGGTTTTGAACCGCTCTTAGTCTGACCCGTCGCCCAGGACCTGTTTGCCTTGGGAGACCCTACCAGGGGCATATAGCCCCGGACAACATAGCTCCTAGGGTCATTCGAGTACTCAAACCCCTCCACCACGTTAAGGTGGCAGTTCAAGGAGAGGAGATAAAACTATATAATATTGTTTTTATTTGAAGGGTACTGATTTTATGATTAATGTCAATATGTATGTGTTAGTAATATATGTATTATCAATAACACATTGCAAATATTACTTAGTACAATATCCATATAACCCTAACATTATAGATTACATTATAAAAGTTTAGACACAATTTTAAAACTATACTTTAATCACAATATTAAGTGTCCTTTAGCTACCTTTTTGGAGGGGGTGCACACACTTTTTCAGCATGCGAGCTACTTATAAAATGACCAAGTCAAAACGATCTATCTACTATAAAAATGCATGAATCAATATCTACTTTTTTAATGTGATGCGATCTACCCACACTACCTTTGCGATCGACCGGTAGATCGCGATCGACGTATTGGCAAACGATTTTGTTGTAACTGAAATTAGCACCTGATGTGGCTTTCACTGTTTCATCGATGTTTTTCCTCAGCTGCATCCTCAACATACAGCACTGTGACCGTCTAGATATTATTTAGATTTCAACTGCACCTCAAACTGAGGTAGGCTGGTAAATGTTAGGTCTATTTAAGGCACACAATAAAGACCTTTGGTGGTTCTCAAATATATTTTAATAGTTATCAAAGTAAAAATGACAACCCATAAGTAGTAAAAAAAACAAAACATGTACACCTTTTTTTAACACTTACTGATCACACATTCCTCTGAGTGTGTTTGAGCAGGTTTCCCAGCAAGTCTCAGAGGAAGCACATGTTAACCTTCCCCTTTGATGCTAGCTGCCTTATGAAGGTGAGAGCTGGTTTGTTTGGGGACAAAACAGGGAAAACCCACCCCACAATAAAGCATATCAGTTTTCAGTGCAGATTATTGGGGTTTTTTTATACACTACATGTAATATCTGATTTCTATTTTAATAGTGGATGTAATGCACTGGAGCCAATACATACTGTAGGCTACAAAATATACAGTAGTACAACCATTTATATATATATATATATATATATATATATATATATATATATATATATATATATATATATATATATATATTTATATAACATTCATAAAATGCTTCTTTCGTAAATTATTGTTGAAAATAATTCACTATACCGTTGCTCTTTTAAATTCAGGTCCTGTAAATTCAAGGATGTAATCCAGGGGAGTGAAGAATAAACAACAACATTTATTTGAGTACCCTGTGAGTTTTTGCAATATTGTTGTATAGCTTATTTCCTTGACATGTAATGTTAACAATATGAATGTGATTATGTGTAATCTAATTTGGAAAAAAAGTAATTCGTTTTTTAGTAATTTGCATCAAAAGAGAAAATGATGTAAAAGTGTCAGATTAATGTTAGACTAATAAAATTTAATAACAAATTGTATCTATGTTCATAGTCATCTCTTCTGTACCCCAATTTTAGGACATGTATAATTGTAGGAATGGTACATGGCAAGCAGAAGGTGTCATGTTTGTCTTGCGCTAACACCTTGGAGAAATGTGCAATTTACTGCTGTGCACTAGCACACTGTCGTGTTTGCAGTAAACTTGTTTGGGCTTTGCAGTGCTGTACCGCACTCTCTGTGGATCAAGTCACATTGCACCATTTGTCAAAGCTGTCACAGCAAGCACACCTCAGCAAAGAGGGAAAGTGCAGTCTCTCCATATTACCATCTATCAGCCAAGTTAACAGCAGTCATAGAGGTGAGAACAAGGTTAATGAACAGAAAGATTATTAAATGGGACTGCTAACTCTCTTATTAGTTATAGTTTAGCCCACACTTGATATGCAATTAGGGCAAGCAACAGGCAATGCACCTCACCTTAAAACAATCTGTACTATTACGTGTGTGTCAAGGGTCAGAAGTTATTTAACAGAAAGTATTTTGTCTGAGATAAAGTTCATGATTTTATAGACGCTATCATTATATTTGACCTTGTAAGTTAGTGAAGAATGACAAACTGTGACTCTCAACTTGGCTCCTAGGGAACAAATGCCTACAGAGCTTTTTATGTCACTGTGGTTACTCGGCAGATGCATTAATCAGAGCGCTCACTCCAGGCTTTGTGTTCGGTCTTTGATGCTGAGGAGATAAAAATCTTCATTAATTGAGAGATGTTCTTGTTAAGCAACTCACTGCAACGCTGCCTTCTCTTGACCAGCCTAACTGTCTTCAAAAGGAACAGGGCAGTTCAATCTGTATTCGATAACAGGCGCACTACTGTGAAAGCAGGCAGCTGAGCTGGGGGTAAGTGATATCAGGTGAACTGACAGTTCTATTAGCCTACTGGATGTTGCTTAAGTGAGTACCGGGAAACTTCAATACTAGGTAAGGAAAATATTTGGAAACCATGGTGCATTCAAACCTGGACCTGACACCTGAATTTGTGGTTTTGACATGGGAAAGTGAACACAGGAAATTTGTTTTTAAGTGGGTTGTTGCTAGGCATCCTGGCCTACAGGCAGAGCATGAACGCTTAATTTTTTTTTATCTGCGATACCAAATCAGTACAAGAACAACACTTTGCAGTGATTTGTTGGTAAAATCACTAAGGAAACGCTGCATACTAAAATTCCACGTCACATCAACCACATTCCTTTTTAACTGTTCCCATGTATTCGCTTATTTACAGGTTTCTGCATTACTTCACAACTCTTGACCTCAAAATATTTAAATTTTCAAAGTCATGAAAACCACAAAATATGGAATCTGCTTGAGATCACCCCGTTTCAACGATCCATCAGTGTAAAGTGTTCCGCATATCACCACCACTGTTGTGCTTTCCACATTATTTTAGCTGATGGACTGCCATGAAAGCAATTTAAAATCAATTTCATTTTAAAATGGTTGTTACACTACTGATTACGAAGGAAAATGTTTATGCTGACAGGCAGTATAGGAGCAAATATTTCAGTTCTGTTCAAAAGGCAGTGTTATAACATTTTACTAGCTTTAAAAGTGTGACCTATACTATCTAAGTTTATGAGCCATGAGGCCATGTTTCAATGTTTATGTGATTTAATTAATACATTATTTTTTAAAAATGATTACACTTTCTACATGATACAATGTTGGGTTTTGGTTCTTTCTATACATGTTGCTAGCTTTTATATCACAGTGCTGTTATTCTATAGTAATAGTAACAGCTAATTAAAACATTGCTAATAAAATAGCATTTTTAATGCATTTATAGTTTTGGTAACATAAATGTCATTAAAAACTAAAATCTTGAAATGTTAATTTTCTGTTAGAAGAGATTTATTTATGTAAGGAATCATCAAGACAGAGGGATTTATGCTTCCTATTTTCTCTGTAACATAAAAAAAAAAAAGTATTTAAAAAATGATACTATAGATGAGAAATAAATAAATAAATGAAACTACCAAAGGTTAAGGGGTATAATATCCTGCACATTTAAATTTGTACATCCGTGATATGAAGGCAATTAAACATATTGAGACATGAAGGCATTTGGAAAACAATCACTATTAACTATTCCATAAATAACAATTGTTACATGGGCAAAGCTGAAGTGAGGGGAAGATTTAGGCTTAGTCTTAAACCACACACTACTTTATTCCAGGTGTTTTTTTACCTTTTGATGAAAGATAAATGAAACGCTTTGACTGGGTTCAAGAACTACTTAAAAGGGACTTGTTATCCTGGTGTCTACTGCTTGCTTGCTGTGAACAAGTGGATATGTGGATAATTTCACATGGGATGAAGTGTATGTTAAAGGTGGGTTATGCTTAAAACCACCCACTGCTCCTCATCCTCTCTACATTGGGTTCCTTTTTAATTGGCTGCCGCAGGTGTAATTCAGGTTTTGTTAAATGCAGCATAGAATGTGTGTGAACAAGAGGATAGAGTTGAACATGGTGTGTGTTTTAAGTTTTGTAACCACTTACCCAAGCACAGACATAAAATATTAAAGTGCTTGCCAACACTTAGACCATCTCATGGCTCCCTGGAGAAAGCAGGGACTTTGTAGAGCTGACCTGGAACAGCAGCACATAACCCTGAGCTTTAGACTATCAGACTGCTGTGAATGCGAATGAGCTTTTGACTTTGGGTGTGAAGCTCTGGTACAGGAGCTCTGAAGACTGCAGCTTTCTAAACCCCCATGGTAGTGTTTTAATTTGGCTCCTGTTACACGTCTGCACCTCATACATATATGCAGTCCAGCAGTGAAGCACTTTAATAGTTTCACTCCGCAATCAAAGTCCTTTCTTAAGCATGTTTGTGATTTTTAGATCGTTCCTAATGGGCAATTATCATACAGCACAGCTCTCTTATGAAGTCATGTTGTCAGCTAGTGTGTATAAGGTGAGTGAATAGCATTGCTTAGCAGTCACATTTTACAAATCTGTTTAGATTTTCATAGTCAGTGCATTTTTGTTAAAGGTTAGAATGAACTAGATTACAAACTGGAAGCTCCATTGTCACACAAATTTGCCATTTGTGCCCACCTCTACTGCTTCTGGGCATAGATCACCTCCTTTGTAAACATTGAATATTAGTGCCGTTTCAAACGAGTACATCTGTGCTCTCTTCCGATCGTCATTTCCCAAGTAATTATATCATTTGTCTAGTCTATGGAGTTGATTTGATGATGGGGAAATCCTCTGAATATGTATAGTAATTGAAGTGTTCCCTTATTAGCATTAGGGTGTAAGCTAAAATGATACTTCATTTGCATTGGATGCAGGCTTCTGTGTCATTTTCCTGCTTGAGACTAATAGTCTGCAGTGTAGTGTAGCTGTGAACAAAAGCTCAGACAGAAATTAAATCTGATTACATCTGGCTGCGTTCGCTGCAGCAAGCATTTTCTCAACCTCATATTGTTGATGCGACTCAAATTTCACGCAGGAAAGGTGGTATAACTTCCACTTACTGTCTTCCTGACTGAATTATCAAGCAGGATTGCTGGCTGTAAAAGCTATAATACTTGGTGTGAGAAATCAGGGAGCAGGTTATCATTCATGATCCCTTCTGTAAGCACACTATTGCTGTCTACCTCTGATCTGCATTAAAACAGCAATCTGCTTATAGTCTCTCCCTCTCTCTCTCTCTCTCTCTCTCTCTCTCGCTCTCTCTCGCTCTCTCTCCTGCAGCAATTGATATTCGATTTATTTTTGTTCTAATCATATTGACCGATTACAAAATGTCTTTCAAAGCTTATTACAAAATCCACTGACAAAAGGGATTTGGGAATCAATTAGATTCATATCTCTACACTACTACACTGCTGTGCAAGACCCTTTTTCTTTTACACATATTTTTGCCATAGATGTTTATTTGATGACTTTTGAGTAAAAAATGTCAGTAAAGAACGAATTATATTACATTACACCACTATGATTGCTAGCTATCAGGTTTTACTTACATTGGCGCAAGTTTGGCATCGATGTTTTCAAAAGAACTGCAGAAAACACTTAATTAAATCATTTTTAAGTATCTTTTCGGAAGAGAAATGGGATTGCATGGCTTAGTCCAGCACTACTGAATGCCAGTGGTGGGCGGTCAGGGCCAGCAAAGCCTTCTCTGCTGGCCTAAACACAGAATCAGAAGCACCGACCTACATTTACAACATAAATTCTATTATTTGTTCCATGAAATTGTATTCATTTATTCCAAACAGTTTATTCTCTTCATTTCGTAGTGTTTCTCTTGGCTGAACTGCTTCCAGTACGTGTATGTGGAGATTAGATTTTTTGTCCAATCGAGTTTTATCCTCTGTGCTGCCATGTCAATCTAATCTGCCCAGGGCCTTCAAAGTCTGTACTGCTGGCCCTTTTACCATACCATTACCATTTCTCTTTAAGAAATAACTATTTTTTTAACCAATAAGATTTCATATTCGCCTTACAGGTCCAGCTCGCTGGCCCAGAATAGCGTCAGCATTTTTCTGTCCTCTGATTGGTTGGTCAGAGGGAAACCGCAAAGTTCGACTGGCAGAACACGTCTGTAGCATGCTGCACACATTAATACATCTGAGTTCGACTTTTTTATGCCTACGAAGGAAGAAAAATTGATTTGGTCTCGGACATACTTAAAAATACATTTTCAAAAAACGCTAGACATCGTGAGAAGAGGTTGGCCGACCCCGAAGCTAGCTAGCTTCTCTCAGCCCGGGAAAGGGTTTGTTCACCACTTCCAGACCAGTGAATACGAGCGGTACCACTGGATTACAGCCACTGAGGAGTGGTGCAAATTATGAGTCTTCATCTCTGGTGAGTAGGTTGTATTTTATTTATATTTTTATTATTTGATTGTCATGTTAGTAGACAAATATTGATTCTGAACTGTTCCAGATGATGTAGGTGACACAGCTGTGGTTATAGTGTAGAGGTTTGAAGCTTGCTTAAGTAAAATGGTATTCACGCTCCATATGCGAATGCCTCTCTCTCTGTAATGATATGTTTTGTTATATTGCGTTTTTTGTATAGTATTGATGGATTTTATTGTGACGTGATAGTGGTTGTATTAACAGGTGGATTAAGTTGGGCAAGTCCCCACTGAAGGCCCAGGTACCAAATTCCCGCCACTGCTTAATGCACACAGATATTTCGCTTTGTCTCTCATGAGAGCAGAAGACCCTTCAGAGCATCCAGGACTTTTGCCAGCCCCTCCTATTGAAAGTCATCAGCTCTAAATGACACATTAGATGTGCAATTAGACAATACCCTTGTTATCAGTCATATTAGCCAAGCACGCCTTCCCAAATTACTCTCATTAGGAAAGAGGCACTCGGGCACGTTATTATCTGATGGGATGCAAGCTGCTTGACTGAGTGCTCGCTGTAGAATTGGAAATAATGTCCAGATTTGCTGTTAATTTGTTGATGCCCAAGAAAACAAGGCGGAAAGTAGAAGGGTGGTGCTTCAGCTTTTTAATTCAGTGCTACTTTAAGCCGAGCTAAGACATGAGTTTATCTCAGCTTTTCAGACATTGGAGAAGGGAGGCATTGTGTGTGTGTGTGTGTGTGTGTGTGTGTGTGTGTGTGTGTGTGTTTGTGTGTGTGTGTGTGTGTGTGTGTGTGTGTGTGTGTTTGTGGCTTTTGTGTGGGAAAACATTGATATATGGATATTATCTTATTATAAAAATCATCTTTCCCACTTTTAAACTTTGCCATATCTTTGTGTGATATAAATCCACTTTTCTATAAAGAATTTTTTATTTTTTTTACTGATTACTTACTATAAAACAGGCTCTTATGGCTGCAGAGTATTTTAAACTAGTCCAATTTTGCATAAAAAATTGTAACTTTGACAACCCTGCCATTAACTGTCCTATCCTCTGCTTCTCCCCAGGGCATGGGGCAGTGTGGTTCCTGCCCCCATGGGCCTCATTTAGCACTTGTCCTAGTTCCCATTTTTGACCACTAGGTGCAATAATAACTCAATGAAGTTAAATAGGGCAGTGAGCACACCTAATTTGATTATGAAGTATAGTTTTAGCCGACGTGGCTCTTGTTGTTCAAACCCTGCACTTCTGACAGAAATCTTTTTTTATTTTTTTTATTACATTAAAGGCTATAAAACTGTAGAAGAAACAGAGAAAAGCCTAATGTCTCTAACTTAATTATTCTGCTTATTTCTTATGTGAGAGATTTACACACCCTTTTTCTTAGCTGGACTAGTGGCCAAACAGGCAGTGATTCCAGATGTTGTCTCATTTCCATCCGTTGCATGCCCTGAACAGATTTAGTAACCAGACACATTAGTTGTGTGTGTGTCATCTCGATTAAAGTCCAGCAGTACTCTCCAGGGTCAGTGTGTACTGCATCTGCTAGTGGGGTTATGAATCGAAATTCATTCAGGTCTCCCACTTAATTCTTCATATGCCTCTCAAGCAGTGATAAGTGTGTGGTGGTGCAGATATGTTTCACTGTGACTGTTATATGCAGTCATGCTTATTGTGATATAAGTCTACTATATGCCCATACACGGTTGAAAACACTGTCCTAACTGTAAACACAATTTTTCTTTTTACAATAATGCAATTTTGGCAGGCATGCTCCAAATGCTCTCTAGCAGCCCTCGCTATTGGTTGTCTGTCAGGGGTAGAACAGCAGAAAGCTTAATGGCACCATAAATTAAAGTTGAACAGTAGCCATAACTATGATCAATGAGGGAGGCTGTGCGTGAGTGGGTGAGTGTGCAAGTGCACGAGCCCTGCCATTCTGTACTAATGCTTGACAGATCGAGGGGCCATGCAGTCTGAGCAGGGTGTCATTAGATTTGCTGGCCTTGTTTGCTCACGTGAGGCTCATGTGAAATTAACAAAGCCAGCAAACCTGACTCGTGCTATGACCTCATCACTCACCCATATCTCCTCAGTATCAGCCTTGCTCAATACTCTTACCTAAAGGCTCATTCAGCCCATTTATAATAGATAAACAAAGATAGAAATTGACAGTGCCACTACTCATAAAACATCTGTGAATGCGGGACTGCAATATTTGCCAATCAAATGACAAGAATGCCACTCCTTTAGGCTTTCAGACCAATTTTGAAGCACTACAGGCTCTTTATCTTTCCTGCATTGCAGATCTGTCATGCAAATGAAAAATGGTGGGGATGAGAATATTTTGCTGGAGACAGCTTTTTCCCCCAGAAGCCCACCATGAACCCCTTTGTAAGTGCTGTCTAAGCTGTCTTGAGTTGTCAGGGTGACCGCTAAACTCACACACAAGTGCGCACTCATTTAGACAGGTAAATTAACATTGGGTTCCATAATGACATTTTCCCAGATGTCTTCTATCATTCAGAAGGAGCGCAAAGCAATTTTATCTCTAAATGAAGCCATTGGGTTTGAATAATGAAAATTATAATACAAAACGATGTTATCGAAAAGCACAGGGACTCTGTGTTCAAATTATAGTTTGGATTCTCCACTGCAATGGGAATTGTGTTATAGTCATCTCTTTTCTGGATAGTGTGGCTATAGGGATAACAATCACCATAACTCAAATACAAGTGCTATTTGACATCACACCAAATAACAGATTTTTGTATTCCATTAATGTTTGAGGGACTGCAATGCTTTAATGCTTGTACAGTACATTAATACTGTATGTGGTTCAGATATGTACAGTATGTCACAAGAAATATTAAATGGTTAAATGGTTCAGCCTTCATACTGATAGTCATAATAAAAAGCTGACCCTGTATATGTGAGGTGGTATTTACTTATTTCTCTGAATGCAACTATGAGTGTACTACATATACAGTAGGTTGTATTATGTCTCAGGCACACTCCAGTCTCTGCATTACAGCACACTCTAGGATCAGGGTTGGGGGATCGATATAGGATGTGCATGCGTATGCGTCATCAGCCCCTGCGTAGTAAGACCCATTTGAGCGTGGACGAATTTCTCATTTCATTTACTCCATTTTGACTCCTTCTGTCTGAATTTTAAATCTGCCCCCAGGGTGAAAAATGTCTGCTCTTGCTCACACACTGACAAAATTCCCTCAGTTATATAACAGCATGGCAGAGGCAGGCCTTATAGAAACTTAGAAAAAACATGAAGCATACACACATCCAAGTATACCCATCACAGCCTGTTCTGTAGAGGAAATGAAAGGTGCCTCACTTTGTATGTGTGTGTGTGTGTGTGTGTGTGTGGTATGTTTTTTTTTTAATGGATGTTTTGTGGTTAAAAATAGGAGACCTACAGAAAAATATGAGGAAAAATAGCACCCTTTAAATCCCTCAACCTACATTTAAAGTGATTTGGTTTAGGTTATCTGAAGCTACTTGGAATTAAAAATATTTAACAAATACAGCCATTATTTGAGCAATATGTGTATATAATGCAATGTGTATATTTGCGCATACCACAGCTGCTCTGTCTATAATGTATACCACTAATACTAACTTCTACTTAAAATAAAAACAGCATGTTTATTGCTATTATACCAAAAACACAAATATTATTTGCTACTTTGGGTAGAGGTTTAAAATTTGGAGTCACAATGTAATACAGTTGTCATTTTTTAATTAAAAGCCAAAATCTGAAAATAAACACACCAACAGATTCTATCTGACATCTATTAGAAGTGACTGCAAAACATGTTGTTTGTTTCTGCTGTGACTGTACAAGATATTATTAGTACTAGTAAAAATGAACATCAGCATTTACTTAATCGCTGCCGATGATGTTTTGATACAGAAAACGTTATATAGCTAGTTATGCTGTGAGTGAAAAGGTGCCTTTTCTTTTCTGTTTTTTTCTTTATTGCTTAATAGTAATGGGATTTTACCTCTAAATGTCAAAACACATTCACCATGAAAACACAATGGAATTCTGCAGTACACAGATGAATTCTACAGTCAGTTACTGTCAATACTGCATATTGAGAAATGGCATGAAATATATGATATTACCTAGTTATGCGTGTAATATAGTCATTTATGTGTGTGTGTGTGTGTGTGTGTGTGTGTGTGTGTGTGTGTGTGTGTGTGTGTGTGTGTGTGTGTGTGTATAAGGGGTGTAACGAAAATTTCGGTACAGGGCTATCGGTTCGGTACACATGCAATCCTTTTTACGAGCGGAAAATAGTTTGTTTAATGTCCCCCTCGCACTTTGAGCACAGTTTTTTATTATTATTATTATTACAATTCAAAATTTACACGTCAAATCTAGCGGTATAAAACAAATTAAACCAGAGTTGTCGCTGTGTGGCTACTCACTCTGTACTGAAAATAAGATTTGTTTTGTCATGGTAACAAAGACAGAAAAACTCCCCTAAACTAACCATATCTATGGTCAGAATGCTTTAGGTCAAGTTGAATACTAGAAATGCTTCATATTGTGATCCTTGAACAGTAGCTCCAAGTATTTAGAGGACGTCACAAAGTCATGCCCCCACTGTAGACTAAGAAAAATTTGACAGAAAGATAGGCTGAGTGATGACCCGGTGCATAGGGGTATCATGATTTTTAGACCTGAACAAAAATAGGATGCATTATGACAGTGGACTTATTATGACACTGATTTATTCCACACGCATGGCTTGTCCTGTAATGTTTATATGTAATTTGTCACTGTATAATTTATTATAAGCTAAGGCCATACTAGTGTGAGCAAAAAGACATTTCTGACCTGTATGAGGTAATTGTGTATGAGTATGCTTATTTTGATAAAAATATGTGTATGGGTTGGGGGATGCATGCATGTGTGTGGGTGGGTGCAGGAAGCTTTTGCCCATCTCTCCTTTGCCCACACAGACGGTGCAATGCAGCAGGCAGTGACACAGTCATAAATATGAGCTCAGGGAGACAGAGGCGAAATTCAATTTCTTGTCTGAGCAGAAAACCTTCACACCACCTCTCACTGTCACCATGGAAAAAGAGCGAGAAGGGAAGGGATTATGACTTTCTCCTCTCTGTTCTCCCCCTCCCACTTCCCTCCTCCTGTCACATGCCAGGGTTTTTCCTGATACGAAATAAGGCAAAGGTGGCAGACAAAGTGGTGTGGTCTAAATCTTCACTCCCTCCTGCTATAGTATTTGTCTGTGCTGAGGCTTTAATATAATTTATTTAAATAGTTTAATTTCTTACTAATATTACATTATTAATTACATGTATAACAAATTAGGAATCAGGTTATGCTGATAAGCCTAGTACTGTACATAAAAATACTGTGCGATTCTATGAGCCACATTTGCGTAGAAACTAATTCTCTTTAGTTTTTTAGATATAAAAAAAAATCAGGAGATTCTAAAAATACATTTTTCATAGACAAAGAGAAGTATAAGGTTTGAGAAAGGTGATCACCTCTGAATTCTCTGACAATGGAAGTCTTCAACCCTAGTTGGTCTTCTTTTTCCTCCTCAAAGGCTTGCATGAATAGTAAGCAGATCATCAAATCCTTTAGCATTTCAGCCCTCAGCAAGATTGTATAGATATCCACCGTTCTTATACTACATTTTGTTTAACTTGTTGTGTTGTTTGTGTGGTTTCTCCCCTACCGCTATTTCCATCAGCCATTTATTATACACATGCATGGTCATGCAGTGAGAAGCAATGCTTACCACCTTTCCACTCAGCCTAATGACAATGAACCCATCCACGATATTCATACCACACAAGACTTGCTGTAAAGTTACAAACCAGTTCTATAAAACTGCCTCATACAAAGCGCACTGAATTTAAATGACACAGGTACAGTATATTGTGTTCTAAAACAGCTGGTCTCTGCACTAAAGCCCTGAGCTAGTCACCTGTACTGTCAGCCAGACAGAAGAGTAATGATACCATGGTGTCATTATCAAACTCTGTTCCACCTACTGCAAAATCACCTGCAGTGAGACAAAGCTATTACGATCGAATGGAAAAGAAAAAGAGGTAGCAGTCCCTGACATCTGACAGTCCCTCTGGGCCTCTCTTGGGAAATTAAAGCCCAGGTCTCTCTTCAGCCTCTTGAGAATTCTTTCTCTTATACCCACATGAGTAAGAGACGTTGACTCATACCAGGCTGTGTTTGTCCTTAATGGCATGCCACAGGGGCTGTGCCCACAGAGGACAACTGCATTATGGGGTTGAACACTCCCTGGTGAGATTTCCGTCTCTGGTTTAACCCCCATTCTGCCTGGAACAGTCATCGCTTTGATATGAGTGCTGTAGGCGCAGGATTTGGAGCACAGACTGCTGTTCATTGCAGTGCCTGGCTTTGCATTTCCACCATCCAGCACCAAGGGGCTCGCGGCAGGTTGGCAGCACATGAGCTGATGCATTTAGTTGCTAATATAGATGCTAATGTGGTTCAAGCTCTACTCCAGAGCTGAATGCCTTGTAGGTCATTTTTTGTAATGAAGGCAATTAAACTGAGTTCAATAAAATGACTATTTATGAAAAGAGTATCTTTGCAGGGTCTAGTCCAATTCAGACCCATGGTCTATACCATTTCAGCAAAGTGCATTACTGTTGGCATAAATGCAGACTTGTGAATCTCTCTCTACTTCACACACACGCACACACACACACACACACACACACACACACACACACACACACACACAGAGAGTTTTTCTTATTGACTGTGCCATTTTTGGAAAGGTTTAGATGCTTTTTTCCAAGTGAATTATGTTCTTACAATGCGTCCTATTTTCCACACAGAATAACAGGCTGACTGAGCTGTCAAGTCTCAGAGAAAAGCATTTGTTGATCTAGCCATAGCAATTAGAGTGGATAGACACTTGGGTGAGATTTCTTCAAATCTTCATAGCTTCACCATGAGCTTTTTATTGAACACCACAAAACGGTGCGCTATCTGATCTGAGCAGTTTCTCTACCTCTGCTGAAGTACTAATTGGTAGGCCACAGTTACAATCGATACCAGTTACAGCCTGAAATCTTATTTATTATTAGAGTGGAAATGTAAAACCTATTATTCAGAGCTAGACTGGATGCGCGTACATGATATGGCAAAAAAAAACAAGTGGACATGTGCAATCTCACCCCAGCTTCTTAAGTTGGGATATGCGAAGAAAATAATTTCACTTTGCTGTAATGTATATGTGACACATAAAGGCTATTCTTCTTTCAGTTATTTTATTTCTCTTTCATATCACTGAATCATCTTACTTGCTTAAATATGCTTTATCAGATAGATTGTCCAACCTAGCCTTCTAACATAACTAAATAATGTGTCAAATTTTGGCCAGCTAATTTAGCTAGCTGATTCTTCAAAGTAAAGCTATACAGTCCATGCACAAGGTGACATCAGTATACTTGCAGAATGTGCAGAAATTGCTAGCTATTTTTTTCAGCTTCCTTAATATTTAAATAAACTATATCAATCAATGTTTGAGGCCTTCTAATTGTCTTAATGTTATATCTTAAGGTCCTTTGTCAGCTAGCTTTCTATTAGCACTACCAGAAAGAAAGGGCGATTTTAAATCTGTGGTCTTTTTGCTGTATTGCTTGCATCATTTAATAAGGATTTCCTGTATATACAAAGCTTTTTTTAATCTAGTCTGTTATATCGTGCTCATAGTGAATATGTTAAACAGGGTACATCTGACATACAACTTTTGTGTGTTAAATCCAGGTGTGTCCAATTAGATCAAATTAGTTTTGCTGGAATTAAGGCTGAAAAAACGCCCATAAGGTGTCCAGATGAGGTTTTCGAAAGGAAAATGGCTGAGAAGGTTATTAAAAAAGTGGCAATGCTTTTAACCTTCTTAAGAGCACTGTGAAATCTAGTGGGGAAAAAAGTGAAAGTGGAAAAAATATGGTGAAGCCAAAATGCTATCAAGATCAGGCCAAAGAATATCAGGCCAAGAAATATCAAAGTGTTAGACCCAGTTCACTGGCTAAAATAGGAGCACCTGTTTAGACCTGAACATTATCAGCTATTTACTGTTCTTGCTATGATAGAATACTGGCTCGTAGGAATACATTTCTGAAAAAGACCATGTCAAAAAAACTGAGGGGTTTTTAAAAGAGAGAATTGTGGTCTTATGAGACTTAAGTTAAACCATTTGGTATAAAGCCAAAGCCTAGAATTTGGATCATAGCACATACAGCTCAACAGTCAGGTAACAGAATTTCTGTAAACACATTGATGGTAATATCATGCTCCAGGGTAGCTTTTCAGCAGGAGGACCTTGAAACCTTATTGCCTTTACAGGCAAAATTCGAGCTGAAATAAATTGTTCAGGGGAACCTGCAAGACATCTGCATGTGAGGCAAAATATATGGTGCAAAAAGACAATGAGCCAAAGCACAGGTCACAGATGACAACGGAATGGGTTTGTATCTTGAAAATGTGTTCAGAGCTCACAATCAAATCCAATTTAAAATCTGTGGCATGACTTGAAAATTGCAGGTTAGCAGTGTAGTCCACAGAGAGTGTTGCTGACTTGAAGAAAATGGCTAAATAAAATCCATAGAGACATATCGAATACAGCTAAGTATTTATTAGTATACAAATTCATAATTGCCGCCGAAGGATGGCTCATACGGATGCACTGAATGCTTATCATTGAAGCATTTTTGTAAAATAATTCTGAGGACACACGTTTTTTTTCCTTCTTTCTTTAGAGAAATTCAAATTGAAGAGAAAAATAAATCCTTTTATGATATGCTTACATTTGATATTACAGTACAGAAAGGTCAGAAGGAGTTGCATTGTGTGTTTGTGGATTTAGAGCAAGCATACGACAGGGTGCAGAGAGAGGAGTTGTGGTATTGTATGAGGAAGTCTGGTGTGTCAGAGAAGTATGTGAGGGTGGTGCAGGACAGGTATGAGGACAGTGTGACAGCAGGGAAGTGTGCAGTAGGAACGACAGACTGGTTTAAGGTGGAGGTTGGATTGCATCAAGGATCGGCTCTGAGCCCTTTCCTGTTTGCAGTGGTGATGGACAGGTTGACGGACGATGTCAGACAGGAGTCTCTGTGGATTATGATGTTTGTGGATGATATTGTGATTTGTGGTGAAAGTAGGGAGCAGGTTGAGAAGAGCCTGAAGAGGTGGAGGTACGTGCTGGAGAGAAGGGGAATGAAAGTAAGCAGGAGTAATACAGAGTACATGTGTGTAACTGAGAGGGAGGGCAGTGGAGTGGTGCGGTTGCAGGGAGAAGAGGTGGAGAAGGTGAAGGAGTTCAAGTACCTGGGGTCAACAATGCAACATAATGGAGAGTGTGTTAGAGAAGTGAAGAAAAGAGTGCAGGCAGGGTGGGGTGGGTGGAGAAGAGTGACAGAATGGATTTTTGATAGAAGCGTATCAAGAGTGAAAGGGAAAGTTTATAGGACTGTGATGAGACCTGCGATGTTGTATGGTTTAGAGATAGTGGCATTGAGTAAAAGACAGGAGGTGGAGCTGAAGATGTTGAGGTTTTGGTTGTGAGTGACGAGAATGGACAGGATTAGAAATTAGTTTATTAGAGGGACAGCGCATGTAGGACGTTTTGGAGACAAGATGAGGGAGGCGAGATTGAGATGGTTTGGGCATGTTTAGAGAAGGGACATGGGGTATATCAGTAGGAGAATGCTGAGGATTGAGCCGCCAGTAAGGAGAAAAAAAAGGAAGGCCAAGGAGGAGGTTTATGGATGTGGTGAGAGAAGACATGCAGGTAGTTTGTTTGAAAGAGGCAGATGTAGAGGACAGGGTGGTGAGGATACAGATGATCTGCTGTGGTGGCCCCTAATGGGAGCAGCCGAAAGAAGAAGAAGAAGATTCTAATGCCATCACTCTTGTTTGTTTGTGCATTTGTTCTCCAACTGTCATTATTTTATGTTCTTTTTTTGGGTTTTTTTAGGGTATATATAAAAAAAATACAGGCATGCCTACAGATACCTGCAATACCCTTGGAGGAGTATCCCAGCACTGCAGACTGTGTAGATATAAAGAGCAGTAATGCGTGAGTCACTACAGCAGCATTATCCTAATGTCTAACTCACAAGACACCAGACATTTCTGCCCCTCCTTAATAAGTACCACAGCTACGAGAAAGAGGGACAGACTGAGATTTGAATAGTTGATAGACAGGGTTGGTGTGGTGTTGTTACTTGTCTAAACACACACCATGGCAGAGGGGAAAAAAAGACAAAGATTGACTTCTTGTCTCTCTGTGTCACTGCAAGGACAGGCAGACAAGAGTGGCGCATTGTCGTGGTTAAGAAAGTATAATTCTAACCATACTCGTACATTTAGTCACCCACTCATTCATTTACTGACTCACTGTGTCTCTGTTTGTGCCTCGGGGTTTGTGCCCTTTGTTCTCTCTGGGGGGTTCCTGAGTTTATAAAGGCACATCTGTCACTGAGATGAGGCTGTCTAGAGTGTATGTGGAGTGTAGAGCACTGTGCTAGAGTGTAGAGGTCAGTCAGAAACTGCTACAACTTTCAGTAGTTCATAAAAACACACACATACAAACACATACACAGAGACAACACAGCACAGAACAATACGTACACCTTTACTTATGTGGGTTATCCAATGTAGCCATAGTATCGGTCAACATCTGGCCTAGACCTAAATTCCTACAAATTTTGAGGATGATTCATTGTGTTTTCCAAAAGCATGTTCTTAGAACTTGCTGAAAATGTTAACACTATTCCCACAGCAAACTAATTTTAGACACAAAAATAAGTAATCCGAGATATTGTCAATATACAAAAATGAAAAGAATCAACATAATTGTCATATATTAATCAAGCATATAAAGTCATTTTTCAACCAGCACACAACCCTTCTACATACTACTATTTATTATTGAGAATCCTGCAAGTGTTTGTATCAAAGCAAATGCTTTATAACTTTATGAACATATACTACATGTACTGCTTTTCACACACTGGGGCACAGCAAACCTGTGACATGTTATAATGTTATAATCTTATAATGTCATACTCAAATGGCATTTGATTAAAATTATTATAGTTTAAAACGAAAAAATCAAAATGTCATACTCCATTTTAAACTTTTGATGTTCGGATTATTTTCTGAACCTGAAATTCCATCCTAGTTAATAATGAATGACAGCTCAGTAGGTGTGTTTCATGAATTTCTGACCCTTTAAGCCTTCAGCTTCATAAATCTTGGTCCAGGAACCTTAAGCACACCCTCCTCCTAGGTGCCTTTTATATATACTTTCCTTACAGGAACTTTTCTGCCGTGGTCCTGAATGCTTTTACGTGAACGCTTACCTTGTAAACGTCATTGCACATATATTGGGTGTTAATGTAAAAATATAGTACAAAATATTTTTAATTTTGTCAATAGACAACTGTGAAATTTTGCAACACAGTAAGGAAGTACTAGAATGGTGGGCAAGTGGCTTCACAATGCTTCGTACAATAACATCAGTTATTCAACCCTTTTTTTTATGTGTGCATCTGTACCTGTGCAACATTAAATAAGATGCTCTTTCCACCTGATGCCCTACTCCTCAGCCCATTCATTACATGTAACATATTTGTAATCTGATGCAATGCTGAATGTAAAACTGTGGGTGCTACTAAATGAGGTCACAGAGCACAACACACCTGTATCTAGTAGCAAACCTTCACTTCATTTGTTTTATCTTTCTGTTTGGTTTCCATGGAAGATGACCTGCCTGTTTGTCTCCACCCACACCCCCACACTCCCTTTCCACTCCTATTCCCAGAAACCCCAGGGGTCGACCACTGATGAGGTCATGGATGGAATGAGTGAGTCATTGTGCGTCTGTGTCTTTGCACTGTACTTCACTCTCTCTGGGGGTTCACTGAGCGAAAGGTTGCAGTCAAGCATGTAATAATTCAAACATTACACCATTTATAAGAAGTTGGTTGGTTGGTTGGTTGGTTGGTTGGTTGGTTGGTTGGTAAAACTAATATCGACTAAAGTTTGTAATTATTTAATGTTGTAGTGATTCATCATCCCCCATGTGGTCGATAATACATTTTGCACAGGATGTTATGACGCAACCGGCATGGTTTCTTATTTCACTTACGTAGTGGTGACTCTGAAATGGCACGCCTTTGTTTCAGTACTGGTCAGCTCCACCTATGCATTGTATGCTTGTTATGCTTTCCACAAGATTGCCTGGATTGTGCTTATTCGGTTTTACTGCATTTGCAGTATTAGTTCCAGAAAAGTGATAGAATTGCTTGGACATGGAGACTAGCTACACAATGGCTGCCTCCACTTCAATAAGAAAGCAGGGATGAATGACCTGGCAAACCTTGGCTCCCACACTTAAGTTACAGCAGCAGTATTATCCATCTTGCAAACACTGAACAGATCAAGTGAAGTTCAAAAAGAAAGTGTAATAGTTTGGATGAAAAATTAAGTAAGTAAGGAGTCCTATGCTCTGATCTCATGCATTCCCAGTGTAATGAGCCATAGTGTTGTACTATGTGCCTCTCATGAGCTCGGCTGACTTTCTTGGGTTGTTACTCCTGTATGGTGCTGTCAATACTGTAGACCTGCAGCGAAGCTGGATAATGATGAGTTAGGGTCTGTCCAAGCAGATGTAATTATTATTTTTTCTTTCATCAGAAGAACATCATGCGGTTGCTCCTACTGTTTTTCAATGGAACAAAAAAGCAATCACTAAATAGGAAAGCCATTTTTTCCCAAAAAAAATATAATTAATTACTAGAATGAAATATAAACAATTAATTGTGTTCAGTAATTAGAATTTTTTAAATAATTGATTATGATTATGCACAGCACTGTATATTTTAATTGTTACAGCAGCCATCTAAAGAGAGGTCCAAAAGCCTGTGATTACACTGAAAATCTATTGTTGTTTTTATTTAAAGATGGAAATAAACAGAAAGTTTATTAAGAATGCTTAAAAATTTCAAACAAATACAGTAAATGTTTACTATCTTGAATAGTTCATATACAAGATTCTGCACTATTTCTAGGTGCCTTCTGATTTGTAAACAAATGTGTGATATTGGCCGTGTTACCTGCTTTGCACAAAGGTCAGATTTTCCTAGTGCCAAATTGCTAAAATAGATAAGCACAGAATTACGGAGTCGGCGCCAACCTGAGTGCACATTTTCATTAAAGCAAAAGGAGCACCAAATGGCAGGAAAGTTTGAAATTCATGTGAATATTTTCAAAGATTCTATTTCAAAGTTGTCAATCACAAAATGTGTAATAAAAATAGTTAAAATCAAATTTGAAAAGAATGTAGAATAGAATAGAAGAGGCATTTTCACTATATTGTGTGCTTGTGTGTGAGCTTCACGAGGAAGACTATGCAGTGGCACTGTTTAGCAGAGCTCCAGGAGTCACGCCCTTTGAGAAAGAAGAGATTAGAAGCATTTGAGTGAATATCCGGATTGCAAAGAAATATCAAAAAAAAGGAAAACGAGAAGAAGTGAAAAAGCGAAGCCTTTAACTGAGAAGAATAATAAATAGAAGGGGAGTTCTGCTTTCATAAGCTGCTAAAATGTCAGATGTGAAGAATGTTCAGGAAAAAATAGGTGGGGACAGAAGACTAGAAGGAAAAGAGCTGGAAAAATTAGACGATGTGTTCTACTACTTGTAATGCAATAAATTCTGGATAAAACGTCTTTCTGTCTCCTTTTTATTTTTCAGAGTGTGATTCATTGTGCCCTTATTGGCATCTCTGGCTCCGGTCTAGCAATAATATAATAAACACAGGCAGACAAGAAGGTATTGCTGCACACAGTCTTGTGCAATCTCTTTCTGTCTCTCTTTCTCTGTACAAATAACAAAGCTATTATTTCAGTGGCCAGATTTCATAAATAAATATGTGGATTTCACATTCTAGTTCTGTTTTTGAAAACTGATGTCATCACTCATTTTTAATTGATGATTAATACACATGCATTTTGCAGAATGCAAGAATTTGCAGAGTGACACAACTCAGATTTTACCCCAAGCTATATCAAAATGAGCTCATAAAAATCACAAAGTAATTATGGAGTTTGTTCGAAATTTCAGTTAAGTCAATCCTAAACATAGCCTTAATTTGATCAATCTGGGAGAGCCAGCGATTCCTTAAGAACTATCTCTAGCCAAAAAGTGTCCGAGACTATGATTATCGTTTAAACAATTCCCTAACCTGACCTGCTGGAGGGCTGGCACCAGCAAAGATGTAAATACAGGTGACTACAACCTGCTGACCTCCGGCTTGATAGTAGTATTACCCAGCTATGTGTTCCTTTACTCATTTCCTACACTTAATTTACATTTAAAGGCTGAATTCTATTTACACTTTAAAGGGAAGAACAATATAAAATGTAGCAGACTTCATGTACTTTGTCAACCTCTTTTTCATCACGCTCATCATTTTCCTCATTATTTTCTCTTACCCATAAAAGAAAATATACATTTTTTTTTTTGCATTTCAGATATAAAACAGTATTTTTACCTCTGTTTTATAACTCATTTCATTTCAATGTGTGACAAGTTTACTAGCTGCTTTAACAGGAAAAACCTGTACATCAGTGCTTTTATGCAATTATATAATCAGCCAATCATGAGACAGCAGCACAATTCATAAAACCATGCAATCACAGGTCAGTAGCTTTTATTTAAGGTTCACATCAAACAACAAGATTGGGTAAAAAATCTGAATATCCTAGCAAAGCCTTCTCTGCTGGCCGAAACACTATCAGAAGCACTGACCTTCATTTACAACAGAAATTTTAATATTTATTCCATGAAATTGTATTAATTTATTCCCAACAGTTTATTCTCTTCATTTCGTAGTGTTTCTCTTGGCTGCACTGCTTCCAGTACGTGTATGTGGATGTTAGATTTTTTGACCAATCAGATTTCAGCCACTATGTGCTGCCATGTCAATCTAATCTGCCCAGGACATTCAAGGTCTGTACTGCTGGCCCTTTTACCATAGTCTCTTTAAGAAATAGTTCTGAAAATGAGATTAATCAGATTTCGTATTCGCCTCACAGGGCAGCTCGCTGGCCCAGAATAGCGTCAGCATTTTTCCGTCCTCTGATTGGTTGGTCAGAGGGAAACTGTTTCAGCCAAGTTCGACTGGCAGAACACGTCTGTAGCATGCTGCACACATTAATACATCTGAGTGAGACTTTTTAATGCCTACGGAGAAAGAGAAATTGATTTGGTCTCAGACATACTTAAAAATTCATTTTCAAGAAACGCTAGTCATCATGAGAAGAGGTCAGCCAACCCCTAAGCTAGCTAGCTTGTCTCAGCCTGGAAAAGGGTTTGTTCTCCTCTTCCAGACCAGTGAATACGAGTGGTACCACTGGATTACAGCTTCTGAGGAGTGGTGCAAATTATGAGTCTGCATCTCTGGTGAGTAGGTTGTATTTTATTTACATTTTTATGTTTTTGTCATGTTATTAGACAAATATTGATTCTAAACTGTTCCAGATGATGTAGGTGACACAGCTGTGGTTATAGCATAGAGGAATAAAGTTTGCTTTAGTAAAATGGTATTCACGCTCCATTTGCGAATGCCTCTCTCTCTGTAATGATATGCTTTGTTATATTGCGTTTTTGCATAGTATTGATGGTTTTTATAATTGTGATGTGATGGTGGTATTAAGAGGTAGATTAAGTAGGGTAAGTCCCCACTGAAGGTCCAGTACCAAATGCATGGGCTATCACTGGTGTTTAAATATTAAAAATGCTAATCAGCTGGGAATTATATAGACAGCAGACTTTAAAGTTTGCACAGAATAGTGCTAAAAACTAGCAAGGTAGCAATTGTGCTGTCAGAAACCATTTTGTTGATGCTTTTGTTGATCAGAAAATAATGGTCAGACTGGATCAAACTGACAGGACGGCTATAGTAACTCAAGCAAAAATAGTGGTGAGCAGAAAAGCATCTCAGGGCATAAAACATACTCAACCTTTAGGCAAATGTGCTACAAGAGGAAGATACTACAACCATAGTTTTGGGCTCTGATATTACACCTGCCATGGGTCACTGAAACCAGACAGTTAAAGGATAGGTGGTGATTAAATATCAAAAGACTTTAAGACAGGCATTGCGACAGGAGAATGATTGGTATTAATATATTCCCCAAAAATCCTGTACCAAATTATGAAATACAAGTATTAGGTGGCTTTAAATATATAACTCACACCATGATGCCAACACACATCTGGAGGCAGCAAACTGTTTAGTCAGTCTGGTGGCTTTATCATGTGAGCTAGCAGGGATAGACTGTACATACAGCCTCAATGCAGTGGTGATTTATCACTGTGAGGACTGTTTGAGAGCCTGTGCAAGCATTTTTGCACTGCATTTAACAGACAGTCGATAGGGCTAGGCCATTGTCTCAGACACACTGCAGGACACATGTATTAACCCCTGTGGTTTGTGAATGTCAGCATGCTCCTTTACAGGAAGTTCATTTTTGAAATATGTCAAAGTCCCAGAATTGCAGAAGGGAAGAATTTCTAACCCTAGCTCCCATAGTGACTTCATCTGGAATATGAATTTTGAGGAAAAAACAAGTTATAACTTGAACAAATAAACAAAACAAACAAAAACATAAAGAATAACAGCATGTGCTTTGTTAATTGTTTTTATGCATAATAATTTATTAAAATTTCTTTTTTTTTTACAAATTTCACATTAAATCACATTATTAAATTGATGTGGTTTAAAAAAAAGTATGCCATTATTAATGAATGAAACATTCTGTACATTAAAAATTTCTGTAAAGTATTGTGCAATATGTTTTTGCCTCAATCTTAGTTTTACATTCCTCAACCTCTTAAATCTGGCTTTTCAATCAAAATATTGAGAAGAACTCTGCACGTTATGTTCCAAATCCCCATAAATCACCTAGGTTTTCAAATATAGAGAACATATACGCAACACGTTGCAACAGTCCAATCTAAAGATTAGGAAGGCAAGTCAGATTTCATAGTCAATAACAAAAAAACTATAAAAATATTGACTTTTATTGAATTATTTTGATTCATTATATTTAAGATTGTGTTGTCACAGTACAAATAATAGTTATAATAACCATGATTATTGTTTATATGTTTGTTTGTGAGAAAAAAAAAACATTGTGGGAAAATCAATACAACAAAAGTAAACAATAATTTTTTTAAGATAGACACAATGAATGGTATACATGTATATGACTGTATGGTAAAGGAATAGTTGAAGAAAATAAATGTGTGCCAGCTTTTCTTTACTTCACTCTTAGTGTTTAGCTTATGCACATTAGTACAACTTAGAATTAAACCTCTCCAGTTCACATACTACCTACAGGTCAATGCTCATAAACACCAAAATCTTGTTACTGATTATAAATAATCCTAATGACAGGAGCTACCCAGTTGAGACTGAGTGGATTAGCTTTCTGACTCTCATACTGAATACACAATGAAGCTGCCTTTGCAGCTCACATATTGTTCCTGCCAGGATCAGAGAGCTCAAACTTGCAAAGTGTAAAAGGACTGGCTTTTTGCTGCAGTTTCAATTATGCAGTTAGCATTCACGCAGGATTAATGATGGAAAAGCACTGTCTCTTTCCAAAATCCGTTCACTACTAGATGTGTGGAGCGATAAGAGCCTTGTGGAGAAAATGAAATAGCTTGGTGAGAACAAATTACTGCCCTGGCATTGATGGAACTGCTTCATATAAATCACATAAGCAAATAAAAATAAATCAGTTTGTGCACTAATTAAATCTTGAACTATAAAAAACTGAAGGCAGAGCTATCCATGATGAATGGATCCCTGTTCAGGCTGCAGGCAATAGTCTCTTTAAAACATAGCATGTGTGGTGTGTTGGAAGTGGCTGGCCGGGATTTCTGCAGTCACTGTTACATCAGAATGTTTTCGGTTTACTTGGCTAATGCTGCAGCTCAAAGATCTCTTGTGCACAAAGGGGGAATTAATGTACAGCAATTACACCTCCACATAAACACGGCTGAAAGAAACGATGTTTGGTGGTCGGAATCGGGAGATAACGCAACGGCAAGCAGAACACGCCATTTGGATGCATTTGATTTTCTGTTGTGTTTTATTTAAGCCAGATTTTGAATAGGTGAACTGCACATAAATATACAGCCGACCTCCCATCAATCTAGCGAACCCACAGAAATTATAAACAAATATCCCACTATATTGTGGCTTTAAGTGGAAAATCTCTACACTGAAAGCTTTTTTAAGATTCATACTGAATTTATAAACCACTGTGGACCCTTTGAGGGTAAATTTCTCTTCTCTTAAATTTCAATGGTAACATTTTCTGAACTTGCATACGTTCAAAAACATTCTAACCGCATCACATTCAGAATGGCAGGAATTTCTGCAACAGTGTATGATCTAATGTAAAGTGCGTTGGTAGTGCTGTTTCTGCAGTATTAATAGTGCTATATAAAATGTAAATGTACGATTTACATGCCATAAAATTGCATCAAAATTAAAAAGGCTTATTTAAACAGGCATCAGCTCTCTGCTTTTAACAATTTTAATGTCACGTTTACATAACACCTGAGTCAAGTGACAGATTCTCTGAGCTGAATTAAGCTACAATATCATGACAACTGAGTTTATAGCTAAGTCTACTTCAGGGAGATCAGAGTTACATCATGATTCTGATATGGAAATCCCTTGTAAGGTTATTTGGCATGTAAGGTTATTTGGAAAATGAACAAAGCAAGTCTGTGGTGGTTGATGAACTCTTGGTGGTAACATCGACATTAAGATCTGCTATATCATTGTTCTTGTAACAATATCATTTTTTTTATAAATATGTGCAACACATTCACACTGCACTGACAGTGTAATTTGCATTTTGTTTAGCAGACTCAAATGTCAGAATTTCATGAACATGTTTTACAGTGACATTCATTCATTCTTGCATTCATTCATTCATTCATTCATTCATTCATTAAGGCAACAGTTGCCATTATACATCATAGCCACCTTGCCATGTAACTCTCACATACAAACCTTCACCAAGTTACAGTTATATTTTTTTTGTTATATTTTTAATGATGCTCTAATATAAGTCATCCCATTGCTGGTTGTCGTAACATTTTTCTGTTAGAAGACTTATATCAACTTAATATTTAAACTGATAAACGCAGAATTTATGACCACTAAAGCTTTTATAATGCTTATGCAAGCTGTTATGAATATTTTATTTTTCAATCTGATTTAGGTCTCATTCTGGTGCCAACATTTTTATTTGTGCCAACCTCCAAAAAGAACTCATTTTTAAAAACCTCTAGTTTGAGAGATGAAAAATAATGATCCTGAAGGACCAATATACATAAGGGAATTACTATATTCCTTGGAATTTCTAAAGAGGATTTCTGATGTAGTTCAGCTATAGTTACCTCCCTAGATGCAGGACTCAACCTGAGCAGCTTGGGCTCCTGCCATTTTTAACACATTGAAATGAAAAGAAAACAAGTTTGTGCTAGTGGATTATTTTATCTTGGATGCCACACATGATCCTCATTTAAAAGTTTCGGAGCTCTCCTCCCTGTTGCTGTCTACACAGAGAACGAGCTCATTTGATCTGGCAGGAATGATGGAAGCAGAAGGAAGGCAAGGGAAAGATGGAGAGAAATAAGTAAGAGGGGTAGAAAGAGAGAGAGAGAGAGAGAGAGGAAGAGAGGGAGAGAAAGGCAGGTGCTTCCCTTCCCCCTAGCCTCCTCCCTGCAGTGCCTGGTCTTCCGCGCCTTTACAGAACAGCTGCCTCATGTCACATCTTTCCTCTACACCAATCCCATCTCATGCCAGTACCATCCATCTCTCCATCTTTCTTTCTATAGATCACCATTAGAAGCCGCTCATAATTTTTCAGTCTGGTGTCAGTCTTCACACAACATGCTGTGTTCTAACTAGAGCAGATTTGGAGAGAAAAGACATTTTTTCCACCAACTCCCACACATTCCCCTGCTAATACAGAGTGTTCCCTGTGAGAGACATGCCCTGAATTCATATGAGCTTTTTTTGGGGGCCTTGAAAACATTCCTCCATTTGGCCTCTCAGCTTCTCCTCCTCCTCCCTCCACTTTGATCCGAACAGATTGACCAAGGCACAGCACAACAACCACATTCCACACCGGCTCTCAGCAGCCACGCCAGCTGCCACTGGCCATTATTCAATTAATGCAGATCCCAAAGAGCAGAGAAACTGCAGTGGCAGCTATAAATGCAGACCTCATAAAGGTCTGTAGACCAGTGGAAATTGGTTAAATTTATATAATTATCTTTTCTTTTATGCATTCATGAATAACGTTTGATTTAAGCAGTGATATTAGGCATACTGTTTAAATTTGCACTTTAGCACACCTCATTGCACTCTGTGATGTAGGTCCTTAGGGCAGGCACAATAACGTAAAGGATAAAATTGCAAAGTATATTTTTAATGAACTCTTTTCTCATTATATGACTTAGACACTCAGAAGTTCTTTTGCACAAGCACAGACTACGCACATAGCCTTCATACAGATGCAAATGTTTCCATCTATGTCTTTGGGGACTCATTTCATGAGCTCGGATTTGCATGGGAAGATTCAAACGCAGCCTGAATCGACTCTAGACTCATGAAGGTGAAAGATTTATTGTGCAATGACCAACAATTTGCTTGTGAAAACCAAATGTAAAAAAAAAATCAAGTTCATTTTGTACTCTTGGGCTGAATGTGCAAGTTCAGTCATGACGATCAAATGTGCTGGTGCTTTATTTGAATGACAGAACTATTTCTTTGGAAATGTCTTTAATGCGCAGTGAAGAACGGTTAACGGGCTCACACAACGGTTTCCACATAATTGCCAACCATTAGCTTGTCTTTTACCAAATTCACATTTCTAATTTCTCATTCTTCCATCAGCTATGGATTTTGACAAAAGTACAGAATAAATACGTCACCCATCATCAGTCTTAAAATGCTCAAGTTTAAAAAAAGACACAATTTATATGTTCCTTCCTCTCAGGAAATCAGCGCTGGGTTTTGGATGTGCAAGGTTCAGGCAGCACTGGGATCCAAGTGTGCACTCTGGGTCGAGCTATTTGTATTGTTAGCACTGCTGAATGGGGCCATCTGCCCGCTGCTTGCTGATGGTTGTCTTGGCTAGTTGTTCTTTAACAATAAGGACAGGAGGCTTGGTTTTGTGGCCAGGCGTCACGATGGACAATAGAAGAGAGTGGAAAACTAGCAGCAGGCTAATGGAGCCCTGATCCTACAGGCGCACTTGGTAAACACCACTACTGATAAGCACCTCGTAGACAGATTAGCCTGGCAGGCAAGTACAATGTCAACGATGCTAATTACCCTGCACTGCATGCGCAAAACAAACATGTGCGTTCTCTGAGATACAGATACAGACACAAAAACAAATCAGATAGATACAGGCTTTCTCTGTGTGAAACAGACACAAAGGAAACTGGCAACATGGCATGCACACAGACATGCGTCATCTGTATTTAATTGTGCATCAGCCATATTAGCACTTTTCATTCTTCTGTGCTCACTTTTTCCTGTTCCACTCAGCCACACCATGAAAACTCATTTTGTTGTTCACCTGCTTTTCATATCACTCATCTTCAAAATCTTTGTTCTAGGTAAAATGTGTGCTTTATATCCTGACCTTCAAACCCATAGCAAGACTGTATTGTATTTTAGCTCCGCCCCCTCTTCCCACCCATGCAGAAACAGCTTCACGAGTGCAACTTTTCAAAACCAACGGAAATACATGCTTTCCTTCTTTTTTTCCATCACTCCTGTGGTGTGGAACTGGACTGTGGCTCTCTAATCGCAGGGTCATCTGCCTGGCCTGGATGCACAAATAATGGTTGCCTGCCTCCTGCTGCTGAATTATGGATGCGAGAGAGATGAATATTTCATTTTCCTCATAGCTGGGGCCTTTTGGCTGCAAGGGTGTGACCTGCATGACTGGTGGGCAACTCATTTCTTATTGATGTAGGCATTTAGCTGGATTGAGATAATAATGAGGCTGGCAACGCTTAGCACACGTGAGTCGAAACTCGGCTTTGAGAGACGTTATCTGGAAATTCAGGAGGTTTCATTAATCCAGGAGGTAACCTGTGACATATGCTATGGACACAAGCTGCTGTAAGTCTATTCACTCTTACAAATGATTTCACATCCCAACTGAAGTCATTCAGCTGCCCAATTGCTCGATTTTTTCCAATTGGAAACAGAGCCACTCATGTACCACTCAATGCTTTCTATACACTTGTATACCCACCAGCATGCACATGCATGCACTCACACGCATACACCCACACATCCTTCTTCACCTTGTCATCAAGTGGCTAATAACCAAAGCTGCGGTGAGCCAAAAGCTTCTTTCCCGGTGTTCAGATTTAATTATTTCCATTGTTTAATCAAGCACACCATTTAATCATTGAATTTGAATAGGGCTTTTAGTAGTGGCCAACAGGACAGGATGACCATGCAGAGGCAGCCAAGCATTGCCTCTGCTCTCCTTAGCCCATCACAGTCCATCAAAATAATTTCACACATGGAGAGCAAACCTTAATGGCACTTCACAAATGGCGCTGGGGCCCTCCTCACCCTAAGGAGGGAGGGAACGGGTGAGCATAGGAGGGGAACCTCAGCGCAACAATAGCCCATTAGCGTGACCGTGAAAGATGTGCTGCCTCATGCTGCCAGCAATAGACATTTCCATACAGCACATGTTCAGATAGACGCTCAGAGACACTTCAGTTCAGCACCTCAAACTGTACCATGCCTTCTGGGCCATTACGTATGATATCTGTATTTTATACAGCCTCTGGGTTGCACACACAGCAAAAATATGTAGAGTGCTGCTGTCAGCTATGTGATCACTATTTTGCCTGTGGCTGTGCTACTGTCCAAGATCAAGTATCACCTTTGTGCCAGGAAGAAATAGCTAGATTTCAGGTGACCCCTCTGGTGCAGCATGAGTTAGATATTTTCCCTGTACCACACTGACATGATCATCGAGTAACTGCCTTAGCCTACTCATACATTATACTCTATATGAATAATTCATATTTATTATTCTGCAGGCAATGTACAGAATCACAACATCATTACTTATCATTTTATATACAAATGCAATCAGTTGGATAGAAACCACCAACCAATTTTAACTAAGCAGAAAATGTACAGTAGAAAATGTTGAATGTTACAGCTCTGGAAATGTTCACTTACAAATGTGCCATGGTGTTATTTGTGAACATCTAATAACACTAACACTATGTAACATTATTACAGCAGATGTTCAGGTCATTGTTGCAATGTTATTCTTCAGAAAACAACGATATAGCCTTTTAAAATTATTAATTAGTGTGTTACATTTGCCTTCTTTAGTTACTATAGAATATTTGCTCCATTTGCTTTTGGTAATTCTAGATCCAGTGTTTTTAATATGTTCTTACATCTTTAAAACTATTCATGACCCAACTCATGTGAACAGTTTCACAAAAGTATCCTACAGTCAGAGAATGTTCAATATGGAGATTATACTGCCATTTTACGCAGATTTTGTACAGCGATGTGTTTAGGAAACTCAACAAAGTAACGTATGTGAGTTAGAGCAGTGAAATTACAGCCTTTCAAGCCTGAAGTCAGACAACCCTAGAAATAACATTACGAATAACTGATTACACTGCTTGTTAAAACCGCTGCTTTTTCTGTAATTATAAATGGTAGTGTGGTACCAGCAGAGTAGGTGTAGTAGCAGTAGTGCATGTGTGGGATGGGTGAGTTGGGATGCAAGGTGCTCTTTTCTCCATGAGCCATATTCTCCCAAATAAATGTCTCAATACAGGCCTGTCACTATGCACTTTCACTCAATGAGACTCTTGTGTGATGCCATTTGTAGCAATTATCAGACGCAAGCTAATGGCTGTTTCTGTTCCCAGTGCAATGTAATGGTTTATGACATTAAGCACTTTCAGTCATGCTCTTCTGATCATGGAGGAAATTCAAGGACAAAAATATAAATATGTAGCCCTTCTAATGAGTGGTAATATCAGTGTTTGTAGCAGTTGCTGTTCTGTTCTAGGATACAAAGATGAGAATGAGAGTATGACAGGCCAATCATAGTAGTCCTCTCAATCACTGGCAAGCCTAAACTCAAGGGAATTGCTGAGAAGAATGAACGGGAATACAGTGGTACCCAAACACGGCACTATTTCACTGGAGACATGCAGCCACAGAGCTGTAACGATCCACTAACTCAGCCTTTTTAATGCACACTCTGCTGTGTTCACTGCTAATAATTGTGCTAGTTTGTATTTTGTAAACCATTTTTTTTGTTGTGGTTTTTTTCTTTTTTTTTGCCTTTCTGTTCTTTGAACACAACATGCAAACACACACACACACGCACACACACACACACACACACACACACACACACACACACACACACACACACACACACACACACACACACACACACACACACAAACACTTATGGAACCGTACTGTAGCTTTCATGTTTTCATGACCCACTCCATTGGGAGAGGATGATTGTTTTACTGTTGAACGTGCTTAACAAATGCGAGCCAATGAGTCACCCCTTCTTTTATCCTCAGACCCACAGGCCACATAAAAGTGATTACAGCCTTTCATTTGCATTTGACGAACACAGCATATTATGATGCTGCACTGACTCTGAACAATTCAGGGACGTACAGTACTTCCTTGCTTTTGCACTCCTCGCCTGCCTTTGTCATTCCATCTTCTCGAGCGTGAATTGTTTATACAGATTTCACGAGAAGACAGCTTGACAGGTTGAGATAGAAAAGGGGAGTGAGCCTTTCCTAATGAGAAATGAGAGACTGTCTGTGATGCCTTTTCTTCTCATTAGAAAAGGGATGTTAGCAGGAAAGGGGATTTCCTACCCATCCACCAGTTCATCACTCACACTTTGACGACTCACTGATTGAGAACCTCTGCTTAAGGACACAGTGCCACCATGTGGCTGGGCTACATTTGTCCTCGCAATAAATTCGCTTTGAATGACAACAATGAACTAATCAAGGCTTTGTGGATTTTAACTAGTTTAATGAAAAATTCACTAAGGGCCAAAAACATAAAGAAAATATCCGTAGTCAAATGTAAATAACTTAAAAAAAAAAAAACAACAACAACAGACAATTAATAGACAATCTGATTAGAGTTCATGCCAAGAGGCTATGGATACATTTGTGATATGCTATTGAAACAGATCATTTGTAGTGTCTGTATGAGACTTTGAAATAAAGTGCCAAACCGAAAGAGAGTTAATAAATATGCAAATATCTTATTTAAAAAGAGATTTAAATTAGGTAACACAAAATGACAATTTAATGCCAGTACACACAGTAATCCTAAGCAAGTAAGTAATTTCATCTCTAGTCACACCTATGTCCGCAAATTGCAGACTACAGCTCTTAAAATCCTCTACCTCTTTTAAAAATAACCACTAATTACTGCTTTGCTGAGCTGTCTATGAAAACAAGTCTTTATTATCTGTCTCTCTTGATTAGTGTTTTGACTATAGCCTGCTTATTTTTTCAGACTTAATCTTGTTTTGTTTGTCTCTTTGTAGCTTGCATGACCAGTGTTGCGTAGCCCTACTATACTGATTTTAACAACACCATTAAGCCTGCACTTGTTTGTCCACTGCATGAAAGATGACTCCACCAAAAGCAAATTCCACAAAGCTTTTTTTGCTTAAGACCATGTAGCTGTGTTACAATGTTCCACTAGAAGACATGAAGAAGCATTCCATCTAGCTACAACTCCTGACATATTCCAGTAATATCATGGCAGTGTGTCACATAAAAATGCTTCCCATTGCCTACCTCACTGTGCTTTTCAATCAGTTGGATAGAAACCACCTACCAGTTTTAACTAATCAGAAAATGTACAGTAGAAAATGTTGAATGTTGCGGCTCTGGAGATTTTCACTTACAAATGTGCCATGGTGTTATTTGCGAAAATCTACATTATGTAACATCAATACAGCAGATGTTTAGGTCATTGTTGCAATGTTATTTCTTCAGAAAAAACGATATAGCTTTAAAAAAATATATATTTTTTTTTTATTTCCCATTGTTTACCTCACTGTGCTTTTCTTTACAAAATATCATTCTTAAAAAAAAGAAAAAAAAACCCAGCTCTTGATAAATTATTATGACAAATTAGCTGGTGAGCAATTCATGTCAACCGTAAAAAGGTTCATGGTACTGTATGCCCTAAAGGACTGAGTTAGCTACAGAGAGCAAATGCAACAAGCCTACACTCATCAATGCATTCCATCAGGGGCTAAAAAGGGATGTGATTACAGAGTTGGTTTACTATGACAGTGGAATGTAACTAGATGTGCTCATTGGTTTGGCCATTCGCCAAGACAAACTCCATCACTGAGCAGAAGATTCATTAGGTCCTAACTTACCCCAAATAACCTGTCAAAAAGTGTCAAAATGTCTGCTTCTACTAAGAAAAGACAGCCCACTGTATCACAGTGTCTATTTCATCCAAACTATTCATTGGTCAGATTCATTTTATTCTCTTTCAACCATCCAAGTGATCCAAACTTTAAACGAGTCTATGGAATCCCCTAATAACTTGAGCATAAGCTTGGTTTTGTTTACCGCATATTTCACAATGCAAACAAACCAAGAATATTTGACTGAATAACAGTTCACAAACCCCTCAAAAATGATGGAAAATCCAGAGCATGCATCCTATGTCCACACAGACCTATCAGTCTTATCACCCTAGTAGTAAAAGGCTCAAACAACCTCACAGTCCAAAAAAACACACAGTTAGGAGCTAAGCTCAACTTTGTTGATTAAGTTATCGCCATCCAGATCTTGCAGATTTGTTCATAACAATATTGGATGACCTTTCCTGACTAGACATGGCTATTGTTCACATGTTAGATCCCTGGTATTTCCAGGTTTGATTATTGCAAAACAACAATGTAAAAAGCTTTTGCATTTCTAGGAAAAAATATCTTGTATGTTCTTCAGATTGTCTTAGTGGTGGAGCCATTAGAAGTGCCTCAAGAATTGTTTTTTCCGAAGGATTATATAAACCAGATTACTACAACCTAGATTCCAAAAATATTGGGACACTGTGTGAAATATTAATAAAAACAGACTGCAGTGATTTTAATTCACAGTAGAACACAGAAAACATCAAATGTTCGAACTGAAAATATTTACCGATTTAAGCAAATAGCTAAATGAATTTTACATTTGATGCCATAAAAAGATCTCTGGAAAGGTGGCCCATGTTCAATTTTAACAAACATTTACATACACAATATGGTTGTGAGATGTTTCATGAAGGTGCTTGTATGTGTTTATAGTTGTACCTATGTTTTTGAGTCTGCGTGTTTGTGTGTCTGTTTTCCGGGTTTGCTCATCTCATCTGCAATAATTAAACTCTAAGGATTTGCACACACAGCAACACATATGTCCTTGAGGACTCGAATATGTAGTACCTGACACAAATATTACCAGACACTGACCAACAAACATTATTTAACAAACCGCTACATTTGATCAAAGTAGATATTTTTTTTCTCTGCTCTTATATAGTAGTTCAATCGTGTGCACACTGTCTGTCAAGGTTTTATGTTGATTAACTTTAATAGGCCCTAATGCTTCCACTTACCAATGAGCTATTAGGAGCACTTTGAATTCAAGAGGAAAACACTTGGTACTGAGGCTGCTGAAGCCTAATCTGTAATAAGCAGCTTTCCCTGTGTAGTGTTGACCCCAAGAGCACCACAGACCGCTTTTTTCTAATGCACCAAGTGCTCTTATATTCCAAATGTACTCTATTTATCCGACACAGACAATACAGCAAGTAGAGGTGAAAAAATGAAGACAAAATATTAGGTAACTTCCTCACTACCAAAAAGAGCAATCAGTTTAGTACAGACACTGCACACTGCAGTTTTAGTACAGAGTCTACATTAATGCAGTCTTTTAGTGCAAAATTCCCTTTACAGTCCTTTACTCAGTCTGCATCTGAATAAAGAACTGGCAACAATCAAACACACACCCCAGGCAGGGAAGCACCAATTAAGCCCAAATAGAAATTGAAGTAAAATCCCCAATAAGGCAGCATTCACTGTTGCTTATTCCATGCATAATTAAACTCGGGCTAAGAGATTGTTAACACGTTAACGTAAAAGGAGCTGCTCATTAAGGAGCAGGCAATTAGACCCCTGGGATGGGTGCAGCATACACCAGACAGGATTAATGCATTCAGACTCACCACATACCATTAAGTACCCACCTAGCAATGAAAAGGGGGGCCATATTTATGAAACTGAGACAGAAACCCCTAAACATGTTTAATGGTTAATGACTATAGCACAATGCAGAAAGATAATGATTTTGTTCCAGCAGTAGATAATCTTTAAATTTGCGTGAAGGTTTTAATCTCAGCTTGGACAGTTAAGTTCTCAAGCTAACCATTTTGAAGGACTTAATGAGGTTAATGATATCAGTCATCCACTTCTGTCATTTATCACTTTAATAGTTCTTTTGAAAGCAGTCATGCTTCAACAGAGTTTACACTGATGTTTGAGTGAGAATAAACAAGCTGAATGGTGATGAAACTTAATGAGCCGTAGCAAGAAAACAATGCTTTTCTGTGGCAAAACAAATATCTGCAAATATATTACAGTCTAGTATATTGACAAGTGTTTTTTCCCTTTTTTCTTTTTTCCCTGGTTTGGTTTGCCATTTGGCTAATTGTGCTAAACGGAAAAGTACACCAACAACATTAATATATATATATATATATATATATATATACACGAATATACGAAAGGGGCTGAAAATGTGTTGCTGATCCAAAATGTGTTCATCACAATCTCAGGTTAAGCAACAGCATATTAATGAATTTAAAGATTCCGTTTTTATTCTACTGGATGACACAAACACACTTACAGTGAAAAAAAGCAACAGCTTTTTCATTGTTTTGCATTCACTTAAATATGCAATAAATAAGACACACGAATGATAAATATGACGCAATTATCGCAATATCAGCATGTATTTAAAGCTTATACACTGAGGGGCTATTCAGAGAGTTTATTATGACATTATTGGTCATAATGATTGAAAAAAAGGAATAATTTATTATTGTTAAATTTACAATAGAAAAAGGGGGGAAAAAACTGGTTAAATACATACTAATGTGGCAAGTCTTCCCCAAAATGGAAGCACAAAATATGAATACATTTAGATGCTGTGGCAAGACAATTTCTCTTCACTGGAAATGTTCAAGCCCGTGACAGCCTGATAATACACAAGGCAAGCATGTCATTGCCAAGCTTGAAGTAGAAAAATGGTCTTTCTCATCATTGCTCTTTTCCAGTGAAGTACATAATAAAAGATAGTAGATGATTTACTTTCTGTAGCTAAGATTCTTTTTTCTTTTTCTTTTGCAGTGAACTAGACCACTCTAGCATTAATGTAATTCAGCACCAGTCTTGGTGGTTATAATTTTAAAACATCTATATAATTACTCAGTATCTTGTGGTATATTGCAGTATAGAGTATTGAGTGTATAGAGTGTAGAGTATAGAGTATTTCCTATTGTGTGTGTGTTGTTTTGAGATATTTCTTTTAAAGCCAGTTGTACACTAAGATACTCTGAATATTTTCTTATCTGTTTATAAAACAGAGAGGATCTTCAGCTCGTCTGAAGTATTTTTGGACTGATGATGCTGGTACACACTACTGATACACTGCATCTCCTAAAACTGCTATGCTATTGCTTCTTTCTTCACATGCCCCAAAAACACTGTCCTTATATGTTCCCTACTTCTTTCAGATTGCTTTTTTCTTTACTTTATATCCTGCATTTTAGAACAATGTGTATGCAGTTCATTTGAGAGACACTCTGTGTGTGTGTGTGTGTGTGTGTGTGTGTGTGTGTGTGTGTGTGTGTGTGTGTGTGTGTGTGTGTGTTGGAGATTGTCAGCATCCATCTTCATTCCTGTCAGCTTTTGCATGATCAAAGCAGGTCCCTCTATCTCACTGCAGCAAAACTCTGCAAACTGGCACACCAAGACAGGCAACCTATTTTTCCTCCCACTGGATTGTGCAAGAGTTTGCAGCAAAATATGGTGACTATGTGTTCTTGCAAACAACAAAATTTGGTGCATGCTTAGAGTGATATAAAAGATTTACATTGGGTTTAAACAGTATACACTTTCTCGATTGAGAGAGAAAACAGCGGTCAAGGTTCTTGTTTGTTTTTATTATATATATATTGAGTTACATCAATGCTTAAATGCGAATGCTGTGTAGTTTGAGAAAACTTTAAGACGTTGAGAAAAATTAATGAATAGTCCAAATCCAATATCAAAATACCACCTGCAAAAATTCCATCTGTTTCTTTCTCTCCCTCTCTCTCTCTGTCTGTCTCTCTCTCTCTCTCTCTCTCTCTCTCTCTCTCTCTCTCTCTCTCTCTCTCTCTCTCTCTCTCTCTCTCTCTCTCTCTCTCTCTCTCTCTCTTCCAGTGTGTGCAGCCTGTAAATATATAAGATACATAGAATTAATAGTACAGGTCAGTAGTAAATTGTAGCAGTTTATAGTGCTGACTAATGCTTGCTCATTTCATATTGAAAAACTGCAGTGGCATTTAAAGGCTTTTTCACACCCGTTATTATATGAAATAAACACTCAGGATTATTTATTCATTTCTGTCCTCACCTTATAAAATAAAAAGCGCAGAATTCCTTGTACAACTGTTGTAGACCAACCTATGGGAAAAGAGCCTTTCCCAGCAGATACAACATAGTATCATACTGGGCCCTTGTTTAAAAAAAAAATGTTGTCAGTGCTGCAGAGTAGGGTGTAAATAGCAGTATTCCCCAGCCACCTACACACTCCTACCTCCCACGCAGTAATGGTACAGGCATAGACACTGCAGCCTTGCTCAACTCCAGAAAATACTGCATACAGCACACAGTGAAGATTTCAGGCCAGGTTGTTTTACAACTTTCTAACACTTTTGATCACTCAAGTCAGTCTTCCTGATGTAACAAGAATATTTAACAAATACATTCGTATGTAAATGCTGCATGAATAAGCTGCAAGTTTGTTAGCCAAATACCATAAGTTGTGTTTTGTTACAATAGATTTTCAATATTACTTGTTTTGTGGTGCTCCATGTGTTGAAAATTTTCAAAACAGAATAATGTTTATAGCTTCTTGTCCTTCATGATGCCGTTGGTTAAGATACAGTAAGTTCTCTAATCAGGAGCCTACCATGTATGCATATGTGCATATGTTTGTGTGCATGTGTATGTGTGGTGAGGAAAAGTGTAATAAAAATGATAATAGAAGCAGCTGTATATTCTTACTTGTTATATTATTTACATTTATTGACAGAATAGGTGCAAAATGCATAATAAGAAAAAAGAAGTATACCCTTGCTACTTCCACAATTATTTAAAAGAGTATTTAGCAGCTAGGTTACAAATGAAATGCTCAAGACTAGTTAATCATCAGGAATTGTGAAATCTGTAAAAGCAGACCTTTGGTAGTGTGTTGTTATGGATCTTTCAGGTGTGTGTGTGTCTGTATGGACACCAGAATGGACATGAGCCATGATCTCAGCAATGCAATTGTTGCTGCTTATTAATCATGTTATGGTTACAGGGGCTTCTTCAAACTTTTAGAAATTCATCATTTTACAGGAAAAAGGAATGTTTACTAACAAAGAGCCTTTAAATCAGCTGCCAATATTCCCAGTATTGGGCTGCAAGTTTAGTTTAAGGTCAGAGTATTTAGTGTTCTGATATATAAAGATTTCTCCAAAAACTCCTAAGCACATTTTATGTTTATGTTCATAACAGTACAATCTGGGAAAAAAAAAAAAGGCAAATTCTCTTTCGAAAAAAGGATAGTGCAGCCTGACTGAGGTTTTGCACAATTGCATCTGAACGACCTACGAAAGATCTGGAACAATACCTTATGGACTAATGAGACCAAAAGTAAAAGAAAAAAAAAATTCGGGGACTTTGAATGGCCAAGTCAAAGTCTAGACCTTAATACAGCTGCTGTGGCAGGATCCTAAGAGAGCTGTGCATAAATGTATGCCCTCAAATGTCAAAGAAAAAAGAAATGATAAAATGTGTGGACCAAAATTGTTCCAAATAGATACTCCTCCAGGTGGTCCACCAAAAGTACATCTACATGTTGCTGAATTATATTGAAAAACCTTGTAAATCCGAAACAGTAAATAAAATATTTATTACTATGTCAAAATTCACAAACATTTACACTTAAATTATATTTTATTCACTTATACTATGCTGTGGTTAAGGAACCAAAACAACAAAAACCTGGTGTCAAATACTTAATGCAGATAATAAGGTGTATAAGGATCTACCCTGCTTATGTCTGTGTCTGGACAGGACTGAGCTGTTAAATTATCTAGCAAATTTGTTATTAGTAAAATTCAGCCAAAATCAGAGTCGAACATTGTATCTGGTGTCTACTTCTCCACTTATAAGACAAACTGACACACTAGACTGACTAGATAAAGTACTTGATGATGATGATGATGATATATTTCAGTCTGTTCAGTCTGTCATTCTGTTAGTGCTAAATGTTAAGCTTTCTGTTCCAATTTATGAACAGTGTTAAAAGTGATGTGGAAGTGTTAATATATACCTAATGAAGGTTATATCTGATTTAAATGAATAAAAGAACATAAATTGGAACAAAGTGCCTGCATACAGACAGTATAAATTGCAGGCTGCAGGATATTCATATTTCAGCCAATTTACTGCATATTCTTTCTGTTTTATTTCAGATCAGAAATGCCATGGGGGGGGCTTTTTGCTGCTTTTTGCTGCTTTTTCAATAGAGGAATCAGCGAGTGTTAGCAGTGCTTAGACTGCCATTAGTGAGAGAGCATTAGTGAGAGGACACCTTGGTGCTCGCAGTTCCTTCTGGACCTTCAAAAACAGCTCTGATCCCAGCAGGGGGCATGACTGGCTAGCAGGAGTGCATGAGGGTGGCTGATTGGATGCTCTGATCTCTATGGGAAGCTTGATTGGTTGCTGGGGGGAGTTAATTATGGTCCTAATTTACTGTTTCACTCACCGTTGCCCTTTGCTCAGCTCATGCTGTGATATATGAACTAGGTTGATGCTTAATAAAGAAATGTACAAGGAACATTGATTATTAGTGTAAGACAGTGAAAAGGGAACGGCATGGCAGTGTACAGTTTATTGTAATGTTTAACATAAGCTTAGACCTAAAAAAAAATGTGCATACATATTAAATGAGTCACCACAAAGTAGAGGTGGAATAATATTGGATATTTATGTAGATTATGTGGGGAGAAAATCTCTGAATAATGAGTAATGAGGTGATGGCACCACCTAGTGGTCTGATAGAAAACATTACAGTAATATTTGCAAACCAGTAAGTGCGTTCTCAAAACAATGTGTACAAACAGCACAAAACATTGGATTTCTTGCAAAAGCCTGTACTTTTCTCAAAATCCTTATTTCCTTAAAAATAAGTATTTGTGTCAATGAACAAATCATTCCCATCAGCCCTTTGTCATTGTTTACAAACAAGATCAAAGTGTTTAGTCTTGTTGTCAGTATGATGGTAAAAGTTTTAGGATTTCTTGATATAAACTATGGTTTGGATCACAGTGACTGAAAATGCACAAAATTTGACTTCCTTCTGTTTGGCGTTGATGAATTTTAGCAGCACAAATTTATTTATTTGATTTAAATTGATCGCAAGAGACCAGACAGGATTCCCACTTTTACTCTACTATACAAGTGTTTGTTTGTTTCTCAGTTGTTCATCCATTTTTAGAAGTTATAATTTCTTTATTTTGCTCTGTCCGTATACACTCTCGGAATAAAGGTTTACAAGATTCATCTTTGACCCGTTTTACTGTTCACTCTCCTTCATTAGTGACATTTAAGATTCATCTGCACAATTTATCAATTTAAGTCACATTTACAAAAAAGTCTAATAGAAATTTTAGATGACAGATGATGACAACTGGTTTAAACATTTTGCATTTATTGACTTGTGCAATGAACTGATGCTGAGATGTTTTGGGGGTTAAGACTATTTAGCTGAAACCAGTATAATATATTTTGAACAACATGACATAAACAATAATATGGGATAATGTGGGAAACGCAGACAATTGTACACAATCGATTAAATGAATGTACCAAAGCATTCGCAATTTGGTCAAAGCAACAAGAAATGTTCTTATGATAAGCACAATTGACTTAATGATGTGGAGGTTGAACAAGTCGTTTTGATCATTAAAATTCTTATATGAGAAACACCCCCATGCAACTGAAAAAACTGTAACATCTACTAAATGGGTATCTACTAAATATATATATATATATAGATACATTATATCCTCTGTGGCTGAATAATCCATCATGGACAAGTGAGCACTACGAAGAGTTCAAGTAGGTCTTGTAGTTCAAGTAAGTGTCAAACTAGCTAAGCTAAGATAGTTATCTTCTATCTGCCACTTCTTACTTACTTACTTGCTTACTTGCTTGCTTGCTAACCTACTTTTGCAATTTATAATACACTCACTGGCCACTTTATTAGGTACACCTTACTAGTACCGGGTTGGACCCCCTTTTGCCTTCAAACCTGCCTTAATCCTTCATGGCCCTCTGTCCTTTACATATGCCTCTTTCAACCCCTACCTGCATGTCTTCACTCACCACATCCATAAACCTCCTCCTTGGCCTTCCTCTTCTCCTTCTTCCTGGTGGCTCTATCCCAGCATTCTCTTACCGATATACCACATGTCCCTCCTGTACATGTACAAACCATCTCAATCGCGTCTTTCTCACTTTGTTTCCAAAATCTCCTACATGCGCTGTCCCTCTAATAAACTAATTTCTAATCCTGTCCATCCTCGTCACTCCCAACAAAAACCTCAACATCTTTAGATCTGCTACCTCCAGCTCGGCCTCCTATCGTTTAGGCAATGCCACTGTCTCTAAACCATACAACTTAGCAGGTCTCACCACAGTCCTATAAACCTTCCCTTTTACTCTTGCAGATACCCCTCTATCACAAATCATTCCTGACACTCTTCTCCACCCACTCCACCCTGTCTGCACTCTTTTCTTCACTTCTCTAACACACTCTCCATTACTTTGCACTGTTGACCCCAGGTACCTGAACTCCTCCTCCTTCACCACCTCTTCTCCCTGCAACCACACCATTCAACTGCTCTTACTGTCATTCACACACATGTACTCTGTCTTACTCCTACTGACTTTCATTCCCCTTCTCTCCAGGGCGTACCTCCACCTCTCCAGGTTTTTTTTCAACCTGCTCCCAACTCTCACCACAAATCATATTATCATCCGCAGACATCATTGTCCACAGGACGCCTGTCTTACCTCGTCCGTCAACCTGTCCACCACCACTGCAAACAGGAAAGGGCTCAGAGCCGATCCTTGATGCAGTCCAACCTCAACTTTAAACCAGTATGTTGTTCCTACTGCACACTTTTCTGCTGTCACACTGTCCTCATACATGTCATGTACCACCCTCACATACTTCTCTGACACACCAGACTTCCTTATTCCACAACTCCTCTCTCAGCACCCTGTCGTATGCTTTCTCTAAATCCACAAACACACAATTAAACTCCTTCTGACCTTCTCTATACTTCTGCATCAACATTCTCAAAGCAAATAATGCATCTGTGGTGCTCTTCCTCTGCATGAAACCATACTATTGCTCACAGATGGTCACCTCTTCTCTCAGCCTGGCTTCCACTACTCTTTCCCAAAACTTCACATTGACTGTTCCACTTTATTTCCCTGTAGTTCCTGCAGGTCTGCACATCTCCCTTATTCTTAAAGATCGGTACCAACACACTCCTACTCCATTCCTCAAGAATCCTCTCACCTTCCAAAATGTAGTTGAACAACCTGGTTAAAAACTCTGCTGCCATCTCTTCATGCTTCTACTGGTATGTCATCTGGTCCAACCTACTTTCCACTCTTCATCCTCTTAATCGCTGCTCTCACTTCTTCCTTACTAATCCTATCCACTTCCTGCTTTACCATTTTCATACCATCCATCCGTCTCTCTCTCTCTCTCTCTCTCTCTCATTTTCCTCATTCATCAACTGCTCAAAATACTCCCTCCATCTTCTCAACACAATCTCCACACTATTCAACACACTTCCATTAGCATCCTTTATTGCTCTAACTTGCAGCACATCCTTCCCCGCTCGGTCCCTCTGCCTGGCCAATCGCTACAAACGCTTTTCTCCTTCCTTAGTGTCCAACTTCACATACAGCTCCTCATATGCCTATTCATTGGCTTGCACCACATCCCTTTTTTACCTGCTGTCGCATCTCCTTGTACTCCTGTCTACTTTTCTAATCACTCTGTCCCTCCCAAATCTTTTTGCCAACCTCTTTCTCCTTATGCTTTCCTGCACTTTCTCATTCTACCACCACATCTCTTTGTCTTCCTTTCTATTTTCAGTTGTCACACTAATTACCTTACTAGTTGTCTACCTTATCATATCTGCAGTAGTTGCCCAATCATCCAGCACCTCTTCACCACCACAGAGCCTCACTCTGACCTCTTCCCTGAACCTCACACTACAGTCTTCCTCCTTCAGATTCCACCATCTTATTCTTCTTTCAGTCCTCACACTCCTCCTCTTCTTTACCTCCAAAACCATCCTACAGAACACCATCCAATGTTGTCTATCTACACTGTCCCCTGCCAACCCCTTATACCTCCCACATAGAACATAGTGCACCTTCCTCCACTCATATACGTCGCCCTATGCTCCTCCTTCTTCTTAAAATACGTATCACTGCCATTTTCTCCCTTTAGCAAAATATACCACTATCTGCCCTTCCACATTCCTCTCCTTCAAGCCATACCTACCCATCACCTTCTCTTCACCTACATGGCCATTAAAGTCTGTGCCAATCACCAATCGTTCATTCCTAGTTTCACCTTCTACCATTTCATGTAACTCACTCCAGAATTTTTCCTTCTCCTCCATCTCACAAGCCACTTGTGGACCATAGGCACTGATGACATTTACCATCATCTCTTCAACTTCCAGCTTCATGTTCATAACCCTATCAGAAACTCTCTTCACCTCCACTACATTCTTCCTAGAGGATCACCCCTACACCATTTTTCTTTCCATCCACTAGAACACACAACATATCTACCTTTCTCCTCTCCATCATATCAGTAACTCTCTCCCTTTACCAGTTATAGTACCAACATTTAAAGTACCAACCCTAACCTCCACTCTCCTACACTTCTCCTTTTCCTGCTGTCTCTGAAGACGTCTTCCTCCTCTTCTTCTCCTCCTTCCGCCAACAGTAGCCCAATTTCACCGGTACTCTGTTGGCTAACAATACCTGTGGTGGTCGTTGGTAACCCAGGCCTCGACCGATCAGGTATGAACAGAAGTGGGAAGTAATGAAGTACAAATACTTTGTTACTGTACTTAAGTAGATTTTCTGGTATCAGTAATTTACTCCAATATTTATTTTTCGGACAACTTTTTACTTTCACTAATTACATTTTACATTACATATAGTTATAGCTTTCTTTTTTTTGATGAGCCATTTTAATGTTTAAGGTTTTTCCCTATAATTTAGTTTGTCTTTTATATAAGTGATGCTGCCACATGTTGCTATTTTTAATAAGGATGTTCTTAATGTTCATTTGAAATCTGAGGTTAAGTCAGATCGTTTTTTTATGTTGTAGAACTGCTGTACAGGTGTATAAATGATAAACTTCCTGTTTGAACTTCAATAAAATGCACTGGATAACCCATCTTAAATTTGACATTGGTAAAAACATCATAATAACTTTGAATTGTTCTCAAGGACAGCTGGAATAACTCTACAATCTGGGATATGGCCTGGGGATGGCATATATATATATATATATATATATATGTATATATATATTTACATATATATGTTATATGTGGTTCTTTTCCAAACTTTTACCACAAATCTGGAGGCACTCCATTGTACAAGACATCTTAAGATGCACTGACTTGAACTTGGAAACCCAAACCTGTTCCAGCATGGCAATGCCCCCTGGGCTCCTTGAAGATCTGGTTTACATGTTTTGGAGAGGAAGATCTTGAGTGGCCTGCTAAAGAGCTCTGATCTCATCCCTACTTAACACCTTTGGGATCAATTGGAACGCTGACCGCACCCCAGGCCTCCTCACCTCACCTTTCGTAACACCATTGTGGCTGATAAACACAAATATCCATAAGCTCACTCCAAAAATCTAGTGGAACATTTTCCCAGATGAGTGGATGGAATCATAAGAGCAAATTGGGACTAAATGTTAAATTTAATGATCAAAAATTACATACCATGCTTATGACCAGGTGACCCAATACTTTAAAAAAATATAGTGTGTGTATATATATATATATATATATATATATATATATATATATATATATATATATATATATATATATATATATATATATTTCTAAAAGTATTGGGTCACCTGGTCATAAGCACGGTATGTAATTTTTGATCATTGAATTTAACATTTAGTCCCAATTTATTTATATATATATATATATATATATATATATATATATATATAAAATTAACACATTGATATAATGTGAGGTTCAGTTACCAGCGTGATCTAATCCTGTTAGAATAGTTTGAAGAAATGCCACCACGTACAAGTGCATTTTGATAATCTACTAAAAATGATTTCAAATTGTACATTTATTTTAGCAAATGATCAAACTGTTGTTTGTCCTGAAAGTTCTTTTATTTCTAAAGTGCATCTCTGGCTGTCATACCTCTACTCCTTCACTGACCACATAGCATAATCCTTCCTACTGCTTTTCTTCCTTTTTTCATTCTCATTCTATTAGTTCTTTCCTCATGCTATCTATTTAACCTAATTCCTTTCATTAATTAAATTTTTCTGTGGAGATGGCCAATTTCCTGTTAGGGTTTATAAACAGGTTGTTTCTTTCATATGAAAGGACTAAAGTATGTGTGTGTGTGTGTGTGTGTGTGTGTGTGTGTGTGTGTGTGTGTGTGTGTTTTATGTTGCCACATGTGCATATGAGAAAAACATTTATATAATGCCTGTTTAAGTCTAAATATAATGCGTATTTAAATTAAATACATTATTACATTTTAGTCTGCACATGTTTGGAGAGTGTGTGAGTTCACAGGAAGTTACCGTTTTAAAGGCTAAACAGCAGATAAAAGTCACATGCATTCGGTATTTGCTGGGTCTCGTGTTTTTCCTGAACAGAAACGTGGGAAACCTGCACAAAGCTGCTTTGTTTGGTTCCTGACATTAGCTGTGTATAGTTGCACTGGTTATACTCAAAGTGCCTTCTTATAATAGCAGTGTTAGTTATAACATTGCATTGCATGAATTGTGTTGTATGTATATATATATAAACAAAAGTCTTAAAGTATTATTTCATGTGATTTTTTTTTTTTTTTTTTGCCTTTTTCTTTTTTTGCCGTCTCACAGGCAGGTGGCAGTATTATCACAGGAGAAAAACTTTTTCACTTCTTGTCACTTTTCTGAATATAAAGAAATCATTACTTGACCCGTCTGCCCTGCAACAAAGATTTGGATCAGGATTTTACGGAGCTAAACACCTGTATTAACACTTTTTTTCAAAATCTGAAAGTCACAAAAACAATACTAGAATTGTTTAATATAATCAATGACAGGTCATGTGGGCTTACATGAAGCACTACCCTGAAGGTGATTATCTATCTATCTATCTATCTATCTATCTATCTATCTATCTATCTATCTATCTATCTATCTATCTATCTATCTATCTATCTATCTATCTATCTATTGAAAAAATGATCAAGAATATTATAGTGAAACTGTATTACAGGGGAACAAATAAAGTATAATGTTCTCTGTGGTTTAGAGTGAAAATATAGTTAGTACAGTAAGTTTTATCTATGGTTTTATCTAGGTCTTATTATTAGAAAACTGTAAATCAAATATATGATTATTAAATCTACTTATCAATTGCAAGCTGGAAAAGTCATGTTCTATTGCCTTTTTTGTTTGTTTGTTTTTGAAGCATTTATTTCTCCAGAGAAGCACAATTATGTATCTGCCTAAGAAAATGTAAAGAGAAAATTCAGTTAGTAAGAAATGTGTCGAAATTGGTTAGATACTTTTGATTCAGTTTTAATGTAATCTATATTAGGAAATACTTATTAAATTTGACTCCATTCAAGATGCTTTCAAGTGTTCCTGTTTTTTCATTTTTTACCTTAACTGTGAACTCTAAAATAAAGGTTTCATTCAGCTTTCAGAGTTACACGGACAACAAGGCCGTAAGGGGGAGAGGTTAATTCGATTAAATTCTTCCTTCCTTTTATTTCTCTCAATCATTTCTTTTCTCTATGACCTTGTGTTTCTATCTGGTCTTGACAAGCTGTAATGTGACTACCAACGCATACCAATGAAAGATCTTATGCTTTATGCCCTAGGCTGTGGTTTAACTAGTCTATAGCTCTGGTCTTAGTTTTTGTGGTTATGGTGAGCTGTAGAGCTTTATGCAAGATCTACAAGTTCTTTCACGCATGGTTCTAAAGCCTCTGTTCGACAGACAGAGCAGATTATTATTGGATGACATTGATGGAATAAATAAGTATAACGTTTATACTATTTATTTAGCATTGTGGGCATGTAAATTTTGGTATGCTCAGACTGAAAGTGTAGGTTTGTAGGCATGTAGGTTTCAGTTACTGCAGGGTTAATGTGCTTTTTAACTTTGGGCAGGTGTCCAAGATAGCTTTTTAAAGACTGGTTATATCATTTGGTAAGATTTACTGTTTCTTTAAACTATAAACTGGTATTGGAATGTTGTGCCTCAAAGCATATTTGATTAAAGGCTGGAAAATGATGTTCCACCTTTCCACAATTTTACCACGTTTACATCACAAAAGAATCGGCTAAGATCAAAACGCAAATTATTCAGATTTCAATAGGTATAAAAACAAATCATTGGCCAGGATATTAACAAGAATTTAACAAATACTAAAAAGCTTTCTTTGTTCTATCAATTAAGGTTCCATTTATGAGATTATCAGGCTCCTGATTTGCTAAGTAAGGTGTAGAAGATAACCAGCTAATGACTCATCTTAAAAGAAATCAAAGCGGATATTTTTTTGTACACCCAGATATGTGTACCATCAATTTTATATCAAATATTTTAGCTTTGTGTAAAAGAAGACTATAAGAATATAAACGTGAATTTCCCTATTTCTAGCTTTTTCTTTTTCCTTTTTTTTTTTTATTTTTTTATTTATTTATTTATTAATTTTTTTTTTTTACATGAGTGTATATGCCTACTACATAAGTGGTAAAATATACAAAATAAACAATAAACAAATCTATAAAAAATTAAACATTTTAATCATGGCTAAATCCTGATCAGCATGTGCCTGTTGTAAATAAACAGTTGTATAAATATAAATTATTAATACAAATAATAATGATTAACAATTATAATAATAATAAATAAAATAAGAATTAATGCAAATTATTACCAATAATAGGATTTATTTGAAATTCAATTTAACATGGAAGCGATGTTTTGCTCCTATATAAATTGAAAGCATAAAAAAGTTATATATTTTCATATATTTTAAGCACACAACAAACCCTCATGGCCAGAATGCTTTATAATGCTGTCATCAAGATGACATTAGCACATTTATTTCTATTAATTTTACTAAAAATATAATTTTAAGTAACTTTTCTATGGCATTTTCCCCACATTTCTTTTTTCTTCTTTTTTTTATGCTAAAAAAACCCTTTAACACACCCTCCTATACAGCTCCACCATGTGATTGACAGATGGACTTGTTAATGATTATTCCAGGTTGCTGTGGTGCACCTTTGTTAGAAGAAGGCACTCGGTAAACGGAACGTGCCAGAGGATTAGGGCCCGTCAGTTCTCTCAAAGCTAATCCCCGTAGTGAAGAGAGTTCCGCTTCACCGTACACTCTTCCCCCATTCTTCCCTTCAGCACCTACGGCGGCATGAGTGAACACATCCTACCAGATGCCCACACTTGCACGCCTCTAGATGTGTCAGACACCTCCCTTTTCTCTTCCTCCCCATACAAAGGCATGGACAGATTCATTCCATTCTGTCCTCATATTCCGTGCCTGTGTGAAATCGCTTCGCATGTGCATGTTTTTTTCCCTACACCATGGAAATGCTTATTCATCAAGAAAGTTCTTTGCCTCCACCCCCTTCTATTAAATGCACTTCTACTGAATTGCACAAACAAATTCCTGACAATTCTGCACTTATGAGTCTTCTTCTGACTTCATTTTGTCTACTGACTCTTTTTTGACACCGATCCTGTCACTCCTAAATAAGCCATAGCAAGGTCAGGGGTCAGCAATTCACTAGTAAAACACCAAGAAAGAAGGACAATATTACAATTGAGTTGACACATAAGGCCATCAATTTTTTTACCCAAGCCTTAAAACCCACTGAAATGGTAAGACGTACAGATGCAGCAAATAATGCTGTTAATTGCTAGCCACTGTATATTATTTTCATAGCAAGCGCTAAACATTAGATGCCAAATATTCTTTCAAATATGTTCATCGAATATGACAGATAACACAATCTAGTTATTGAATTAGCTATAAAGATGACTTTACAGTGTTTTTTTATTGTGAAGAAAAGTAGCTTGAGGTTTTTTGGAACCCATTTCGCTTAGCTTAGTGCAAGTGTGTGCATGCTCCTCAGAAACTAAAAGCAGTTGACTTTGATTAAAGTCGATCCCTTCTTTACAAAGTCATTCCTTTTGGGATTATCAGAGCTGTAGCTCGATTGTATAAAGAATGTTAGGCAGGCATGGGCAAGCAGTATGACCCCTTACTGACTTGTGGGCACACACAGGTGTGACGGTGTATAGGAAACCTACCCAAGCTTGAACAAAAGATTTAAATTCTATCCCCAGGGTGCAAAACATGCAGGCAATACACATAATACAGTCATACATAAATGTTCTAGGGGATGTTGAATTATACTACATTGCTGTTGTATTTTGATTGGTCAGATGGTGCTAATTAATTGCAGTTAACAACACAGCTAGGACAGAAGTGCCTACTGTAATTGAAATGATAATCTAATAATATTTAATAAAAAGTTACTGTTTTTATTGTAACAACTCCTTCACAGAGCCATGTAGGGCAGCCAGTCTACATAATCCAGCAGGGCCTTCTCTGCTGGCCTAAACACTATCAGAAGCACTGACCTACATTTACAATCTAAATTCTAATATTTGTTCCATGAAATTGTTTTCATAATTTCATTCATTACAGTTTATACTCTTTATTTTGTAGTGTTTTTCTTGGCTGCACTGCTTCCAGTACTTGTATGTGGATGTTAGATTATTTGTCCAATCAGATTTCAGCCTCTATGTGCTGCCATGTCAATCTAATCTGCCCACGGCATTCAGAATCAGTAGTGCTGGCCGATGTACCTTAGACTATATTAGCAATGAGTCTGTTTCTTTAACCAATCAGATTTCAAATTCGCCTTACAGGGCCATCTAGAATTTTGTATGCCAACAATGGCTGATGGAGGAAGTGAAATTGATTTGGTCTTGGACATTCTTGAAAAACCAATTTTCAAGAAAAGCTAGACATCGTGAAAAGACGTCGGCCAACCCCGAAGCTAGCTAGCATGTCTCAGCTCAGAAAAGGGTTTGTCCACCACTACCAGACCAGTGAATACAAGTGGTAACACTGGATTACAGCCTCTGAGGCATGGTGCAATTTAAGAGTAAATAAGGATTTACTTTTTTCTATTTTCATAGTAACATGGTAAATTGTGTATATATAATATATACAGTGTTTAGGCATAAGTTTATGACGACCTGCCTAATATCGTGTTGATCCCCCTGTTGCTGCCAAAACAGTCCTGACCTGTTGAGCATTAACTTCTTCAGTAATTTGAGCTACAGAAGCTCGTCTGTTGGATCGGACCACACGGACCAGCCTTCTCTCCCCACGTGCATCAATGAGCCTCGGCCGCCCATGATCTAGGGTTAGGGTTAGGGTTAGGGTAAGGGTTTTGGAGATGCTCTGACCCAGTCGTCTAGCCATCACAATTTGGCCCTTGCCAAACTCGCTCAAATCCTTAAACTTGCCCATTTTTCCTGCTTCCCACACATCAATTTTGAGGACAAAATGTTTAATTGCTGCCTAATAAATCAAACCCACTAACAGGTGCCATGATGAAGAGATAATCAGTGTTATTTACTTCACCGTTATAATGTCATAATGTTATGCCTGGTTGGTGTATCTAATTTGTGATAAGTGATAGAGAGACAAACTCGCCCCATGAAACTGTATATAAATGTAACTGCAAATTTGTAAAAAAAAAAAAAATTATAATAATAAAAAGAAATCCCTATTTCCTTATTTTGTATTATTATATATTTTTGATTTGAATTGGAGCTGTTAAAAGAAATATATATTCAAAAGTTACACCCACTGTCCTGCTACATGTTTTTTCTTTTTTTTGTCTATAAAGTTGCAAACAATACAACAATAAAGAATGCTAATCACTGAAAGACACCTTTGATTTTAATGGATGACAGAAGCCATTTTTCTGGAACACAAGCAACAATTTTGACCATCGTCATGGGAAATGATCAAACCTGTTGAGTGTTTTTTAATACCCTACTCTTTGTTGACACTTCCTTCTGGCCACCCGGCCCTAGCACTGGACCGTACTGTATTGGCTTAGAGCGCCACCCTTATCAGGGATGGTGTATCGTGCTGGGGACTGACAGCAGGGGCACGTACAGTGTAGATCAGATAAAGGTATCCCTGTTTAAATAAAGCACGGGCGGCTGTAAAGTGGGCTCGGAGGAAGGCTGCATTCTGCTTCGATTACAATGGAGTCATTCTTTAGGCCTGGGGGCAGAATAATATTGCCCTTCTGAAGCGGGTGGCACAGGAAGAGAGGGAGCCCCCAAGAGAGTTATCTGAAACCCCTGGCCTTTATTTATGGCCGTTTGAGCACCAGCAATCTGCATGCACCCATGGGAGAGCTCGGGAATCACAGCCTGACCAATGGCTTGACTTGTAGAATAGACCCTGGCTGCATTGTGCTTTTATCAAGGCCTTGTGAGTGTAGCTGTCCAGACCTGGTGGATTGTTGCACTTTTGGCATATCATGAAAGTTTCTGTGCCGCTGTACAAAAAAAGGATTATTCTTTGGAATGACTGGAAAATGTGGGGTGTTTTTTAGAGCAAATCACTCATTTGTATTTGTGAAAATAAATACAGATACTGATCATAGATCACCTTTTTCGATTTGTTTACATGCTGTTTTTGCACATCTTTTTTTGACTGCTGCTATTGCACAACATTTTTGTTTAATTACAGTGTTCACTCTTGTACTCAGTACTCTTTCACACACCGCAGTTTGCAATATACAACAGGTTTACTGGCGGCACTATTTTGTGTTTTGTGTATTTGTTTACACTGTATTGTGTTGTCTTGCACTGTCCTGTATATTGTTGCACTGTCTTGTGTTGTCTTGTTTGCACCAGGTTGCACACGATGCGCTTTATTTGGCGAAGGCACTTACTAGTCCCTAGCCCTGTGTTTTCTGTGATGTAGCTCAATGTTGTTTTATGTTGCACCAGGGTTTAGGAGGAACGTTGTTTCATTTCACTTTGTACTGCGTCAGCTATAAATGGTTGAAATGACAATAAAAGCTTCTTGACTTGACTTGAACTGACAACCTCAAAGATCTCTCCTTCAATTTATAGTATTTAAACACAAAGCTAGGAGAAACAGTAGCAGCATCCTTTATTTGTCACATGTACATTAAAGCATAGGGAAATATCCCAGCTTTTTAATAACGCTGGGGTCAAAATATAGGGTCAGTTATAATATAAGCAATCCAAGAGCATAGAGGGTTGAACACCTTGCTTAAATGTCCAACAATGGAAATTCTGCTAGGGCCAATAATTAGTTTTAAATGACCAGTTGCTTTTTGAGTATTGTTACTCATAACCAAAGGAAAAACTGAAAATTTAAATCCACTAGAAATAAATAAGAAGGTGGTGTTCAAAGTTGAATTAAACTCAACTAGAGCTGGGACATTCACAGTGGTCTCCTGTGAGATCTGTATAACAAGACAAACTAATTAGTTTTTATCAATTTGCACATCCTTATAGTTTGACACCTGATGCCACCACCCCTTACCCTCTTATATATCTGCTGTTTTTTGTCCCATTTTTACTTATAGAGATGTTTTTATATAGCTCAAGGGGACACTTTTTGTCTCTGAGTGGAAGGTGAAAATGAAAGCTGATAGATCAACAAAGGTGTGAAACCTTTTTTTCACACTACTAATGAATCCAGACTCCTTAGTGATTAACAGTAGATCTGTTTCCCAAATTATCTCTGTCTTTAATGAACTTGTTTAGTTAATAAACACAACATTCTAAAGTGTATAAAGCCTATCCCAAATAAGCCCAGGTTGAGATGAAGTAAAAATGTATGCAGTTATCTGATAGTGACCTCCTTGGCAGGATTCCTGGCAAGCTGATGACCCTTGTGCTGCTCCCGTGCTGACTTTGCGCATGTAGAACTCTTCATCTGCAGTCAATCACATGACTGGGGTAGAGTGTGTCATTAACATACCACTGCCTTGACAAAAGCAGTAATTATTATTCCTAGGCTGCAGTTAATGAGACCAGCTGCAAGTGAGGCCCCTCTGTCATTGTCCCCGATCCCCCTTCATATACAGCACTATTCACCAACCCTTTATATGATTACATTTCTACAAAAAACTCTCCACCCCCCACCAATCCCCAAAACCTATCTTGGGCACATAATGGACTCTGGAATTAGAGACAGGGCTCACATGACTCTGTCATTCCTCTACGCTTGAACAGTTGGTTTAGCAGGTCACATAACCTACCATATATTATGGATCTTTTTGCAGGTTTTCTCTTCCATTCTAACTCTCATCTTCCTCCACCTCCTCCTCTTCATTATACCCCTTCCCACCATGTATGTAGACTACACCCTTCATGAAGGAGTTCAGCTTTTGGAGATTGGGTTACGTGTCATTAACAGTGTCTCTGTAGACCCATTCAAGCAAGTAATTAGCAGGGGAACGTGCATTCCCATGGTGATGCAGGACACAAGCCACCACTCAACACACACACACACACACACACACACACACACACACACAAACACACTTCAAAGAACTAAATCGTACAATCCATTTATGGCCTGGCCTAACTTCCCCAGCACTCTGAATGACCATGGCTGCATATCTATTTAGGGTCATGTGCAGAAAAAAGTAAATAGATTTTGAAAGCAGTCAAAATAATGTCTCGCTATACCAGAAAGAGGGGGGAGCTGCCTCATAGTAAACTACGAGAGAGATCAAAGTTCAATGGACTTGACAGCTAAGTCTCCCTTTAATCCCCATTGACTGCTGTGACTTTTGACTGATACGTCGCTCTATCACCAAAAATATCATGTACACTATCATAACAGCACCCAGGCATGCACCATATATATATATATATATATATATATATATATATATATATATATATATATATATATATATATATATATACAGTAAGGAAAATAAATATTTGAACACCCTGCTATTTTGCAAGTTCTCCCACTTAGAAATCATGGAGGGGTCTGAAATTGTCATCGTAGATGCATGTCCACTGTGAGAGACATAATCTAAAAAAAAATCCATTAATCACAATATATGATTTTTAAACTATTTATTTGTAAGATACAGCTGCAAATAAGTATTTGAACACCTGTCTATCAGCTAGAATTCTGACCCTCAAAGACCTGTTAGTCTGCCTTTAAAATGTCCACCTCCACTACATTTATTAGCCTAAATTAGATGCACCTGTTTGAGGTCATTAGCTGCATAAAGACACCTGTCCACCCCATACAATCAGTAAGAATCCAACTAATAACATGGCCAAGACCAAAGAGCTGTCCAAAGACACTAGAGACAAAATTGTACACCTCCACAAGGCTGGAAAGGGCTACGGGGAAATTGCCAAGCAGCTTGGTGAAAAAAGGTCCACTGTTGGAGCAATCATTAGAAAATGGAAGAAGCTAAACATGACTGTCAGTCTCCCTCGGACTGGGGCTCCATGCAAGATCTCACCTCGTGGGGTCTCAATGATCCTAAGGAAGGTGAGAAATCAGCCCAGAACTACACGGGAGGAGCTGGTCAACGACCTGAAAAGAGCTGGGACCACCGTTTCCAAGGTTACTATTGGTAATACACTAAGACGTCATGGTTTGAAATCATGCATGGCACGGAAGGTTCCCCTGCTTAAACCAGCACATGTCCAGGCACGTCTTAAGTTTGCCAATGACCATTTGGATGATCCAGAGGAGTAATGGGAGAAAGTCATGTGGTCAGATGAGACCAAAATAGAACTTTTGGGTCATAATTCCACTAAAGATGTTTGAAGGAAGAAGAATGATGAGTACCATCCCAAGAACACTATCCCTACTGTGAAAGCATGGGGGTGGTAGCATCATGCTTTGAGGGTGTTTTTCTGCACATGGGACAGGGCGACTGCACTGTATTAAGGAGAGGATGACCGGGGCCATGTATTGCGAGATTTTGGGGAACAACCTCCTTCTCTCAGTTAGAGCATTGAAGATGGGTCGAGGCTGGGTCTTCCAACATGACAATGACCCGAAGCACACAGCCAGAATAACCAAGGAGTGGCGCTGTAAGAAGCATATCAAGGTTCTGGCGTGGCCTAACCAGTCTCCAGACCTAAATCCAATAGAGAATCTTTGGAGGGAGCTCAAACTCCATGTTTCTCAGCGACAAGCCAGAAACCTGACTGATCTAGAGAAGATCTGTGTGGAGGAGTGGGCCAAAATCCCTCCTGCAGTGTGTGCAAACCTGGTGAAAAACTACAGGACACGTTTGACCTTTGTAATTGGAAACAAAGGCTACTGTACCAAATATTAACATTGACTTTCTCAGGTGTTCAAATACTTATTTGCAGCTGTATCATACAAATAAATAGTTAAAAATCATATATTGTAATTCTTGGATTTTTTTATTTTTTATTTATGTCTCTCACAGTGGACATGCACCTACGATGACAATTTCAGACCCCTCCATGATTTCTAAGTGGGAGAACTTGCAAAATAGCAGGGTGTTGAAATACTTATTTTCCTCACTGTATATATATAATATTTCTCCTTTGTTCCTTTGTTGCACTTTAACTTATTTCTACTTGGTTCTTGATGAGCTGAATGAGAGTCAGTACCTTGATACAGATAGAATGGGCCTTGGGTGGAGTAACCATTATAACACCATATAAAGAGGCAAAAGCCAGAATATTTACCCTTGTCTAGGTAACACATCCCTGACTGGGAGAATAATAATAGCGAGGGACAAAATAACAGCAGAGGTTTCCATTACAAAGGCCTTGGCTGGACAACAGGCCTGCCGCTTTGAAGGCCTATACAGAAGAGGTGAGTTCCACACGGATCAGGTTGCCTTTATTTAGGCTCTACCTGGAAATAGAGGAAGGATAGGACCTCAGTCGAAGTGACAGGTAATTGCAATTCTCATCCTGTCTCTTTCTGCACAGTCCACACCTGCCTTCATCATATGTTATAAACACTGTAATATGTTTCAATTTTACACTTACTTATTTGAACCGCTTGGCCCAAAAGTGCTTACTATATATTATGTAACTTCAGTGAAAGTATTATCATTGATTTTTGGTGCTTTAATAAATGTTACATTTGTTGCTCATACACTTGATAATGAGTCATTTGTGTTGTGCCTACACACAAGCTTTATTGCTAATAAAATTGTATGAACAAATTACTAATAAAATCATTTAAATAAATGTAAACTCCTTCAATAATAGTTAGAATTTTTTTTTAGTATAATTAGATTTGAATATAATTATAATATACCTGTACACCTGTATTTGTATCTGTAGCCAGTCTTTCTTCCTTGAATCAGTGGTCATTTAAAACTCTAAAGCTTTAAACAAACACTGCATGAAGGCAGTTAAGGTCTGGAACTAGTGGGATATTTTTGACCTCATTTGTTCACATCTAGACATGGCGACTGGCCGTCGAGACCTTGGTCTGCTAAGGACATCATGTCAAGTTGGACACCATGGGAGCGCTAACAGAAACGCAGCAGGCACCTCAGCTAAGTGCATTCCCAGAGGCCTTCTTTCTCTTATCCATGGACATGTCCAAATCCCTGCCTGACCCTGACTGATAAGCTCATGGTGAGTAAACTGCTGTGAGAGACAGAGGAAAAGACAGGACTAGAAAAAGGCAGAGAAAAGAGGGGAATGTTTCAATGACCCTGGGATATAGAAAGGCCTACTATGGTCTGGCTTACGTTATAGCACTGTGGAGGCTAATTTGGAATGACATGATGGGTAGATGGACAGTATCGCTTTAGGGTGCTCACATAAGTCCAAGCTTAGAATTCTGCTGGCATCCCTTAGTTGAAAAGATAAGATATGGGAGATCTTATAGGGAGGCCTGCAGATAAATGGGTGCTATGATCTTAATGCCATCTCTCATTCAACTTTACTGGATATTTACAGGACGTTTCAATACGAGGTCAATCTTTGACTCAAATATAAAAGAGTCAGTATAATGTCATTAAGACTGCCCACACATAAGTCTTTTTTAAAAGCACTATATTCCTTGAAACTGATATGTATTTATACAAGTCTCGAAAATATATTGTGAAACATTTCAGTGTCAGTGCTGTTTTAAAAATATCTTAACAAAGAGCAGCACCCAGTATGAATTTGGACAGCACGAGGCGACTGGAGTACCATGAAGAAACCCAAAAAGACACACAGACCATAACCCAAGCATAGGTCTATACCCCTGACCCCAGAACTGTGACTAACAGGTTCAGATATTTACACTTTTTTTAAATTTATAATAATAACAATGAAAAAGTTACCACTATGAAGTAAATATGGGATTATGAAGTTAAAAATTTTTTAATAAAAAAGTATTTCATTGTATTACAAATAGGACAAAAGGACACTGATGCTCAAAAAGATGCTCATTTTCTAATAGATGTATGCGGAAGAAATCACACTACACCATGCTTCCCTGACTAATATTCTAATTGCAGGCAGAGCAGTTAACAGAACAGTTAATGAGAGCATTGCTAGGGGGCTAGTTTTAAATACTCCATTATCACCAATATCATAAAATGTGTTTTTAAACAAATAATCAGAATACCGTATTTTCCGGACTATAAGCCGCTACTTTTTCCCCACGCTTTGAACCCAGCGGCATAAACAATGAAGCGGCTAATTTATCGATTTTTCCTGGGTTTTTCACGGTTTCACAAGCTTCAAGCCGGCAAAAAACTGAGCAACATAACAATAGACCAATGAAATTGCCGAACAGGTTCAGGCGAACCAATGAAACTCTTTATATTAAATCAGACGCTCTCCCACTGAAGCCGCACAACATCATAAATATGGATGATGTTCCTCTGACGTTTGACCTGCCGCTCACTCGAACTGTCAACAGGAAATGTGAATCATTCGTCACGCTGAAAACAACCGGGCATGAAAAAACGCACTTCACCTGTGTTCTGAGCTGCACGGCATCGGGAGAAAAGCTTCACCGATGGTGATTTTTAAACACAAACGACGATGCCAAAAGATAAACTCCCGAAAGAAATTGTTGTGAAAGGAAGGAGGAAGACAGTGAACAATGACTTTCTTGGTAGGCTACTGTTTAGATACAAGCCGTCTGGAAATTACAGTACAATACACAAAATACACAAATTAATTAGTGTACAGAACCATTTCTTTTGAAAGGTATATTGAAAAGATTGGGTAAAAGTGTTTAATCAATCTGAAATGCATTTGAACCAAAGTGACCAAGTACGGTAGTTTTCCCACACAAAGGCTTACAAAATTCTTTCTTTTTTTTAAATGTCTAAAAATAGTGTAGTTTGGCTGGCTCTTTTGCTAAAACCTGACAAATTTACCTGTTGTACTGAACATGGTTAAACAAGCATCACTGCTTACAAGAAGCTGCTACACTGTAAGCTGGATGACTGTATTAATACTTATTGTGGGTTTACTTGATTTGCGCACCGGACCTGGTACCAAGTCCAGAGTCAGGACCTCTAAACCTAATTATGTCTGAGGCTGTGTTATTTTAATTGATGTTTTCCCAATAAAATCTACAGTCAATAGCCACTGCTGCAGCTTATATGCTTTGCATCCTCTTTCAAATCTCTTTTAAATGTCTTAATGCTGTTTTTCTTTAATTAACAGTGTTAAAGATATCTAGACCAAACCTGTTGTTTAGGTCATTGACCTCTCTATGTTGCTAAAAATGTTATATAATTCTGATTTTTTTTGGTCCTCCTGCTTTCCTTCAAATTTTCCCCTTGACCTCTGTTAGAACACCATGAAAGCCTCTGCATCCAGCCTTCAAGGTCAGTGTTCCCCTCCCATTCTGCTTATCGGAGCCTACAGTCTGGGTTAATCGGGCCAATATCAATTGACCGGGTGGAGAAGAAAAGCCAATGTTCCCTTCCAGATGCACATTGTTTCATTGCAGCACTGTTTATTTAGATGTAAATCAGTGGGCAAAAGTGTTACATCCTGCTTGTGTATAGAGGGTGGGAGTCTCAGGCTGCTGAAAAGGAAACTGGCCAAAGAAGATTGTGGCCTGGGGAATGTTTGGGACAGAACACTATACTGCAGTCTAAGTGACATCATGGCTTTTCCCCCAAGGCTGGGCATCCTGGCAGTGGCACACCTTTCCCTTCACTCAACACCTCTATACGTCCTCAGATCACTCTGCTGAACGTTAAGACTGCAGCAATTAGTATAATTATAGGCAAACCCGAAAACTGTGCCACGCAATATAAGGTCAGCTCTAATATGTGGGGAAAGTGGCACACCCAAGGGTCCCTACTAAGTTAATTTCCTTCCTTAAGAAGCCATTTACATTCAGTGATCGTCAAAAGATCTCATTTGGATTAAATGAGAACTAGCTTGCAGCTGGGAGAATTGTGGTGAACTGGAGGATGGGTGGAACAGTTTGTGTGGGAAAGAATGTCTTCATAGTAAGAGCTGGTAGCTGGCCATTATTATCTTATAACAAGTAGTGTACTGATTCGAGGAGTGATATCTTGAAACAGCATTTTTAAACAACTACGAAACAAAAAACGAATTAAAAAAAAAAGATCACTTCAAAACCTCACATGTAAATAAATCAAATAAATAAATGCTGCCTTTTTTTAAATAAATATTTTCATGAATAGAATTCAGTTTCTGTAATGTTGTGGAATGTGGTAAGGTGCTTCTACAGCCATCCTCCACTTTATGAACACCTGTACACATGCACATCCATGCAGTTATCTAATATTCTGTCTGCACACAGATTTATAAATGGATGTATTTCTTACAAACATGAAACCCTGTCAGCATCATCATCATCATCATCCTACCTTTTATATTACCAATTAAATCTCATAAGCTAAAGTTTTGTACAATTTCACCTTCAGGCTAAAATGTGTACCAAATGCATCATTCATTTCATTTAGATTTCTACCTTAAATGTTCTCTGGTAGAAACTGGGCCAGTTAAACCTATTTTCAGCTCTTCCTCAAAGGGACAAGAAGATGAAATGTCTCTGTGTGGCATTTCTTCAGACATAGTGTTCTGCACTTCAGGGGAAGACCACATTTAACATGTGGAACCCAAAACATGTGTTTGATTAATGCCATGTTTAGTGAAGTTGAGCAAGAGTAAGGGAAAAAAGTAAAAGGGAAAAAAATTTAAAAGGTGCATGATATAGAGACTCCCCAGAAAACATAGCGTGACAAAGAGTGGATGAGCTTCTTCAGCTGGTTTTGATGTAGCATAAGGCATATGGTCAGATAAGAATCCTGAAGTCACGATAACAACTCTTATCTCTCTAAACTTTTAGAAAAGCCAAAGCCTTCCAAATAAAGATCTTGACAGTCACAATCATAATTTATTTTGGTAGATGAGACAATAATTAGTAAAAAAGATGAGTTTAAAATAAGAATATAATTTATTATGCATTTCATGAGACTGAATAAATACCATTTGGATAAATCCTTTTAACATGATATTGCAACCAATTAAATTCAAACAAAGAAAATATCCAGAGAAACAAGAAGAGGCACACAATAACTAGTAGTGTACAACATTTTTCTTTCGGGACATCTGACTCGTCGGAATGGACCAATCACTTTAATGCTCATGTTCAAATGCAATCTTCATTCAGCTTTACAGTGAACTGATGCTGCTTAACTTTAATCCTAATCATATCTGTATTACTTAAATTGTCTTTGTTGACTTATTGTTTTCATTTGACGGCTGAAACTATGTTTCCCAAAAGAGCTTATAAACCCTGATAAAAATGTATTGATCAGAAAAGGGGTTCAATGAACAAAATCCAAAACATTAGATTTACCATGAAACACCTTGAAGGACACGATCAATAGACATGAAAATTGGGCACCACGGTGACTTTACCAAACACAAGCTATCTCTGTGATGAAGCAAACAGAAAAAAAGCTTAACATGAAGGCTGCCAATAGACCTCTGTTATTTACAGTGCTGTAGAAATATTTTCTGGTTCTACTCGCTTTGCTGAATGTGAGAATGGAAGCTATGGGGTATGGCGGCTAGAGGAAAATACTTTCTCATAACAATCTCCCTACATTTTGCCATAACATGGCAAAAGTTTTTCTGGTGTAATGTGACCAAAGTAAAACCTTTTGGGAATAATTCTAAAATATATATTGGTTGCAAAACCAAAACAGCTAACACCACCATATCCACATTAAAGCATGGTGGTGGCGGCATCATGCTTTGCATCTGCTTTCTATCAGCTAAGACTGGATGGAGGGAATTACGAAAAACTCCAAATAACAGATAAAAAAAATCACTTTCGAGAACGATAACGACCTAAAAGCATAAATCCAGCCCAACAACAGAATGGCTGCATGAACGAAGATGAAGATAAATGTTTTGGAATGGCCTAGTGTAGAAACCAAATGACCTCAAGAGGGCTGTGGAATAGCTTATGCAGTTTGGAAAAGTGGAATAAAATTGTCAAAATTCTTCAATACCACCTGAATACTTCAGGTAGACTCTTCTAAAAAGTAAAGTGCTGTTTTACAAGTGGTATGTGTAGAAGGAGTGTAGATTATAAGATTTATGTGATATTCTGGACAAATTCAAACTTGTTGGAAATCCATTTTAATGCTTTCTCTCAATTGTTTTTTTCTTTTCTTTTCTTTTTCCCTCTCTGAATCATGTGGGAGAAAAATGTAAGCATGCATTAACATCACTCAGAGGTTTGGTGTGGTCTTGTTATGGGACACCTAAATGAGGTGTTCTTAGTCATGGCGGGAGAGAGGGCGGGGCGCTGAAGGCACGAGCCGTACGCTGCTCCATTCGCGCGCCCGACCTGCTGCGCGCCAAATGTCCCTCAGGTCTCACTCCGGGGCGGGAAAGAAACCCGACTCCACGTTCCCCCCCCCCCAACCCCCCCACACCACACACTCCCTTTTATGGAACAAGAATGACCATCACGTCGTTTCTGTTCGTCTCACAGTTTCACAGTCGGCCCCTGTAACACTGTAAAAGCGTTAATGAGCGCGGCTCGCACGCGCACGCGTGAAGGCAAATACCAGCGGTATGGTTATGTACCTCACAGGCTTCCGTAGACTTTCTCTGAGTAGGGCTGCGGTTGAGCTTTCTGTTTTGAGGAACACCGGTGAGGAAGTGTGTGTGTGTGTATGTGTATGTGAGTGTGTGTGTGTATATATACATACATACATACATACATATATATATTATATATGAGTGTGTGTAGGTGTGCGTGAACCATGGAGCAGATTAATAACATTCAGGTGGTTCCATGCACCAGCTCGAATTATCTGAAACCGTTCACGGTGCATTATAGCCAGGTGAGTCGTTCATCTGTCATCTGTCAGACTCCACTCATTCCCCGGCTAATACCCCCAGCCTTCCATCCTCCATCTCACTGCTCTAAACGGCGACCTACTGCTCCGAAATCACATCGATTTGCCTAACACGGGTCAAGAGGGTGGTTTTGGGCAACGCTTGTGTCGTGAAAATGTCGCTGGAAAAAAAAAAAAAAAACCTTGAGCTTAAGCTAGCAGCGTGCTAACAAGCTACATGGGGAATCCCTCTGTCCATTGCTCTGTAATATACTGTACATGGTTTATGAGCAGGCTAGGAGACAGGAATCTCATATATATATATATATATATATATATATATATATATATATATATATATATATATATAGTACACACACTGACCAGGCATAACAATGACATTATAACATTATGACAGGTGAAGTGAATAACACTAATTATCTCTTCATCATGGCACCTGCTAGTGGAAGAGCTGTTTTAGGCAGCAATTGAACATTTTGTTCTTAAAGTTGACATGTTAGAAGCAGGAAAAATAGTCAAGTGTAAAGAGTTTGACGAGGGACATATTGTGTTGTCTACACGACTGGGTCAAAACTGCAGCTCTTGTGGGATGTTCCTGGTCTGCAGTAGACAGTATCTATTAAAAGTGCTCCAAGGAAGGAACAGTTGTGATCCGGTGACAGGGTCATGGCCAACAGACACTTCTGTAGCTGAAATTGCTGAAGAAGTTAATGCTGTTAATGCTCAATGGGTCAGAACTTTATTGGCAGCAAAAGGGGAACCAACACAATATTAGGCAGGTGGCCTGATCGGTGTGTGTGTGTGTGTGTGTGTGTGTGTGTGTGTGTGTGTGTGTGTATATATATATATATATATATATATATATATATATATATATATATATATATATATATATATATATGGCTGTCAAAATTAATGCACTGATCTTTTATTAACGCAGCACGCGTTTCTGTTTGACAATTTTTATAAAAAATATGAATAAATAAATATAAAGGAGGCAAAATCTAAACCTACAACACATTTATTTAAGTCATCCTTTCTTTACTCAGAGATATATATATATAAACCCTCCATCTAAAAATAATTTTTGATCACTGAACATTTGTTTTACTGAGGCACCAATGATGCACAAAATCCCCAAGGATGTGCACATCCGGCAATTAAAACCGTCTGTCTGGAAACAGCAAAAGTTGTGTTTGGTGTCCTGATGATTTACCTAATTTAAAACACCATAATTACTTTAAAACATTTCCAAGAATATTTTGCTGATCATGCTCTATGTTAAGTTTGGTTTCACTAATAATAAACATACATTTACATAAAGCATCCATAATTGTGAGTTAAGTTCATTTGCGATGAATCACGAGTTAACTCATAATAATCATGCGATTAAATGTGATTAAATATTTTAATCGATTGACAACCCTGTGTATATTACACAGTATCATTTCAGCACATTTCAGCACATTTCAGCAACCATCTTATCATCTTCTGACGAAACAATACTATAGAAATGAAACTTGGATATATTTTAGAGTAGTTATTTGTGCAGGTTGTATATGAGTACAGATTTACTGTCCACTGAAAATAACTCAACATACAGCCATTATTGTCAAAAATAACTGTCTGTTACTGTAACTGTAACCATGCAAAGCTACATGTCATCATGGTCATATTTTTTCTGCTTGACATGACCATACAAACCTACATTTGCAGCATTTGTCCAGAGGCTCTTGTTCAGGGCGACATACAAACGTGCTTTGAGTCTCTAGCAATGAATAAATCTACACTGGTATGCTAGATTACAAACTTAATATAAATATAACTCTTGAATTCTACAAAGCAAACTTGGAAGTGCTAGTTTAAGATATTCAGGAAGAAGTAGGTCTTTAACTGTCACTTACAGATAACCAGGGACTCCGCTGTTCGGACATCTAGGGGAAGTTCATTCCAGAACAGAGAAGAGCCTTGAAGAAATCAATACAATACAAATGTATGTGTCTTGTATGAAAACAGTTAGAATTTGGTGCTTTGAGTGTAATTCTCTTATACTGACCACTGGATGTTCAACATGTCACCTCATGGCAAAGACTCTCCTTCTCTCACTCTAATTCACAACTCAAGTTTCATTTCTATAGTATTGTCCCTTTAGAAGATATACCAAAACGGTTGCTGAAATGTGAGGGGTGTACTTACTTTTGTGGTTTCAAATGGAAATTTGTTTGCTTGTTTCTAAAGGTTTGGTGTTTTTAAGGTTGCACTTTAACCCATTCAGTACAGATAGCCTTTTAATTACATTATAACTAAATAATAACTAATAATCAGTGACACATTTCTGTTGAGGTTTGGTTTTGATCTTTATTGCGAAGAAATTCATTACAATGAAAAAAAAGGAAAATGGGGGAAATAAAGTCATAATGAGCCCAGAATCATGGACCCGGTGAATTTGCAAAATGGCTTAAATGTGTGTTTTGTTATGAAATATACCATTTTGCATGAGCAACAGTGCAAGTAAATGAATATGATAAAAAGCAACAATAAAAACCCTAAATGATTTGGACACTACAAACATCTCTGTGACCCCGTAAACACATTTTGGAAACTTTTCTCCAAGGCACTTTTTGAAATGGTTCAGCTGTTCCTGTTCTTAATTCTATGGCAGTGAAATAATAGTTTTCCCCAAGTTTTGTTAATATGGAAATCCCCAGAATTTTTGTTATTTAAACGGGCCCTTAATATTACGCGTTATAGACTATTTTCTGTCGTTGTAACCTTCGTCGTCTATTCACGAATGTGTTACTGTTAACAGATTTATTCTTCCCGCTTTTATTCTACGGAAATGTCAGCACAGCTGTATGTTTTTCAGCAAATTCATCAACATTTCCTGATTCAGCGTCTTTTTTCCCCTCCTGTTCTCCCGACGTGCGTTAAGTGCTCGGGTTTTGCAGGGCACCTGTAGTCGCTTCCTTTCTGATTGTTGTTCTCCATATGCGCTTGGCTCTATGTGCATTTTTAACTATGTAGTAATGCTTCCTCTGAAGTTAAAGCGCCAATCCCCAGGTCTAGGCCTATTGTTCTTTTCGCGATGTCTTAGTCAGTCGCATCCGGTCCTCGGTGCCGGCATGGATGGAATGCATGGCGCAATCACACTCCATGCTCATGGGACTCCCACTCATTCTGATAATGCAGAGTCAATGTGGTGTTGCACGCTGTGCAGGGAAATCATTTTCAGGACACTCCGAGCTCTCATGTCCTGTAAGAACAAAATTTCTGCTCGATGTTGACCGTTTTCAGGCCGCGTTAGGCAATGTTGGGAAATTATATAATAAGTGTATATCAGCGAGAAGAGAAGCGATCAAAGGCACAGGGGAAAGTTCAGAGTATGTATTTTTTGTTTGAATATTATTAAGTGTAAACAAAAAGTAGAATATGTAAAGCCTTTGTTGGCCATTGTCATCCTGTTGTATTAGAAAAGCACATTTGCACATTTAAGAACTTGTCTCTCTAGTAAGTAGAGGTAGTTGTTTAGTTTAGTTAGTTATTGTTTACAAAAAATGACTGTAAACTCATATCACTTATAATTGACCAAATGTTTCTGTCTCTCAGTATTATATCTGGGTGGCCGTCTCAGTTCAGTCCTGAGCTTGAATCCTGCGTCAGGTTTTGCATGTTTGCTCTGTCTACATGGGTTGGTGTGATTTAAGTGTGTCAAAGTGTGTTCAGGTTGACCAAAGAAGGACCTCACGGCATTTACGGTGTACACCATCTCACCAACTCCCAGGCTTTAGTTCCATTGTGTCCCTGATCAAAAGAAAGTGTTTACTGAAGATAAATGAATGAATATTATAGTTGATAAGAGCAGGACTGGCTTTGACCTTGGTCATGCAGTAGGCATGATAAGCACCCTCAAAAAAAATAAGCCTGCTTTGCTTAAAAAGCATTCTGTAAGTCTTGGCTTGTAAAGGAATGATCCATTTAGTTCACACATGGCACACATCAGTACCACCGGTACCTCGATTCGGCTTAAATGGCGCCTTAAAAGCTAAAATCAGTTAGCCTCACATAGCCTTTTTTTAGGAGCTGCATTAGATAAGTGGCAGCTCCCCCTCCCCTCAGATTTTGCAGCAGCCACAGCAGCCGCAGCACTGAGTCAGTGTGCTGTGCCACCCACATGTCCCTGCTGGCACTGTGTACCAGGAGACTGCTGCTGCCAACTTTCTTACAAACTGCAACGCTTCATATTACCGTCACTGTGCACACAGCTTGGACCACCTGAACACAGCACTCTCAACTGCGATCATCTGCTTTCAGGTAGCTTTTTGTCACTTGGGGACATCAACAGCTAAAACTGCAGAATGAGCATTGGAAGGTCTTCTTTGTCCCAGATTTATTCCAAGGACTTCAAAATGTGTTTGAAGTGCTTAAGTTATAAAAACCTGAGCCTGGTCCAAATTTACATTAGCTTGATCGTCTTTCCTCTGTTTTTAGAACTTTTCTTTTTTTTTTTTTTTTGTAGCGCTAGTATTCCTGAAACGATTTCACAGTATGTAGGCACGTACAAGCTGCGGTCGGTAGAATCTCAGGTACCGTAATCATCAAATGCTGACCCACTTGTAAATGAAACGCTTAATGAATTGGTCGACACATTGGCAAATGAAACTCACATCGCACAGAGCTCCCGAGTGGTCCTCGTGCAAATCTGGGATTCACTTGTGTCTTGTAAGCCAGCAGCTGAGCCAACACGGTCAACTGCTCCAGCTGCCAACCTGCTGCTTTAACCGCAGGGGTCTGAGAGAGAGAGGAGGGGTATCAAAGAGAGCATGTTGTGGAGAGGTGGGAGGAGGTGGTGGATTAGGACAGGGGCTGGCGGATGGACAACGGCGCAGATCGGGTGGGGAAGAACAGATAATGAACAATAGGGGCAGCCACGCTGGAGTGAGCAAAGAGTGAGAAGGACAAGGAAACAAGTGGTGGTCATTCGTCAAGCACCAGATCATCGGGTGCTCGTAATGGGCAGATGTTTGGGAGAAAGAACAGAGGTGATTAAAATATCAGATCCCAAAGGATCGGCTGAGCACGATCTTTTTCCCACGGGTTTAGCCATGCTCTGCCAGTTTATCCATATTGACTGATTATAAAAAAAAAAAAAAAAAACACTAGTAGGCTCCAGGTGATGGTGATCTCTGGTGGGTGATATTCTGAGATGTCAGATGGCAGTTGTTAAGGTCATCCTAGAGAGCTAATGCACAGGTGGTCAGTGAGGTCACTAATGTCCTTTGACCTCGTCTGATGGTGGGGCGTGTGCTCTTTTGTTCACAATCCACTATTCACGTGTGGTAAAGAAAAGGTGAGATGCAGACATGCTTTTCAGTTCTATTGTTTTGGCTGCCAGCTTGTTAACACATGGAACAGTGTGAACACATGAGTGTTCTTTTTCATCAGTCGTATTAACAGTCTCTTCTGTCATATTTTGGCCTCGTTATTACTCTGGATTTCTCGTGGGATTTTACAGGAGGAACGTGTCGCCAGTTCTGTAGCACTTCCACCCATCTTATGGGAGCAGGCGAATAAAATAGCCGTGTCTATTTCCCAACATTGTATGGCCTTCGTTTGCTAGTAACCTCAAACTACTTCCTCAGCCTGACTAAGCTCTATGAGCTACATAATGGTGAGAGTTGGGTGGCAACTAACTCGAGAACATTTTCCCACTGTGCAGAGTAGCTTCAGCCCTGTAGCTGGGCGTTTTCAGTCGACACTCATGGCATTGTATTTATGTCCTGTGTATCACTTCCCTGTGAGATTGTGGACGGATTGTTCATGAAAACAATGACTTTTATGGGTTCTGAAAGGCTTCATAAATCACTTACATGGTAATATAAAGTACAGTTGTCTTTCTTTAGATAGTGCTCGTCTAGTTTTTCGAGAGAAGAGATCAAACTCTAAATTAACTATGTAGAGCCTCTTGTAGCGGAGGGCTCTAAACTGTGGTGAAGAAAGCAGCAGGCATATGGAATGGCCTGGTCATTGTGGCCCAATAGCCATAAGCTTTTGGTTTGCACCATGCTGTGTATGCAGGCAAGAGGATTAAAGGCTAATTTGAGCATTTACACCTGTAGGAGGGTGTAGAAGGGGAGCGGAGGTGTTTTCGGGGGGGTTGTGGTGGCAAAGACAGCAGATGGACACAGATTAAACTTCTGTTCTCCTCTTCTTTCTTTTATTCCCGATTCTGTTCTGTGGTGCGCAAGAGTTGAGGTTTTAAAGCCGCTTTAAGCTCTTCTCGGCCTCCTATGTCATTTACAAGCACACACAGTGTATTTCTCCTCATTTGGTTAGTCGTTTCAGTATTTCAGTGCTCATTCATTTCTGTACTGAGCACACGTGTTTGTAGAGGCAGCGTGTGTGCAGTAAGGAGGCGTGCTCCGCTTGTTTATACAGCGAGAGGTTTGTTTGATAGCTGTCCGGTTCTATTACTCCGGTTGCTACTTGATGGATTTAAAGTCGTTTTGTTTGCCTTAGTGATCTGGACTGTTTATTCTGAAGCAGTGCACAGACTACATTAACCTGCGCATGCAGTGGGGTGGTGTGTCGTTGTTGGCATGGTTGTCTGGAAATGTGCACTTGCTCAGAATGGGTATATCAGGAAACGATTATCGAAACATCCGTATTGGTTAACTCAGATTTTCGCCTAGATACCGACCATTGTGTTGGAAAATCGAATTTATGGAACATTCTTTTTTTCCTGATCCAAAAGATAACGATGTCAAAGAAGTATAACCCGACAAGTACTAGATATATTACAGAATATACGTTTCATGCTGTGTTTTGAAGCATATTCCAATGAATGGTGGGGGGGGCTAAAGGAGTAGGACAGGACATGTCTGTAATAATCTGACTATCAATACAGACATTTAAAATAAACTGTACTGAAGCACATGAGCAAAAAGTCACACCTCACATTTGGTGTGATATTTGTGAGATTATTTTCTCAGCTCATGGTTTTCCATTTAAAACTATTTTGATAAATTATGTAATTATCCAGAACCAATGGCATTTCCACCCTTTTAGGTTTAAGGAGAGTAGTGGAGGGTGTAATAATGTTACCAGCTGTGCAGCAATCATTAAAACTCAGCTGGATTGTGAATTTGAAGGTAAAGTTTTTGAACATCTGCAGTGACCAGTGCTGAAGAAATCAAACAAGCATTTTTTTTGTCTGTTTGTTTTCTATCTATTACCACTATAAAAAGTTTTTGTGTTTTGCGTGGCCGATTGATTTACAGTTTTTTTCAAATATGTCTATTCTTTTATGACCCCCAAAAAGGAAAAAGCCGCTGCCTGTCCTTGGTTAAAATCTGACCCAAATAAATATAAGACTAATTAAAATGTAATACTAATTAGCTGGGCTGCTCCTCATCTTTGGAATTCCCTTCCACAATCTATTCGAGATCAAAACCCATTTGTTTAGATGAGCTTTTTGTAATCATTTGTAACAGTTAAACTGCTGTTGTTTGTCTTGGGGACTAATATCTACTCTTATACCTTATAAATTCTGAGGCAATGCAGCAGTGTTCTAGTTGGTGTTTTGAACACATCATCTCCTCCATGTTTCCTCTCATGTGTAATGTCTGCAGGGGTTTAATTGCCACCTGCACTCTTCAGCCACACACTCAGTTAGCATCTCTATCCCCATGAATACTCATTTCTAATACTAGCTGAGTGTGATTGCCTGGTGGGGATGGTGTGTGATGAGGGTTTTAAATCCTGAGAAGTTGTACTGCACATGGTGGGAATTAAAGGCCCTGATTGTAAACGGCAGCATGCTGGCAATTGAATTCATGACAGCTGCTGGGGTCACAGCATTATAAAGTGGGACTTGATGGTAATTAGACTTTAAGCGTCCAAAAGTACAAGGCCTACATCGCCATCCCCTTTCACTTGTGATCCTTCATTGCAAATAGGGCCAGGAGAAGAACATTCATTTTGAGGTTTTATCTGCTCCCTCCTTTTGGCCTATTAATCTCTATCGTAATCAATGCCTTTAGAGATTCCCAGTATCCCCAAAGGGCTTTTCACACTTACACTTAGTGAGTGGCCCTGATAATGAGGAGTCCTGCCATCTGCACATGTAGGTACCATGCACAGTCTTTACAAAAGACTGGTATTTAAGTAGGTCATTGTAGGCCAGGGTTCCTCATCAAGGATTCCTCAAAAGTGAGGTGACATGATGTGCTTCTACTGCGCTTCTACTCACCAGACAAACCATTGTGTTCAGAAATGACCGTAATCATGGTCTCATTCACATTTATATGTCAAATTATTTTACACATTTTTTATGTAGAAAGGATATGTCCTATAGAGTTAGAGTCACCTAAAGAATGAATAAGACAAGACTTGTCTATAAAATCTTAGGTTTGGCCTATTTAAACATTTTTTGTTTTGTTTTGTGTGACTGTAGTCATGGGGACTCATCGTGTACCTGATAAAAAGAAAAAAAAGTGAAAGTGGTTCTGTGAAAAAGATTGAAAGCTGTTGATGCTGTTTGCTAGATGCGGTACATTATGTACACTATAGACTTCTGTTCTATTGAATTATGCTGAACAATAAGGTTCAATTGGTCCAACAGCATAATTTCAAAGTAAACAGACATCCTACCAATTTATAGCTCATTTTTAAATTCTTATTTCTAGTCAGATTACTAGGCCTTCTTGTTTTGCCATGCTTGATTGCACAACAGACAACTTACCTCATTTATTTCTCCTTTTGGGGCAATTTAACAAAAAAATCCAAATGAAGGTCGCCTTATTTATGACGAAGTGCATCTTTAGTGCAGTAGCATTTCTTCTCACGTGAAGTGATCTCAAACGGGTTGAATGGGGTGTAGACCTAAAGTACTTGTTCGACACTGGCCCAAGGCACGAGTACTTGGATAGAGCTCCGGCATTGTTTGATGATGGAGCAAGATCTTATGGCAGTAATTATAGAGGAGCTCTGTAAACCTATGGTTCCACTTTAAAACAGTTTTTCTCAGCCTCAAGGCCTCAGTCGGATTGTGTTTTTCTTGTAAGAGCATGCAGCAACTGGATGACGGCCTTTGCATCACTTGCACTTTTCAGGGCGTGTCGTGTCATCACCGTGCCTTCACGCTACTGACGTACCGGCTCTGTACGGACTTGCACGTCTTTCCTGCTAGTGAGTCTGCTCTGGTCAGCTCTCATAATCATCAGGGATCATTTTGTGGAATTCTGATCACGCATGATTGCATCACAGTTTTAGCAGCCTTATTTCCAGGTATCAGTCGAATTATAGAAAAGGCATAATATATTACACAAGACCTGCTTGTTTATATGCACACATACCTACGGTATGAATGTGGGCTGCTATGTGGACCGTGGACTTGGAGATGCCCAATTTTAAGCTTACCAGCCATCTTGTATTGTTATCCCCTATCTAAACATGCCTACTTCCACCTCCACAACTATGCACTCAAGTACACACTTGCCACTGATGGGTCGTTTTTATCCCTACTCACCTTCCCCAATGGGAAGAAATGATGGATTTCACGCCTCCACAAATATGTGTGTCTCACTTTGAAGCATTGAGGAACAGGGTAAACACCTTTGCCCTGGCGTGCATTACAACAGCCATTTATTATACTCCTTGATTCCTTCCCCTTCACCTTGAGGTGCCTGGAAATGAGCTCTAGCCAAAGGTGTGCATTCTATTAATAAATGTGTTGTGACTTAACACCTTTAAAAGAACGCTGCATAATCCGGTTACAGGAATGTGTTTTAATGAAGAAAATCACATTTTGTAGGTATAAATGAACCTTTTTTTTTTTTTTTCTCTCTCATTGAAAGTTTTCCTAGTTTTCCCTCAGCGCAGAACATCACAGCTTTTACAAAGCTCTCGAGCTCGTTCTCGGTCATGTCTATGTCAAATGAGGCTATTTGCAAGCATCCGACATACTCATGCAAATTTTTACCTCCAAAAGCTCCAGCTTTGGTGCCAAAATTTGTGTGCACGAGCAGCAGGGACCCTGAGGGCCTCTCCGGCTGTACTTTACTTACTGAAGCCGCATGCAGAGTCACTCTCCCTGCACTGTTGTTTTAGTCCACTGCCTCGGGTTAAGCATGAACATTTCCGTTAATGGAGGTTTGCTGTTTATTAACCAAGCTCTCATGCCGGTCTGATTGAGTAGGTCATGCTCAGGGTGTTAAGCCAGGACAAGCAGTTGTCTGTTATCAGGTTTAAGTAATAATAGTGATTCCTGCTCTAATAGATGTTTTGTTAGCGTTACCCTGATGGCCTACTAACCAACCCAGTCGTTACTGACTAACTAGCCATTACTATCTAAACAAGGCCAACTGTTGTGTTTCGGGGGCTATTATAATCTTAAAAAAATCGTACACCTGCATTTGCGATTGTGGTCCAATGCATAACTCGCAGATGTTTGATCACTAAATTACGTGTAACACCAGTGTTACTTGTATACACTTATTATGAGTGTTTGCTACAGACTTGTGGTGTAGCATGTCAGTTTTGAATGTTGATTATGTCTTACAAAGTTGTGGGAGAGGATTGAACTTGACACAACAGTATATGACAGCCATATACACGTATACATATGAGCACGTGGTTGATTTCCCACTTCAAATAAAGATTCTATTGTAGCACATTGTGTTTGCACTTCAGACAAAGTCCAGAAAGTTCTTGCATTGCATTTAATGTAAAAGATTTTGTTGTGAGTGTTGGTACTTCTTACTTCTGTACTCCTTATTCAACATATTTAGCGCAGCACGTATCAGGATTCCGAAGTTTCCTATTATAAGTTGCAGCTTCGCGCCACAGTGAAGAATACTTTGTTAAAGCTTTCAAATAATATGTATAATTCGGTAATATGAAAACCATTAGTCTCTGGTGTCCATGTTTCTATAAGTAGCATTTCATGTAGCGAGGGAAAAGATCCTAATTGACGATAAGCTGATTTGTTTCGCATACACATTTTCCACCCATTCTGTATGAGTCACATGTGTTATGGATGGATGTAGGCATACTGGTATCAAATCTGGGTAGGACTCAATAAAGAGAATTTTCCCCGAAGCACTTTGTAAGAGTTTGTATGGGTTCGTTTGTCAAGCCTCAGATGGAAGGAAATGTTGCTTCTACTTCACCATTATTTCATTGTTTTGAGCTTATCTCAGGCTTGCACTTAATTATATAAACAGAACATTGTCAACAGAATATTAGCAGTCATATACACAAATGAAAATAAAAAAAAACTCTAAATATATGCTTTGAATGTCCCTATTCTCAAGCTTGTTAGAATGTGTGTTAGCGAGGGTCACAGCAAAGAAGCTGAATGGACAGCTTTTTGCCAAAATGAGAGGCATGATGCGCCTTCTGAAACAAACTTGTATAAACAAGAGCCAAGATGAAGTCACTGATAAGGATGATATGCATGTCCTTAATGTAAACATCCAGTATTTTTTATAATGGCATTGTTGTTAAGCGTAAACCACACGGTATTTTGGTATAATAATGAATTCGGAATAACTCAGTGACAGCAACACCTTCTCAGTCAGCTTTATGATGGAGTTCCATTCAGGAGGATTACCTTAAAGTCTGCGCTCCTCAGTGCTTAAGTTCTCAATGTCATTTATACAAATACCTAAGATAAAAAAAACAAATACAGAAGAATTATGAACGGTGCGGATTTGAAAACGTCCTGTGTGTTTGCTTTCATGCATAAACCGGTAATGATAAACGATTGCCAACGATGAGTTCGGAAACGTATTTTGTACTCTTGGGGAAAAAAAAACACAAACAAGACATTTCTGGTATGTTTAAACTAGTAAGTGCTGTCATTACTGCCCTCGAGTTCACATCATGCCAAAAAGCCATCAAACGGAGACGTGTTCTGTCATCCATTAATGCTAGGCATTTCGGTTTGGCAAGCCCTTATTGACTTGTTCTAGCCCATCATCGTTTAATTAATATAGCGCATGTGCCAACCTCTCTACACTTTAGATGAAGCATGTCTGATTTTTAACCTGCTGCTTAAGTTTCATTAAAAATGATCAAACAGTGGTAAGAGCAAATGCAAATAAGATTCATGTAAAGGAAAAAAAAAACAGGTCTCAGAAAAAGATGAGACATTAGATACGATAGCTGTGTTTGTTCCTATTGGTTGCTTTCATTTTGCATTGACTTTGTCCAGCTGGGGGCTTAAATCACGGTTGTCTTTCTGTTGCTTGGAGCAGAGATTTTTTTGCGAAATGATGGTTTTTCTGGGTGCTAGCAATGTGTCATATAACCTGCTCAAAACAAGTTTGGAAGAATATTTAGTATGATTAACCTTCACTAACACTGAGACGTCTAACTCTTGTATCAGCAAAACAATGCTCATGAAGACATCTACCTATCGGGTTGATATGCAAGATTTTGAGTGGACTACACTCCAAGTCAAGTCAAGTTTATTTCTATAGCACTGACAGCTTTATAGAATTTAACAGTTAAGGTGAACGATGTGTATTTATCCCTGATGAACAGCCATGGCGACTGTGGCAAGGAAAAACTCCCATAGATGTTATGAGGAAGGAACTTTGAGAGGAACCAGACTCAAAAGGGGAACCCATCCTCATTTGGGTGATATCAAAAGTGTGATCATAAATCTTTAAAACAATACAGAAAAATGGAGAGTGAAAACTCACATGAACAGCTTTGAAAACTCCACTGAACAGCTTTAAACAGGAACACTGGACCTTAGGCCTCTTCACTTGAAATCTTTACACGAAATCTCTATGAGAAATGGGATATTTGCCCATAGTTTTAGCTTTAAATATTATTAACGATATATATATTATTAACTATTATTTTTTATACTTTACATAACAAAATCCTTTCCTCAAATATAGTAGCACAAACTCACGAGTTGTTTTGAATAATTGTTTATGAGTAGCATTGCAAAATTATTTTTATTATTTATTTATTTATTTTCAATTTGATAAATTGATATGTGCTCTTGGTTATTCTCGGATGAATCATTTCAGCACAGCTTCAGTTGCAGCTTGTTTTCTGTTCAGGTGACAATTTGGTCCAGCAAGTATATGAATTTCTCTTCTACAGTCAGTATTTTAGACTGCTAAAATTGTTCATTTGTTCATGCTTCTGCTTTAACTTTTACTAGGATTTGCTGAAAATGTGTATATATAATGTGATTTGTGTACACACTTCTATATTAACATTTGAATACACAAACGTAATACACCTCCATCAGCTCAAAAGTAAAAGCTGAGAGTTTGACCTGCATGTCTGTTCTTGTGGGCTGCATGTTTGGCAGAATCTGAATCTCAAGGCATTAAAGTGATCAAACATACCAGAGAATTTGTCCACATAAGACAGAAAGTAAGAGTGAACATAGAGCTTCTTTTTTTCCCCCTAAACTCAATGTATGGCAGCACGTTTAATTGATCAGTGTATATCACAGATTACCCTCATTTTCGGATCATTCTATTGTCAGTTAAGATAAACCAGACTAGGGACTTTCACCACCCAGACGTAATACCGCATGGAGTTAACGTTCAATCATGTTTGAGTTGAGCACTTCCGGCTTTAAAACACAAGCTCTGATCAAAGCGGAGTGTCATTCACATTTATTTTGATTCCACCCTCAATCCGAGGCTTGACAGTTGAACACATATTTTGCACCATATTTCACTAACCTACTTATTACATGAGTGATTTCTATTCACTTAGATTCACTGTGGGGAACTGACTGCCCTATTAATTGGTATTGCGCTTACCTTTGTCTTTCTTTCTTTAGCCAGTTTGGTTATTGTATAAGAGTCATGTCTCGGGGTCTGAGTTCATTTGGAGCATTCGCAAATGACTCCGATCGAGTCACTGAGTGCACTTTAAATTAGCTGAAACGAATCGAGTGTGAAAACACTCTCCATGTTCCAAGTGGTCTCAGATCAATGCCCACACAACAGATGAGCCCAAACCCCTTTAAAAACGACCCACAAGTGAACATTCGGGCTTCCTGTTGTGCTGTATTTCATTTGCGCATTGTTAAAACAAAGCGTTTCCAATCTATTAAACATTTTGCTTTACGGGTAAAGAAACCTGCGGGTTGCTGCACACACACACACATCCTAAGTTATGGAACGTAAATGAAGGAAACGCTTTTATGGGATGCACCAAAATATCGTATTCAGCAGTGTTGGCTGTGAACATGATTAATAGCCTAATTCAGGCACTAGTAGTTATAATAAAGAGCTTAAGCAGGTAGCTGTAAGAATATTACCATGTCAGTGACAGTAACAATATTTACTGTATATTACTGTATTTATATTATGTGGTGTATGCATGTAAATTGTCTACGCAAGTCACTAAACACTCACTAGCTCCACGGCATTAAGCATGAGCTGGTTTTGATGGTTCAGCAAATTCACAGCCAAATGATAGCATCATGTACAGCAACCATTTCGAATGACCGTAATTCAGTGGCACACAGGTTTTTCACCATAATGCAGGAGTTTTTGTATAAACAAGAAGATCTCGTCAATGCTAAAATAACCAGAAAGAGAACCGAGTCCCCTTTTGAAGCCATTTACTGTATGAACACTAACAGCACTGAGGTCCTTTGCAGCTTGGTCCCATTCAGGTCCAGGTATAAGGAATATCGCATTTTCGTATAATCGTATAATCCATTGGATTCTATTGTGCAGCTCCTTTCTAAAATAGGTTTAAAACGATTTATACCTATAAAAACTGTTAACATTTTGGCTTTTCTTCTTTTACAGAATGGAACAAAGAAGTCGTGGGATTTTATGCGAACTCATGACAGGTAAATGTTCACCCTTTCAGTCACCACAATCTGAAGTGTGTTAGAAAGCCTCTGTTTGAAGCTCCTCGGCCAAATGGCATATTTCTATAGCGTTTTCACATTATTTAATATTTTCCTAACAGCTTATCACCACGTTCGCACACGTGACTGGGCCGCACCCTGCTTTCTCTCTGTCTAGCCCAAAAAAACACTTTTTTCCTTTTAAGTAAGTTTGTTTACTTTTAAAGAGCGGTAATTCTCCATCACGGCCTCTTTTGCATCTGTGCATCAGGAAATGAGGGTTTTGGTTGGCTCTACTGGCCTCTTTAACCATGTTGTTTGATTTATAGAGCTGCCGCTTTTACTGTTGCGAATGTAAAGCGAGGCTTTTTATGCAAACCGTTTTGTTATAAAACGAGAGATAAGAAGCAGCAGCAGAAGCCTGGAATCTCTCACCTCGGTGCAAGAAGAGGAAGTTAGCTATTGCACTCCAGTATAGAGCTACCTTTCAGTCCTCCAGATGTGATAAACCGTTCAGTAATAAAACTGTGATACTGGTTCCCACAAAAAAAAAAAAAAGAGCCCTCTAATCCAATACTACCCTGTAGTCTGCCTTGGGCAATTTAACAGGTTACTTGCTACCCGATATCATGGTGGTTTTCTTATTGGTTTTATATCTATTTAGTTATTTCTCAAAGTTAAGCTAAACTCCTCTGTGGACAGAGCTGACAGACATATTTTCATAAGAAAAGCTGAGGAGTTTTGTTTATTCAAGGAAACACAGGAGGGCAGCATAAATTGCGGATTCGAGGGTATTCACTTATAATAGAAAGTGATTGATCACTTCTTCAGGCTCAGGGATTAGCCTAGGGACGGCATTGACGATTAATAAAGAAAAATACAGACACTGTCTGTGAGAGGAGGCTGAAAGAACCAACTCGGAGATGCAGGACCACCTGGGTGAATAGAACACAATATTATTTCAATATCACTTTTTTAAAATCCAGATTGTCCCCAAACAGCTTTACAGAATCTTCAGTAAGGACGTTTTTGAATAAACATATTCATATGTTGAATGTGTTTGTGTTTTTCATTCGTACACAGATCAAAATGTCCCCAAGATTTAGTTTAGGTTGGAGAAACTCGACTCCAGGAGTCAGTGGCATTGAGCTGGTGATTTGTTTGAGAAAGAGTGCAAATAAAAATGCTGTTTTGGTGTAGTAACTGTGTATGCACCATTCTTAGGTTGCTTTTGTGACAGTTTTATGACTGTTGCGTTTTGCCATTTGGTCATCCGGTGCATTGTTTTGCTGCACTGTTTGGTCTGTCGATCTTTTGGTTGATACGAGTTTTGCGAGAAAAAACGTCGGGTGGAGGGGTCGAAGTGGAGATGCAGCAATTGAAAGGTAAAGCCATTAAGAGTAGCATCTGTTCAGGTCATTAGTGCCCCTGCTCCAGTCCTTTGTGAACACTCTGCTGGTCCTTGGAGCTAAGAAGCCCAGAGAATTGGTGTCAATTGTCCTTGAGCCTTGAGGGATGAGAGCGAGGGGGATCTTCAGATCTACTTGCTTATGTAAATGCAAGGGCACTAGGAGGATCAGATAACTCGACCAATATAAGCACATCTTAAACTGTCACTCGGCCTCATCTCTCTTCCATTCATCTCATGCCACAAAAGTGAAAGAGTGCTAACAGAGGACAGGTTTAACGATGTGTAAAATCTCCTGCGTGCCTCCGTGGCAGCATTTTTCCCGCCTGCCAAGTGCAGCAGCGTGGTGTGGGATGCTGGAACTTGCCGGGACGCGCCGGTGCACTGACCCAGCAGATGCGCAGTCACTGCAGGTCAGCAGAGCCCAAGCTCTCTCAAGAGACAGAGGGAGGGAGTCATGGGTGCAGGAACAGCATGTCTCGCTGCTTAGGGAAGGGACTGGAGGGTGAAGAAATGGTCAAGAGAGAGAGAGAGAGAGAGAGAGAGTGTGTGTGTGTGTGTGTGTGGGGGGGGGGTGGCTCTTAAAATGGAATCTGGCCCTCTTGATCAGGAGTACAAATGATTCATGGTGTCTCCAGATAATAGGCATTCCTCCCATACTCTTTAATTGTGCATGTCTGCATGCGTGTATGTGCTTGTTCTTGGGCAGCCTACATATTCTGAACTGTTGCTTCTGGTCTCCAGAGAGCACGTATTCAGGGGTGAAGTCCGTCTGTGTGTCTGCACGCTTCCTCGAAGTAGCCAGGCGGAATGGTAATATCCAACTCTGATTTCACTCTGGGAAAATCAGGATAGGGCTTCCTGTTTCTATAGACGCTTATCCGGTTTCCCAACAGGGTGTACAGGAATCGGTCTCTTCACAGCCTTCAAAACAAATGCGCGCACACACCTAACCCGTCCAGTCATGGCTCACCTAACTTCTCAACAGCCTTCTCAAGAAGAGAAGTGGCCCTTAGGCCTATCCTCGAGCAGCTGGACATCCTGGATGGGCAGAATAAATGGTGCTTATGGGAGAGTAGTTGCTTTGGATGGATGGAAAGATGGATGGATGGATGACCTCTTGCTCCACAGAGTGATTAGTTTGCTCCCGGTTCACCAACAAAAGTCTGGCTCTCCCAGCATGCTTTGCTGGATTTCCTTTCTTAGCTTTCTAAAATCCTATTATCCTGAGATTCCTTAGATGCAGGTATTTATTCCCTTCTTTCTAAAGTATTAGCCTCTGTCCAAGACCTAGAGTGAGGAAGCAGGACAATAGGCAAAGGGTTAATCCCGTGTGAACATGTGGGCTTGACAGAGAAAGGCTCAGGCGTATAAACACTGCCTCTTTTTCCTTCCAAAAAACCACCGTATAAACTTGTGATAGATGTGCTGTTGATAAAATGTCGGTCAGAGCTTGAGCCTTCATCTTCTCTGATAGATCTTCCACTCAAACTGGGCCTCTTCCTATGCTGCGTAGATCCTCGTGAGACTTCCACGCTCGCTTTTATTTTTCTAATACGCTTCAGTCTGATTACCTTGCCCAGTTTTCTTTTGAGTCAGGTCAGGTGCTGAACATGCTTTCGCCCTGAAGAGCATTTGATTTGCTTTCACTAGAACAATTGATCATTGTTGCTTTCATTACACTTGTTCATCACGTAAGACGTTTAATGTGTTCTGTGTATTTTTTCTCACCCCTCCTTTCTTTTTGTCTCTGTTCAGTGTCTCTGTGCTGATCTTCAATACCACTTCTCATTGCTTCATCCTGGTCAAGCAGTTCCGCCCAGGTAAAAAAAAAAAGCAGCACTAAAACACATCTTTAATCTTCTAAATAAAAACAAAAACATCATTCTGACTTTAGAACTTACACATTCTACCTATGAACAGTAAAAGCATGTTTCGAATGAACTGCTTTTTCATTCATAGACAGTTTGCAATCCTCTGTAATATGTCAGGCAAAAGGTCAGAGTAATAAAGCCATCTGTGAAGGATCGCGTCTACATTTCAATGCTGAAGGGGAGACTCGAGTCAAGGGTGCTAAGCTCCTCCCACTTTTTAAAGAGGCGGAATCAGTATCGTGTTGGTTAAGATCTACCACTAGCACTTGTAGCTTCATCTGCGATTGTCACAGCCGTGAAAAGTCATACAGGAGTCTCTATGCTCCTTCCAAACCTCGATGAGCGTGTTACCTAATGTCTTGCATAACAGTCAGAATTATTGGCACCCTACATAAACATGAAAATAACTATTTGTGAGGTGTCATCAAAACGTTCCGAGAATAACGGTGCCAACTGGTTCTATTGTAACCACGTGCGTTACCACGTCTGCGATTTCATCATGCAAACGTGAAATTGTGCATGAAACTGGTCAAATCCGCCACACAGATCCTTGCCATGATACACGTTCAACATAGAACGTCACGGGAAGGCGAGGAGAGATCAGGAAGACGAGCTCGACCCCAAAAAAAGTGTCGAAACTTTCAGCAACTTGTGCACGATAATCCACGTGATCCGCACGCACCCAGATTAGGCTTCGCCCTGTTCTCGAAGAAGATGATTCACCTCAAAGGTCAAAGGTTTCCGTTGTTGAATCACAGAAGGTGCTTGACACGCTTCGAAAAGAAGACTTCCGGGACACAATCCAGAAGTGGAAGGAACGCTGGGAGCGAAGTATTTTGAAGGTGATGGTAATGTAAATGTAGATAAATAAAATAGATTCTTCTAAACAGAGCAAGTCGCAAAACTTTTGATACCACCTGGTATAATTGTTAATGCAAATTTTTTATTTCATATCAAAGAAATAACATTCTAATATTTTTGGCATCTTCTTTTAAAGCAAATTGGCGCAAACCCTAAACCTTTTTCCACAAAAAAGGTATCGACTTCTCTGATTAAACGTCACCTCCTAAATCCATCGCGTTGGGTTCGTTACTAAGCGAGTCAGAGTTCAGGCCATGAGGAGCCACCTGGCAGCATCAGTTATCCATCTTTTTATAACTGTTTGCTGAAGGTGGTGCTGTACACCCCCAACGTTAGGCTAATTAACCTGGCAAACAATTAACTCTTGCTTTATTTCTTTTTTCCCTATTTTGTTGCAAGGAAACAAAAATGACCGCAATTTGTATTGATTTCAATGAGATTTGATTGAATTAAAAAATGTCTGCATTAAAGTAGACCCTGATGCGGTTGCGTGTACACTAGAGTTCACGGCGCTCTCTGCCATGTATGAAAGGACTTTGGAAACAATGGTTCTCTTGTAATGGAATATTTTTTACAACTCACAAATAGTCATTCGAGTGAAGAGGTTGCGCCACAGTACGTGGGGCCGTGGCCCTGAGCCGTGCCGCTCCACTATTGTTCTTCACGTGCTAACCAGGGACGGCGCCCTTCTCCTCAGAATGAAAGGAAGGTCTTGCATTGAATGGGACTTCTCCTTATTCACTTCTTTCTCCTCATGTTTTGAACAATGCATGGAGAAAAGGCTGTTTTTTTTTGTGTAAGCCAATAATGTTGGAACAAAGCCTCTTAAACTTGATTGTATGTATATTTTTGGAATTGGTAAAGGAGGTAGTCACACAAAATTCAACAAATTTGAAACTTTCTGTATGTATGTATGTTTTCACACCAATATTGAAAAAAAGGAAACTGTGGTGTAACGGAGGTTAAAGCCGGATTAAAAGCTTAAGGTCCGCTTGCATTATCACATCTTTTTACTTCATACTGCTCCCTGACAATATATAACATGTTCTATATTCGCTCTGCAGCTGTGTACATGTGCGAGTGGGAACGAATGAAACCTGCAAACGCTGACCAACAAGGAGAGCAGGGAGTTGAGGGCCATGCCGCGGCAGCCCCAGAGGAGGAGCAGGAGGGTAACGAGAACGGCAGCCGTCCTCACCAACCCCCGGCTTCAGCAGGCGTGACGTATGAGCTTTGCGCAGGCATCGTAGACAAGCCGCATCTCTCCCTGGAGGAGATCGCCTGCCAGGAAGTGCTGGAGGAGTGTGGTTATGAAGTTCCTGTCTCCAAGCTAAGGAGGATCACATCCTACAGGTGCGGATGCACGTTTTTAACACGTGCAGGTGTTTAATTTGTGTACACCTCGACATTTGGCTGGATGTGGTGCAGGGAGCTAAATGGCAACTGTAAAGCAGCAGTCAAAATAAAGCATTTGCTCTGAATTTAGTTTATAACATCTAAAATTAATAAAAGCGTTCATTTAAACAGGCAAGTAGAAACATTTGATCTGAAAACACTAGTAAACTAATACACAGTCGTTTAAAGTCGACGAATCTTCGTTTTATTCCTTTTAAACAATGTGAACATAAAAAAACTATATTTATAAAAATATTATACACCATACTTTTTATAGGATTGTAGCTACATTTAGTGGTGACGTCAACATCAGCCCCTCATGTTTGCTTAAAGGTAATAAGACAAAAACAATGTAGCTGGTTTCTGCGAAGTCTTTTATCTTTAGACTTTTTGTGTGGGGAAAAAAAAAGTTACATCTGCATTCTTTCCTTAAAAGTAATAGAAATGTTTCTTTCAAATAAAAGTTCACGTTATCAACATGTATACTCTTTATTCGTTTACATGTTCTTAGTCCATGTATTATTACTCTTACCATACAAGCTCCTGAGATAAATACTGATAGAGAACTAGGACTAGTGCGTTAATTTAACCCTTGCAGTTGAACCGTTGTGTCAGACGTGCTGTTATAGCAAATAACAGCAAATTCAGCACCCCGGGATTAATCAGATTTGTGAAATGAACAGTGCTGCGCCTGAATATTAATAATTATGTCCCTGCAGTAGACCTCTAATGTTTATAATTATATGTGTGGAGAGAAATAAAAGTAGTGTAGCATGTCGCTCCAGAGACACACCTATGCGCTGGCCCGTCTGAGTTAAAGATCTAATACAACCTATAATCAGAGAAAACCCATTTATTATTCGTTTTTTGTGATCTATTGTGTTCTCAGATTTGACAGAAAACGTTTCGCATCAAACGTAACGGATGTCTTAGGCTTAATAGTGCTGTAAGAACTCTACTTGATGTTGTGCTCCCTCAGTAATCCTGCAGTATTAGCACTTCACAGAGCCATTATGTGAATGAAAATAGGTGAGTTGTGGGGTTAAACACACCTCTGAAACACTGTCTAGAGCAGCAGGAAGAGACATTGTTCTTATCAGCCTTGGACGAGGAGACGGTCATAAACCCTTACCGTCTCACATCTGTGCATGTGTGTGCGGGAGAGAAGGAGCGTACACACCTGCTTATTGCCTCTGATGATTACCCTCACCCACCCAGTTCTAATCCAGTGTGTCATTACATGGAGTCACAAACACTCCCTCAGACCAACATGCTATCATAAACACACTATAGCACAGATACACATAAACACACTCACACACAGGCCCAACACCTGCTGTTTGGGTCATCATGAGCATCTGCATGCCCAATGCAACACCTGCCATGTGTATTCAGGGGCAGTTCAGAATATACAGAAAGAATCAACCGATTTCATTACGCAATATTTTATTAAGGAAAAGTAATACGAAAACTCCAGCCAAGTCACAAGTATTATACTCACAATCAACTTAGATAACTCCTCTTTTAAATGGTCACTGACTTATTCCATGAAGAAACCGATCCTTCTAATAGGTTCTGTAACCACTGAACCCAGTCTAATGACTCGATTGAAATAAAATCTGACCATTAAATTGCACAGAGAAATCATAATGATGGCTCTGAATGTTTTTCCTTGGGTAGCTTTAGGATTGCAGTTAATAAGAATGAATTGCAGTCCTGTCTTTTCATTGAACAGATCAAAACTTCTGTTTGATATGATGTACTTTCATTTATAACAGTACCAAATTCAGAAATGACTGATTGTATTTTTCTCTTGGATTCCAGTAACAGAATGAGAAATGACTTTCTATTATTTATTCCTGAACTTTTCAAAGATAAATTACATTGAGCCCCAATTGAAATCACAACCAGTGATCTAGATTCTTACCTCAACTAGTGGTGGTTTTGGAAATAGTATTTTATCAGTGCTAGGATTTCAATTCAACTGCTACAATAGAACATTGAACTATCAAAAAAATATAGATTTGATTCTTTTTGAAATAATTTCTATTTCATTAGTCCTCTTCTGGAGAATATTAGCATTAATGTTGAATAAGTTTTAGAAAATGCTTGTAGAGGGATATTTCTTTCCCTTTACATATTTTCTTGCGTGTGCCTAGCAATGCTTTGCTACAAATTAGACTACAGGATTTTAATCACAGTTGAATTCCAAAGAAAGTTATATGATATACAGGAAGCAGCAGTAAAGGCATAGAATCTGTCTTGTCTTGTTTTGGGTCTTGTCTTCCTGTCTCAATAGGTTACCATGTCCCCCATACCCTCATGTAACAGTACTCAATATGTGCTTTTAAACAGTACCATCTACATGGCAATGATATAAGATTTTACATGTGCAGGCTTTTACAAGCCTGTCTGTTTGATTCAGGCTTCAATTTTGGGATTTATTTTTTATTTTTTTTTACTTATCTTCAAAACGTATTTTGGGATGTTTAGAGAAGTGTATACGGGCGGAGAATTTTCTCGAGTTTGCTCTCCCTGGATTGGTCGCTCTGAGCTATAAACCAAACTGTGAAATTCTATTGGAATGTTAATCAATTCAGTGTTGTGTTTTGCAACCTCAACCCACACATTCTGATCGGATTTAACTCGGATAAGAAGGCGTGTTCCATGTGTCAAAGCGTAATCGTGTACTCTTATTCGTTGGTACAAAGCAGAATTTTTATTTTTATTTTTTATCTTTCATGTTTTCTAAGCGATTTAGAAATATGATTTCAGGAAGAGGAAGAGCTAAGGAAGTGTTTTTCCAGTCTCAGCATTTCTCAAATACCTTCTGGGCTCCTATCATAAAGGCCCCTGGGAGATTTCCATAGTGAAATCTCCTTGACAGAGTCTCAGGTGAGGCAACACTTCAGGCACAGCCTTGTTTCTCACCACCATCTGTGGTCTTTAAGGACAAACAGGGTTGACTCCATCATTCCATAAAAGAACACATCGATGGGAATATCTGTTCAGATGGAAGAGCTTCAGGAGGGTTTCCACTTTGACAGACGATAACAAACAACCACTCCAGTTCTTATTTATCAGATACATTAAAAGGCTATAAGAGCATTTATTTATGTAACACTGGTCCTAAGAAGTGTCCATGTTCTTCCTGAGATTTCTTCTTGTGGTGTAGATACCTCCTAAAAACACAAATAATACCCCTGTTTATATGGTTCCTACAATGGACATTTTTCATTCCATTCTGTTTTATTCACAACTTTTTTGTACAATTTAATAAAATTTTATCAAGTTTAGTTATACCTACTGTTATTATATCTATTAGCATGCTAGGTCATAATGGCATGCTAAATGGCATGCTAAGTAGCTATTAGACGATGATAGAAAAAAAATATATATAATATACAGTGAGGAAAATAAGTATTTGAACACCCTGCTATTTTGCAAGTTCTCCCACTTAGAAATCATGGCAGGGTCTGAAATTGTCATTGTAGGTGCATGTTCACTGTGAGAGACATAATCTAAAAAAAAAATCCAGAAATTACAATGTATGATTTTTTAACTATTTATTTGTATGATACAGCTGCAAATAAGTATTTGAACACCTGAGAAAGTCAATGTTAATATTTGGTACAGTAGCCTTTGTTTGCAATTACAGAGGTCAAACGTTTCCTGTAGTTTTTCACCAGGTTTGCACACACTGCAGGAGGGATTTTGGCCCACTCCTCCACACAGATCTTCTCTAGATCAGTCAGGTTTCTGGCCTGTCGCTGAGAAACACGGAGTTTAAACTCCCTCCAAAGATTCTCTATTGGGTTTAGGTCTGGAGACTGGTTAGGCCACGCCAGAACCTTGATATGCTTCTTACAGAGCCACTCCTTGGTTATCCTGGCTGTGTGCTTCGGGTCATTGTCATGTTGGAAGACCCAGCCTCGACCCATCTTCAATGCTCTAACTGAGGGAAGGAGGTTGTTCCCCAAAATCTCGCAATACATGGCCCCGGTCATCCTCTCCTTAATACAGTGCAGTCGCCCTGTCCCATGTGCAGAAAAACACCCCCAAAGCATGATGCTACCACTCCCATGCTTCACAGTAGGGATGGTGTTCTTGGGATGGTACTCATCATTCTTCTTCCTCCAAACACATTTAGTGGATTTATGACCCAAAAGTTCTATTTTGGTCTCATCTGACCACATGACTTTCTCCCATGACTCCTCTGGATCATCCAAATGGTCATTGGCAAACTTAAGACGTGCCTGGACATGTGCTGGTTTAAGCAGGGGAACCTTCCGTGCCATGCATGATTTCAAACCATGACGTCTTAGTGTATTACCAACAGTAACCTTGGAAACGGTGGTCCCAGCTCTTTTCAGGTCATTGACCAGCTCCTCCCGTGTAGTTCTGGGCTGATTTCTCACCTTCCTTAGGATCATTGAGACCCCACGAGGTGAGATCTTGCATGGAGCCCCAGTCCGAGGGAGATTAACAGTCATGTTTAGCTTCTTCCATTTTCTAATGATTGCTCCAACAGTGGACCTTTTTTCACCAAGCTGCTTGGCAATTTCCCCGTAGCCCTTTCCAGCCTTGTGGAGGTGTACAATTTTGTCTCTAGTGTCTTTGGACAGCTCTTTGGTCTTGGCCATGTTAGTAGTTGGATTCTTACTGATTGTATGGGGTGGACAGGTGTCTTTATGCAGCTAATTTAGGATAATAAATGTAGTGGAGGTGGACATTTTAAAGGCAGACTAACAGGTCTTTGAGGGTCAGAATTCTAGCTGATAGACAGGTGTTCAAATACTTATTTGCAGCTGTATCATACAAATATATAGTTTAAAAATCATATATTGTGATTTCTGAATATTTTTTTTTTTAGATTATGTCTCTCACAGTGGACATGCACCTACGATGACAATTTCAGACCCCTCCATGATTTCTAAGTGGGAGAACTTGCAAAATAGCAGAGTGTTCAAATACTTATTTTCCTCACTGTGTATATATATATTTATTTTTTTATTTTTTTAATAATTTTTTATCAGATTTGGTTTGCTCCCAAGGTTGCATCTCTGTTTTGTGCTGCAAGTTGCCACTCTTGATTTATTGAAGAGAAAGATGCCAAGGGTATTTTACAAACTGTAGTTGCTAAACAGGAGTATGAAAACCATGTAAACTTCTGAACTTTATTGCAAACCACACATGAAAGCGGAGCATCCAAAGCTGCTGCTTTAATCTGGTCATATTCTAGTTTGATGTAAGAAATCACTGAATTAAGTATGCTTGCATCAGTGATCGCAAAGTCCTAAAAGTCACACTCTACCTCTGTTTGCTTATTCTAACAACCTAAACACAAAGACAATAAGCATGGTGTGGTGCAAGTACAAATTGCCATAATTTCCATGTATTTCTGTGACACCTGGCAATTCCCTAAAACTACTATGTGCCCCACAGGTCAGGAGTGGGCGTTATGGGAGCCAAGCAGACCATGTTCTATGCAGAGGTGTCAGAAGAGAACCACGTCGGCGAGGGTGGTGGACAACCTGAAGAAGGGGAGCTGATCGAGGTGGTGAAAGTGCCCCTGCACGAGGCCATGACTTTCGCTTATGATGAGAGCATCCCCAAAACCATGGGCGTCATTTTCAGCTTTATGTGGTTTCATAGCAACATGGCACCTAAGTATAAAATCTCCACCAATGTGTAACGGATGATTAGCTACAGTTTCTTCCGACCTTCTCAAGCACACTGTATGTAACTTTGTATTACTTTGTGTTCCTGTTGAATTAAATACTGTGTTTTTACTTGCTTTCCTCTTTCCCTATTTCAGACTTTGCCTCAAATGTTAGCCATAATTCCTTCTTGGTAGTAGATGAGTCCCAGAACACAACAAAATGGTACAAGTTTGTTGAAATGAAATGCTTTTAATGAGTCAGTTACTATTATAATTAGTTTTTTTTTTTTTGTTTTTTTTTTTAAATGCTCTTTAGAAATTTCATGGCTGGTAAAAATTCACAAGTTTGAAGATGAAGGTAGAAGAAGAAGTTACAATAGCATAGCTAATGGGCAGCTACCACACTTGTCTTTTACATGTGCAAAGACTAGCCAAGAATTTGCAGACATCTCAGGTCTAATACAAACTAAGAAGCATTCAGGGTTAGAGACGATGCTCTTTTAGCGCTTTTTAACATCAAGCTGGCATGAGTTTAAAATTGGGTTGGAAAAAAAACAACAACGGTTTCTTCATTTGTTAAGGTGCAAAAAAAATGTAATAATCTGTGTGCACAATTCAAACTATCCCACGTTTATAAGGCTTTTATTGATTTTGACATGTCATTCAGATATCTATACACTATACAGATATACACTACTGGAGCACTCTAATAGTTGCAATAATGGAAATTGTATAGTAGAGCATGAAGTAATTCAGAATGATTAGGAATAACACCTTTGTGGGGGGTTTTGAGTTGGAAAATGCACATTAAATTATACAGTGTCATATCTATAGACATTTTCCCAGGAACATTCTCGTCGGGTAGCAACGCAGTGATTGGGCATCTTTCTTTATATCCAACATGAAGTCATTTTGTAACAAGCTTATTCTAGAGTAATAAAGATTTATTCAGAGCACAGTATACGATTTACAATGACATTCTACCTGTCTCTTCAATCATGACAACTTACATTGTGATTGTCCTTACTAATTAATACTTGAAGGCCATACGTAGTGTTTCTGGTATTTTGCACATGCTATATCCGAGGTTTCTCTTGTAATCAATTTAATCTGATTGGTTATTTTAATGTTTATATTGTTATTGCCTCACCTGTGATGATGATATTTATACTCAGCTATGCCTATTTTGGTACATAATCTGGGACAAAAAAAACAAAGGTCATAAGCCATTTAACACTGCTATCGTCTATTTGACTGTTTTCGGCTATTTTAGATACTTAGATATAAATACTTCAGATACTGGATGGGTGTGAATTACTTGATTATATTTAATAGATATATTTAAACAGTGAGTGTTTGGTTCTTTATGTTGCAACAAATACAAGTAAGCCATTTGAACATGTGACGTATGAATAATAATTAAAAAAAAAGTGCATACCTGTAGTTAGATATGCTGTGTAAGATTTTATTAGGGTTTTGTATATTTCAACATTTTTATCAATACCTTTTGCTTTTGACTGAATTTCTTTGCAATAAAATTTAAATGGACAAAAAAATTTAATAAACACAAAGTGGCAATTTAAGAATGCATAGTAGACCTTTAATCAAGCTTCCGAATGATAATCACAATATCAACCTCGATTAAACATTAGTAATAAATATTACCGTACACAAAGAAAACAACGAATGCATGTGGATGAAAAGCTCAAGTAGTGTTCTGGAAAGCATAGTCGTGCTTTTTTTGATTCTATCCTGTTTTTATGTGTATTGATCGTTTCCTAAACGCTTTTACTTGGGAGCATAAAACCGTATCCTACTAATCATGTACAGCGGTGATTCTTACGACTTGATATTAATATTAGTCATCGAAAGTGTTTACATGAAAATTGGATTTTTTTTTTGGATGTTGGATAGTTTTTCCATTAATTGTATTCTATGCATTAAATTGATGTATTGTGATGTCTTGCATGTGCTCCATGTGTATATTAATCTGGATTAAGTGTACATAAATAAAGATGGATTAAAACGTATCTGTGCGTTGCTTGCAATCCGTCAATGCACCTGTTATCCGTCTTTTGTGTTTGATTCAGTGACTCGTCACCCGGAAGTTTTTAAGGACGTGATGACAATGTGAAAGTGAAGATCTGCTGACGTGTGCCTGTTGTCTTAATTTAAACCGGGCCAATTTGTCAGGTCCCCATCCTCTAGCATGGCTGTTCCCGAACGCTCTCAGTCGGACCTCTGAGAGAGAGCGAGTCGTCAAGGTGATGTTTGTGTTCAGCCCTTTTTCGATTAGGCGCAGTGGTAATCATTAGACTGTGTTACTGACGGATGTCCAAAGCAAAGGATTGTGGGGGTGGGACAGGTGGTTGGGGAGAAGGGACAAATAATAGCATCGAGTAACTAAGTACAAGTACCACGGCTTTGCTATAGCAACAGCACGGCACAAAACAAGTCACACAATGAGTGTGCATGAGGGAGGGCAAAGGAGCACTTAACCATGTCTCCTATGCCTACTTGATTTATTTTCCACTTTGCTGAGTGTCCTTGGTCTTTAACTTGGACTATTATTTACTATGTATACACAAATTTTGTCAGGGCCATTTAGTCATTGTTTGTTGAGAAATTTGATGTTTATTATGTTAGACGTGAGGCTAAAAGTAAACTCCTGTCCTGATTAGCTTAATGAGTCTCAATGGTTAGGGAAAGAAACCTAATATTTTTATGTAAATGTTGCCCATACTTGAATAGCTTGGATCCTTTTCATAAAGGAAGCCTGTATTCATAGTTGGCTGTCGTTTCTTATTGGTATACGAATAGTAGATGCTCAAGTCGCCATTAAGTGGATGTGTAACTACTATGGAAGGTTGAAGTACTTAATCTGCCCTGCTATTTGAGTTCTTTCCCATTACCTATTTGATCTTTTTTGTTTTTTATGACCTTTGTTTGGTAAGTATGGGATAGTAGAATTTCTAGTTGGCCTTAAAGTGACAGTAACATGCCAATACCAGTCTGTTTTTGCACAGGCTTTGCCTGAAAACTCTGATTGGTCATCAGCGACCATCAGCCATGCATTAGTAATGCCTATAGCTCCACAGACACACATTTAATTTGTGCCTTACTGACTGAAAAAGTGAAGACTTATGCCTCTGGATCAGTAAATCAAACTATTTATTGGCACACTTTAGTTAGTCTGTAGAAAGTCTTTTACTTTTATGTTAATAGCTACATATCCTGAGGGAGTCGTGTAATAGCAGAAGCTTGGCTGTGCACTTTAGCTTTTTTTCAAGCAACTATTTTTCCTTCTTTCCTTCAAAGTAGAAAACTTGTCAATGGATACAGTGCTTTATATGTATAAGTATATCTATAAATAAAAAAAAATAATAATAAAAAAAAAATATATATATATATATATGTATATGTAAAGAAATGCTATTGCTGGTAGTGCCTTATTTCATTTAACACCTGGTACACGATAGCACCGTTGTTATTCGTTGTTAGGAACTGCTGAATCAATGGCGTTTCGTAACGCGTTTTGAGGCATATGAGGCACGCTTTGCTGTCAGAGTGAATATACATTTGCTTTAGATTATCTGAAACCTGTTATACTTGGGCTGAAGGATGAGTAAATAATACTAGCATAGATCCAGATGCTGATGGAAAGAAGCTTGTAATTGTAAGGTACGATTTTGTGAAGGTAAGATCTTTTCACTAGGAGGTGGAGCGAGTTTATTCCAGTGAAACCCAATGCTGATGGGATGTCAGGGCATTCTGCCAGAAAAGAATTCTTGTAAACTGCATAATACCACCCAAGTGACACAGGACTGCTCTACCTGCTTATTATTTTTTCGTATAATAGTTAGAGGATGGTCTATCTGCCGACCGCTGCTCACGCTTTGAACTGATATATATCTGATATGAATTCGAGCTTATTCATCATTCATGGCCTTAACTACTTACTTCATAAGGCTATTCTTGGCTATATCCTATCATGCACTGCCACTCCTTGTGAGCTAACTCTGTCTGGATGCCAAATCCTTGTGGTGAAGACTGACTAATACATGGATGCTCTCTGAAGGATAGATTTCTCTTCAGCTATTACATCAGGCACAGAAGGATGATTCCTTGGAAGAGACTGATATTTATCTATCCTGACATATAAGCACCTGCATTCCACAAAAAAGTCTAAACCCCAAATAGTGCTGCTTGGAGGACTTGTTGCCAGGGAACTAGGTGGTAGCAGGTCATAACACACCCCCACACAATCTTGTTCAAAAAGATGCACATCTTCCTGGCTGCTTTTATGTCAATAAAATAAACATATGCTGACCTTCAGCAACCTTCAGGACAAATGCATTGATCTCACCCTGCTGTTAAAGTACAGGCATAAATCTTTAAGGTTTACATTAAAGGTATAGTCCCCATTCCCATTGACTCTGTAACATGGAATATATTCAAACTATACTAGAACGCAATTTAAATTTTTTCTTTTTTTTATTTAATGGGACGGTCCAGTTATTTAAACCGATCTACCCATCACTTATTTTAAGACACACACAATAAGTTGTATATAGTGCTTTCCTCTGAGTGTTGACATCTTTAAACTCATGCATGTAGAACAGGGCAAAAAGCATTTTCCTCCAAGTGTTTTACGCTGCCTGTAATGCAGCATCAGTTATAAAACAATATGTGGTTGGTTGGCTTCACATGTCTCAGAAGAAGTATGTTAACCTCCCCCCCCCTACTTGGCTGGTAACTGTTGTATGATATATGAGTCGGGAAGTGGGTGGGAATTGGCAGGTGACCAAATTGTGTAGGAAAAATAGGGAAAATCATTGTTTTTTTTTTTTAACTGGCGTGAAGTTGTGTGTGACTTCCCGCTCTGAAGAATCTTGGGGAGTAATTGTTAGATAATAGGACTGAAATGGGGCAGCAGTCAATACAGAAACTTCAGCACGAAAAAAAACGGTTAAATAGAAGAAGTTAAATAGGAAGAAAAGGCAGAGCTTCAGACATGGCCTTTCCCCCCAATTTTTTATTTAAATTATTATTTAATTATTTAAATTATTACACAGCTCTATTAACATAAATTGTTGACTAATATGCTGGGTGATACGCGGTTACTCTTAATCGGTAAGATGACTGGGAAAAAAAAAAAGGGATGACTATAACATCTACAAAGTTGTGACATTGCTGACAGGTCCTGGCATTCGAACCTGCCTCATCAGAAACATTTGTGCTCACTGAATCATGAAGAGGGTATATACTGTAAGATACTGTTATTATACATGTCAGTCAAGAAGACGCTTACTGTCTGGAGGCTGAAGGCCACGGGTTCAAAGCATCTGTTTGTGCTAATTCCTGCTTAACTCTTCTTATAACTCCTTAAAATCGATTCAAGCATTGCTAACAATATATACAATACTGCAAGTAAACACGTAAAATAAAAAAATGGCTAATAAATAGTTCTGAGCCATGCTTGCATTGCCAGGAGCACAGGTTCTACCAGAGGTTGCTGAGGAGCTTTATGTGTAATCTGACACATGGACCACTTACAGCTTGGCCATTGTGCATCAGCGTGAGAGGCCATCTGTGCGGCTGGCTATGGGCGGCCGCCCCCTTTCTCCCGGCACTCCCAGGTGTGACCGACCCTTTGAAGTGCACTGAGCATTGTGCCCACCGCTGGAGTTGTGACCCGCAGACAAAAAGAGGGAGGACACCTAATATGATTCCACCACACTGTCCATCTGTATGCAAATGAAAGCACGGTGCCTACATGGGGAGAGAGGAACCTGAACCAACTGCCCATTCGCTGTCCTGCAGACCTTCTGCATTGGAAACAAGAGGTCTATCTGAGTGGCTGCTCTGCTAATCATGGTCAGATGGTGAATATGAGCTATGGTGATGTGATCTTTGGGCAGTTCTTCATATACAGAATAATGAGCTCCATTTTTATATCCCAACACAACCTGTTCACAATTGATTGATTCCTTCTATCCAAACTGGCTCAAAAAAAATACGATGACTCCAACTATTGTAGAAATACTCCAGAAGATTAACCAGGTTCTAATTTAGAGTGGGATTAAGATCTTACTTTGAGAACACATGGTCCTCTTTGCTTATCTGCAGATATTTATGAGGATTTACAAACCACTCTTGCCTACGCCAGTGCAGCACTTCTCCACGGGGGCAACCTCTCCATTTTAACTCTTGAGTCTTAGGATTACGAGCTGAAAGTGCTGATTCTCTGGTGTTTTTCATGCGCCCTTATGCCCTTTGACTTACTGAACTCTCTCTGAACCACAGGACGGATGATGAGCTTTGAAATGGGTTTGTATAAAAAAAAATTCAAAAAAACAAGCCAAGCAGGCAGGAGAGTCTGTAGTAGGATATCCTGGATGAGTGCACAGGATTGGTGTAGGACAGCCATAACATGTGGAGTTTCATACATGCTCTTTAGAAGAGTGGCTTCTTGGGTCGGATTTTGAGGTCATCCACAGGACGGACATCCTTTCTGACTAAGATTAGCTGCGTTCCGTGTGTGACGGTAAAAATACCATCTTAAAGGGTTGTCAAGTCTACAAGTGTAGATGTTATGACTGTGTGGTTTGCACGCAATTTAACAGAACAAAATGGCCCAGAGATAAAAGTTAGATGGATGTCTCCACATATATCTACATATATAAACTACAAATGAGTACTATTCTTCTGCTAAGCATTGTAAATGTATCCTTAGAGAAAATACAGAATTATGGAAAATTTGAGACGATATCTAGTGAAATGAATGCATTAATGGTGTGATGAGCTCTGCAGGATACCAATTCAACTTAACAGTAAGGTGATCAAATAAAAGATTTCTCATTCACTCAGAAAAAATATAAACCAAATGGTATATAGCGTATCTCTGTCTCTATCATTTCAGTGAGCTTCATGAGATAGAAGCAGTGTGCCTTGATTGGCATCACAATTCTTTTGCATATACAAGACTTCTGTTTCACATCAAGTATTCAATTAGAGTAATTGTTCAGTACTAACAGAGATTCTAAGAAACATTAATGCACAATTCTCACAATTGAATGCAACGTCCTGAAATGTTTATCAATACAATTTTAGCTATCTACAAAATAAAAAGAATTCTAGGAGTACATCGCTGAAGTAAACACCTCTATTATTAACATATGCCTCAAGTTACGAAGACTTGCCAAATATTTGTGGCTTAACCTGTCAACCGGCTAGTAGACTAGAAACAAAGCGAAAACTAATAAAACAAAGCCATCGAAAAAAAGCTTGGAGGCAGTTAGAAAGGCAAGTGTGAAGAAACAAGTTATGTAAGAAATAGTGCAGAGCTTTTATACAAAAAAAACAAACATTCACTGGGTTGTGTGGTGTTACCTTAGTATTATTTCGGTAACAGCATGTATTATTCCACTTATACCACAGCAATTTGTCAGATTAGTTGTAAATTGAAGAATAATAACCCAAACTTTGCATGATTTAATAGTTCTGCTTTAGAATTACCACAAAACAAGTTAATCCCAGTCACGAAAGCTGTAAAGTTTTCCCTTCACGCACTTCTTCACACCTAAAGGTGACACCTACAGCTTGTGACGTTACCAAGAATCTACAAAGACTTCCATACTAAAGATGTTCCCATACCACAGAAGGCTTAACTTTGAATGTTATAAAGCACTGGCACTGGAGAACTAATCCCCCAAAATGTTGAATTAAGTCTCTTCATGGGAAAATTTCACCATATAAATGACTACGTGGTTTTAAATCCTTTTATGGAAAGTGTTTGCTATGGCAGTCTTGCAAGCTAAAGAACCAGTAAGGTGTTGGAAATAAGGACATACATATGAACCTTAAAGCTAGGGCTTATTCAATATGGCCGTGGTACAGTAAAGAACGTAGCATTTAGAGAAGTTTTATTTTTCTTTGTATTTTTCTGAAACCAAACCCACTAAAATTGGCTACTTTTTTTTTGGCCTAAGGGTATGCAAACTTTTGTATGAGAACATTATTACCTTACAAAATGAATAATCACAAAGCATTACTTCATATAATGGACTTGATCCAGAATAGATTAGCAAAAGCACAGAAACGAGAAATGGACCAGTATAATATCAAGTTAGGATGGTAACATATTTCTCTAAATAATCAGCTATAACTGATTATTCTGCTGCATCCAAACACTTGGCTAGGCTTGTCTAAAACTCTGGAATGACCCTTCTCTGGCCCTGAAGTCAAGGTTGATTGGGCCCATTGTAAAAGCTCTAATTGTAAAGATTATTGTGTGAAGCGATCTGCACCTGCTCCTGTGGAGGGAAAACGGGAGGGAAAGGACAGGAGTGTGTCACAGTGAAACTCAGTGGTGTTGCCTCAGCGTTAGCCAGGAACACTGAGGCAACACTTAGCTCTCACAGATGACCTGAAGAATACAGAAACTACTTGTCCAAACTTGTCCGAACTGATTCTCCAATGTCATCATAAAATTGCCTTTTAAGCCCCTTTTACTTTCTCATGTCCTATCGTTATCATCTGCTTCTTATTCTTGAATAAGAGTGAAAGTAAAGGTTTTCAGTGAATTTCTGTTAATGTCCACATGCCCACATGTCCTGCTGTTATCTAGAACATTTTTCACTTCATGAGGTTGACAGCTGTATTCATCATTCCCCTGGGCCACACACTGTACTAAGATGAGTCTACAGTGGTCTTTGGAGCAGGAGGAAGCCATGTTTCCGCAGAGATAAGGAAGCATGCAGGCAAAGATGAGGGTGTGAGCAGCTACATATCGGTCAGGTGTTGGATGCCCTCATGTTCTGCTTCACTACAAATATGCACAGTTAGTGTAGAGGCACTTATGGCAAGACATAAATGCCATCCATCATTTTTACACTTGTTAATTAGCAGTCACACAGGTTGGATTTAATGTGGAAACATTAAGGAACACTTTTTGAGTGACACTTCAGCTGCCTTACAACTGTTTCACTTAGTGTCGGATGATGCATTGTGGCTGATCGTGTGCCACAGGTGGAACATGAAGAGTCAGATTCTTCTTAAGCTTTGTCACTTCCTCATGTTTACCTTTGAATGCAAATGCAGGTGCTAAACACACACGTTTAATTCTGTAGGTGAATTATTATCTACACTTTCGTCTAAACATACAGCACAGTATAGTGCTGCTTATTATAGGCCTTTAATATGAAAGCCAATCAGCAATTAGAGCGAATATTAACACCATCAAGATCCTCTAGAAATAAAATATCAAATAAAAAAAATAGAGCAAAGGATCTTTTTGCACCAGTGTAGATTAGTCAAAGATAAATGTAATAAAAATGTCAGAGTAGAATGTGCTACACCTTCTAGATGCACTGCAAAATTGTGAATGTGTCAGTCACACTGGCAGTGTGTGTAAAATGCCCCAGGCTCGGTGCCAAGGAACCAAACCGGATTTGTCAATTCCTCAGGTTTGGCTAGAAAGACGAATCAGGCAGAAACAATGTCATTGTTGCCTTTGTGAGCTGCCTTTACTTACACTGTAGAGTTACTAATATTGTCATGTTGACAGGTTTGCAACTGAAGATGTAAAATTGCAGTTCTAAGCATTCTGCCTATATTTCTTTCATTCCACCAGGCTCCCTTAGGCTCATGTCATGTCTGAGTCATTTGGCCTTAAATCACAATGATTGATGAATGTTGTCTGTTGCTCGTGGTGGGTCTATTGCCAGTAATTCAGAGTTGAACTGGTGGTGCCAACACACACACGCAGGGACATATACAGCAAATTCAGGGCAGTTCTGCCAAATCCGTGTAAAGCCCAATAATTCCCTGAGTAGCAGAGAATAATTATATGAGTTTCTCTTTTTTCAAACATAAAATAGAGAGAATGGGAGCTATAATAAATTATGACCTCAACATTATAAGGGTTTGTCTGGGTGAAAACAGAAAGCCGGACAAAAAGTTAAAATGGGAGCATGAATTGACGGTGTCTGTTAAACAGAAGGCTGGGATTTATTAATATAACTTTGCTTTAAAAAATGCTGGACCAAAATTTATGGGAAACAAGGAACACAGTTGCAAAATTGTTGGAAATTACTTGCATAGTTGGACTGCCCTCATAAACAACGACCTTGACAACATTTTTCATTCTTGATCCATGATTATGGTACAATAATAAAGAAGAGTTTTAAACATTATTTGAGGGTTTTTTTTTTTATTATGTTTGGATTAAATCTAAAATTGATCATAGCTATGATCATGTGGGTTGGAATTTCCACTGCCACTTGATGAATCTGTGCCCACAATAGGCCTAGAGTCCTGTTCTCGGCTGACAGGGGTGGAGCCATATGTGTTCTCCTCTTCTTGCCCATCCACCACAAGGTTCGATGCTTTGTGCATGCTGAGATGCTTTTCTGCTCACCAGGATTATAAAGAATGATCAAATGGGATACTGGAGAAACTAATCCGACCACATTCTTCTGACCTCTCTTAATAAAACCTTTTCACCCATAGAACTTTCACTCACTGTTTTTAGTTTTTCTGTGTAAATACAACAGACCGTTGTGTGTGGAAAATCCCAGGAGATCAGCAGGTTCTGAAATACTCACACCAGCCCATCTGGCACCAACATCCACACTGACTGATGAACGTGGTGGGTCTAATGCCAGTAATTCAGAACTGAGCTATTAGTTTGCCAACACACACATGAACATATACAGCAAAATCAGCTTTAACAAATCCATTTAAATCCTTAAGATTCCCTGAATAGACAGAACACCATTTCCCATATTCTGGCCTGCATGATTTTATGGTTTGTGCTGCACCTATATGATGAGCAGATTCGAAATCTACATAAATGAGCGGGAGTTCCCACTAAAGTAGATGGTGAGTGTACAGTGGTGTGGAAAAAAGTGTTTGCCCTAATTTCTTATTTTTTTGCATGTTTGTCACACTTTAATGTTTTAGATCATCAAACTGATTTAAATATTAGTAAAAGATAACACAAGTGAACACAACATGCAGTTTGAATGAAGGTTTTTATTATTGAGGGAAAACTAAATCCAAAACTACATAGCCCTGTGTGAGAAAGTGTTTGTTAAAACTGTGGTTTATCACACCTGAGTTCAATTTCTCTAGCCACACCCAGGCCTGATTACTGCCACACCTGTTCACAATCAAGAACTCTCTAAACTACGACCTGTCTGATAAAGTGAAGTAAACCAAAAGATCCTCAAAAGCCAGACATCACGCAGAGATCCAAAGAAATTCAGAAACAAATGAGAAAGAAAGTGTATATAGTTTGTGACCTCAAGCTAAAGCGAACTTGGGTTCTGCAGCAGGACAATGATCCAAAGCACACCAGCAAGTCCACCTCTGAATGGACAAACAAAATGAAGACTTTGGAGTGGCCTAGTCAAAACCTGAATCTTATTGAGATGCTGTGGCATGACCTTAAAAAAAGGCAGTTAATGCTCGAAAACCCTCCAATGTGGCTAAATTACAACAATTCTGCATAGATGAGTGACCAAAATTCCTCCACAGCGCTGTAACAGACTCACTGCAAGTTATTGCAAACGCTTAATTGCTGGGTGGCCCAACCAGTTATTAGGTTTAGAGGGCCAACTCTTTTTCACACAGGGACATGTACAATTTAAAAACTGCATGTTGTGTTCACTTGTGTTATATATGACTAATATTTAAATTAGTTTGATGATCTGAAACATTAAAATGTGACAAATATGCAAGAAATCAGGACATCAGCCAACACTTTTTCACACCACTGTATATATTTTTTTTAACAAAAACACTATAATGCATTATATATTTGCTCCTTTAAGCAAACAGGTTCTTCCATAAGTCAAAAGCAACCAACAGTAGCTAGTGTGTAAACAAAAAAACAACAACTAATTAACAGGTTAAATGTGTTTTGCTTGTTTTTCACACTATACACTCATTAAAAAAAAAACATCACATTCAACGGTTGCTTCCTTTGAATTACAACTTGCATAACACATTTCATACTCACCCCCTTCCCACTCCAGTTCTACCACGTCCTCCCACCACTTAAATGTAAAATGATGTAGGCCAGCACAGCAAACCTGTAATCTACTGTGAACTTTACTGTTATGTTTTCAGAAAATGTATTAACCAAATTCCACATTTCTGAACATTTAAAAGATTTTCAACAAACCACAAAGAAAAATAGCCCAAGCTTCACCAGGAAAAATTACACCTACTCCATGATGGCACATACACCAGTTATAGGTTAAACATGTCAGGTGATATTTGCATTGATAAATCGGCATTGCTGGAAGGCCTTATTATATCACTATTAATTTCCTGTGAGCTTGGTTTACTGTGGAGACAATCACAGAGCCATCGCTATGGAAACCAGACTTCCCTGCAGCAAATATAGTAGTGCCATACAACAGTGAGTGTAGCAGAGAATATATACAAGGCAACAGATCTGAGGAATTAATTAACATGTGTTCTGAAATGTGATCGTGTTGTTTTTTTCAGATGTTGCAAAGTTTCTAATTAGCCCCTTTTTAAATAATATTGTCATGCCTGGCCTTTACATCTCATTGCTTTGGTTGATGTCAGTAATGTGTGTGAGGAGCTTAAGTGGGTCAAGGCGATGATTAGGGATGAAAAGGAATGACTTGGTTGCCTATATGTTTGTGTATGAGGCCTCCAACAGAAATCCATGAAATATGGATGAGGAGAGGCATCCACATTACCTTTCCTGAGAGCCACCTCCCCCATCATGCCCACCTCTGTCTCTGACCAATTCTCCCCCACCTTCTCTTGCTTTATGCACCCAGAACTTCTACCTCTTTTACCCCAGCTTTCTAGCTGTCATCAGGCTGGAGGTAGGTTGTTATGACAGCATCAATGATTTTATATTTAATTGAGGCTGTTGCCTGCTTTAGCCATGAGTTTATTTATGCCGTGTCTGGTGGTGGGAGAGAAAATGTCAGGCCAGATTACCTTCATTTTCCCATAAAGTAAATAACACACCTACGGCCTCACACTCGTGAACTGCAATGCTCTCAACTCTTCCGGTCGTCCAGGTTGGATTCCTTTGAAATGAACTGTTTGTGGTAATTAACTCCTGTGAAAAGTAGCAGCAGAAAGCAGAAAATAAGTGTAGTGACTGGTGATTCAGTAGATGCACTTTTTCTGACCCTCGCCCATCTGTCACTATGAACAATTTGTCTACCAGGGGGAAAAGACCACCACAAGATTACCACTGGCCAGATATTATTTTGGTGGTGGATCATTATCAGCCAGGAATTGACACAGTGGTGTGTGTCTGTGTGTGTGGTGTTGTTAGAGATGTATGCAGCAAAGCAGCATTGGGTCTTTAACACCTCAAAAATGATTTCTGTATGAAACCAACCAAAATGGCTAATGGTCTAAAGTTGATTAAAGATGAACACAAATAGTGGATGGAAAATCGTGAGCTATCAGTACACACTAAGAGATGTGTTCTTAAGCTTACTACTGCAAGAAACCCCTTTCAATGTAAACTCTAGCGAACATATTTTTACATATTTCAAAGCCCTTAACCCTCTGTGCTCCAGGGGCACTGTATGTCATGTCTGACCCAGCGCTCTGACCCCAGCTTTCTAACATCACTGGGATATGTAAAGAAAGAATATCACTGTGCTGTACTGTACATCTGACAAGTAAAAAATAAAAAAAAAGGCCCCTCCCCTTTAGTGAACATACATTATATGGCCAAAAGTATGTGGGCACCTGATACATGCACCTGATACAGTTGGCACAATGTTGGAAACAGTTGTCTAGAAAGTGCCCTTCTGTGAGCTCTGTGAAGACATGGTTTACACAGGATGAAGTGGAAGAACTTCAGCGTCCTGCACTGAGCTGAGATCTAAGCTGTACCCCAGACCTCGTCATCAAACACCAGTGCATGATCTCACTAATGCTTCTGTGGCTGAATTAACACAAATTTCTCTTGACAGAACCTGCTTAAGTCCAAGGTGGTGTCATTTATAAGCCAACTGAAGAATAGAATATAGAATAGCCTTTATTTTTTCACATATACATTACAGCACAGTGAAATCTGTTCTTCGCAGATATATCCCAGCTTGTTCAGAAGCTGGAAAAAAATAGTTTTGTGTTATTGAGGTTTGGATTAAAACGTTTCTAAAATCATGTTTGTAAAGCGAGTCTATCAAAAGATACTCTACATAGTCTCTTACATTGTGCCGATTTGTGTCGTGTTTGGCTGGACAGAACAGTGTAGAAAAGCTTCATAAATATGCATTGTTTTTTTTGGTTTTTTTTTACTGCTGTAATGCAGTCATAAACTTTGCTCTGTACACTAAGATCCAGCTGGCATTGTAGGACAGTTGTATCTTAGTTCTATCTGCAGTGGTTGGTCTGTGGTGTTTCCTTTTCACTGTTTGACATGGTGGTGTTAGGGGTGAAGTGTGTATTTATTTACCTAGACAGTTTACCCTGGAAAAAAAGAGTGCAAATAATATGTGTACATAATGAATGCAATATTGAAGCTCTTCTGAAGTGTGTGCAGAGCTACAGAACCCTGTCACCACTCTCCAGCCCCTGTGTCTTGGAGAAGGCCAAAATGTCCGAAAGAGGGCGACCTCAGCTGCGTCACTCCAGCCACTGACGCGTCTAACGGAAAAAAAAAAAAAAAAGATATTACAGGACTCTTGTTCATTTGTATCTTTTTTTTTCCGTACTCTAAGGGGGGAGAGAAAACAAAAAAAGATAAAGAATTCACGAAGAAAATAATCCGAATATTGATCGTCTTTTCCAATTTTACGGACCGCTAACATAAAATGTGTGTATTTGCTAATAATTGTGAAATGTTGCACCTCTGTGGTGGCACGGGCACGTTTCTGTTTTTTCTCTCTCTCCCCGCCTCTCGCTTCATGATTGGCTGAGAGGCGACGTTCTGGCAAACGTAAGCACGCTGATTGGCGAGTGGTTTATCCGGCTGCCAATCAGCCGAGGCGGCCCCAGGCGTGCAGTAGCTGGGAAACATAATCATTTGCCGTGGAGTGATCTGACGGAGGGAGAGGGAGTGTGTGTGAGTGTGAGAGCTGTAGCTGGACTGTCGCCGCACTGAGCAGCACGCTTACGAAATTTTGTGCATGTCAGGAGCGGATGTGGATCCCTGTCGCCGGTCAACGGCCGCTGCCCATCTTTCGTGTCTCTGCGCTCGTGCCTAATTAATCAGCGGCATGTGGAATTGCGCGAGGATAACCCACTGGCTTTTCGTAGCGTGCTGCCTGCTGTTCACGACGTGGATCAAGGTGAGAAGCTGCCTGCAAATTCGAACGCGATTTCGGATCGCAGGTCTTGAGACCAAAGTTGACAAGACCGGGGGGCTACTAATTCAGGCTGGTTCAGAACGAGAGGTGGGGGGGGAAGAGCCGAACGTGGTGCGCGGTGATCTCGAGGATTGAATTACGCAGTCGCTCCGCTCGGAGCATGTGATCGTGCAAAACATTTTTTGATTGTCAAAAGGTTCAGATGGATGAAATTTCAGCTTCAACTCCCGGCGCGGTTTTGCTGTCATGCCTTTTAGAAATGAGGCGTGCGGATCATAAGCACAGTTCGTAGTTTTACGTCGTTGCAAGGAAAAAAAGGGAAGGGAAGAGAAAGAGGGCCAATTTAACATCGATTCTGTGCGATAATTAGCTCGCTAAGTGATCCAAAAAATTGCCAAAGCACCGATGGGCAGTAATGCACGAGCTGGAAACGCACGCGAGCCATTTCCAAGCCGTTTTCAGGCTAATATTAAATAAAAATGTATTAACATTGAAAAAAAAAATTCTTGCTTTTTTTTTTTTTTTTTTTTGCTTTTGGAAGGCCGTTTTTTGTGTGTAATATGTGCAATTTTTTGATGTTATTTTTAGGTGTCCTGGGCTTCGGGCTATTTCGAGCTGCAGCTGATGAGCGTGGAGAATGTAAACGGGGAGCTGTGGGACGGAGAATGCTGCGACGGCGCGCGCAACTCGCGGGACCAGCGGTGCACGCGCGACGAGTGCGACACGTACTTTAAAGTGTGCTTAAAGGAGTACCAGAGTGAGCTGACCACCACCGGCCTGTGCAACTTCGGCAGCGGATCTACCGGCGTGCTAGGTGGAAATATATTCTCTTTTAAAAAGGCGAAGAGCAGCAGCAAGATCAGCGATGCCGGAAAGATCGTCATCCCGTTCCAATTTGCATGGCCGGTAAGTGCGCGCTGGCTAAGGATGCGCATTTTTTTAAAGCAAAAAATAAAAAATAAATCATAAATGATGATAATGCAGATGAGCTTGGTGAAGGCTTCCGTCATTTCGGGAAGCCCTGGTTAGACGGTGTGTTCCCTTCTTGAGGCCATGACGCGCACAAAGCGTGTGCGCGTGAGAGCTGAATGAACCCGGCACGCTGATCGTACCAGACTAGAAGCATACACACACACACACACACACACACACACACACACAAAAAAACAACAAACATCACCTGTAAGGTGAATGCATGCCATCCTGTAGGTCAACTCCAAAGCGTTTGACTGCGTCTAGGGTGTGTGTTTGTAGGTGTATGTGTGTGCGCGCTTTGGTGATGCGTGTGTCCTATTGAGGCTCCATCACTCTGCAGCAGGAGCACACACCTGGTAGGTCTCACCTGAGCGTTTCTCTCTCTCTCTCTTTTTTTTTTTTTTTTTCTCTCCTCCACACACATCAGCTCAGCACGCACTCAGTGATGCTGATCGATTACTGTGTGTGTGTTGTGTGAATATCTGAAACACTAGGTGCTCACGCACGTCTCAGGTATCAGATGAGAGAGGTGTCGCACCTTGAAAAGACAACAACAAAAAAAAAAACCCACACACCGTGTAGTATTGGTTGTCCATTTTGGCCACATGCCCAGACTTTCTGAAATCGCTCGGCTCTTTGTGACCATGCGGACTTGAACCAGGGCCTGTTTACAGCCTCTCAAACATCTTGCCTCTAATGCAGGTTTCACCCCCCCACATGCCCCCATCCTCATGCTTAATGTGCAAGTTAATGTGTAACTACATATCAAACCACTTTACGTGGATTTTATCACATTCATCTCGCTTTGTGTACCTTCCCTAACTTGTGTTCTGTTCAGGCAGTTTCCCACGCCGGTCAGTCCCAAAAAGCCTGTTCTCTATCCTGTGTGTGTGCGCTGGTATAAATGGTGTAACTGTATGTGGTTGTATGTTTTCCTACATTCATTTTATGATGGTCCAGAAGTTTAGGCCGATCCCTAACATCCCCTAATTCTACAGTGCTGCCTCATCCGGATAGGCAAGTGATGTGTTCCCGGTGTAACCGCATCCCTCCTGTATTGTAAAGAGAGCTGGAGCCCCTCACTCTGGCTTGTATAGTGACTCCGCCACCTGTTGGAGGAGATCATTTCTCACTATTTTCATTTGTGTTTGCTTGTCCTGGGATTGGTCTAGGATGAGTGTTCCCAGTGGTGGCTATACCGGAACTGATGCATGTAACCTTATGGATTTGGAGCAGTGTGAATTTTTGTTGTTGTTGTTTTGTTTTGTTTTTTTATCCTGACTTCTCCAGCAATCCTGGTGTGGTCTGATTACCACCCTAAAATCCTCACCGCCCACCTAATTAGATGCAAACGGTGATTTGTACTGACCGTTTTTCACAAGTGTTTTGCGGAATCGAATCGCAAGCGCGAGTTCTCATGTTGTGGTCTACGGTGACTTAACTTCACGGCTGGACATAGCAGCTACGGTCGCTTGGGCTGCCACGATTTGGGGCTAAAAAGGCAGCCTGATTGGGAGCTTGCTGGAGGGTTGCTAGGAAACGTCTACACGGGCCTTTAGTAAACAATTATATGCAGTACTTGGTGCTCCCTTCCCCCTTGTACTGGGCATTCAGCACAGCCACTTGTTCAGGCCTCACCTGGGAAAGAAGGGCTTAAACCACACTACTGATTACACTATTGACCGTGCAATTAGCCGGTCACAGCTGGCTACATCTTCAGTCAACAAAAGCGATAATTGTCCTTTTCAAGCAGGTGGCTCCTGATGGAAGTTGTTTAGAGGTTGTGCGTAATGGAAGTTTTGGAGAACGTTCACTGGGCTGGGGCTGCCTTTCTGTTCACCTCAGTTACATATTCTCCTTCTGAGTATTATTTATAGCCATTTTTGGTAAAGATAGTATGCTTAAAGCTTGTTTGTGAATTATGATGATTTACACAGCCTAAATATACAAGCAAACGTAAAACAAGTGTTTGTGTGGTATCTGTTTGGATGCAAAAAAACAACTTAACTGCTCGTCCTTTCACAGGAAGTCTGAGATCAGGAGGAATCTCCTAATTGAACTACGGAGTTTTTTCCCTGCTCGTCCTTCTCTCTCACAGTTGCCCTGAACAAAATGGGGTTTTGTACTACTACCTCCAGTAAACATTTTCTCTCTTGTGACCAGAGGCAGTGGTGCTTTTGTGTCATCACACAAAATGAAGAGAAGGACAATTATTGGTAGCATTTTTCTGCCCCTGACTGCTTCAGTCATGGAAGAGATATTTTTAGGAGCTGAAAGATTGGGCCAATTAGGAGGCGATGCACCCAAGGGTGACTTAATGAGCAGCCTTCAAGTTTTTTTTTTCTATTACCTCAGATGTCTTGTCTTCTAGTATTCATCTTTACCTGTTACTATTGAAGGCACATGTAGAGTATAAGTTCTTTAGTCTGGTTTTCTGGTCTCCAGTTGAAAACCCTCCTAATGCAGCAAAGTAAAGAGCAAAAGAAAGAATGTTTGAGTATTTTGGAAGATTACAGGCCAGCCACCTCCCACTCCACCACTCCTACATGGTGTGCGCTTTAAAACAAAGAACACACTCCTTTTAGAGACTGTCTTTGGCAGGATGCTTTTCAAGTCCTTGCCAGAGCACAATCAATCGATTAAGTAGTGTCTCGGTTCATTTTGGCGGCAATATATATTACCGTTAGGAGGGAAAATCCAACATGAAGAGATTCCTACAAGGTCACGGTGTTCCTAGAAATGGTAGGCAGGAATTCAGTCCCTCTGTTGGCCATGTGTATCAGTAGCCAGGAAAGTTGGAAGAATTGAAATGCATTCCACTTTAAATTTATAGCATTAAGCGAGAACTCATCAGGATCTACTTACAGAGGTACTTTTTAGTCTAGTCCATAAAAAAAAAACAATCAAATGGCAAGATCTTTCTATGACTCATCCCTTTTTTGGTATTGTTCAGTAATGCTTATATAGCGTTAAATGCTTTGAATGAGCATACCATTGATTTCTGAAGATTTCTAGAACATTCTGTGAGGAAATGTGACTGTTTTACTTTGTGGTAAGACTGATGTTAAGGTTTGGGTTGACCACAGTGCAACAGTTGTTCGAAGCTGTGATGCTGAGCTAGTTGTTGTCAGGAAGGCCTACGGTGTGACATTCTCAAGTTTATGTTGCTTATGCTCGGAATGCAGCATGCTCAGGTGTTCTCTCTTTAACTTGGCACCGTTCCTCATTTTCCACTTACTGGCATGCTCGGATAAGCTGGATTTGCTTTGCCATGTCTGTTTTGGTTTATTCGATAAAGCAGATCGCCTGCATATGCCTGAGTTTTGCACGACTACTGCCTGCGTGTGACTCTTCCTGTGGGGATGCGAGCTCTGAGCAGGTGCGCCGCTGTAATTAAAGTGCATTAGTGCACGGCCATTTTTTATTTATTTATTTTTTAATTCCCACTTGACCCCTGAACTTGCTGGAAATGATAATGATGATAATGGCGCTTTGGTTGGCGTCAGTGTGGCTGTAACCAGGCTTCTCAAAGCAACTGTAACTAGGCCGCTCGTTTTTAAGACTTCTGCTAGACTGGCATGTGGCGGGAAAAAATTATTATTTTTTTTCATGGCCTTGGGAGACATTTTTTTTAGGCTAGATGCAGAAATGATGGTAATAAATGAAGCAGCAGTTTTAACAACTTGTCAGAACCACAGTCATGAGTTGATTGTCAGGTAGTAGCATTGTGGTCGTAATCTGAGGGCCGATTTCTCGTTTTTAGTAATATACAGGCACAGACACTTAGGTGTGTGTGAGAGACTATCAAGATTGGTTGTATTTTAGCCTTGTGCTTTTGTATTGTTCCCCAATGGAACTCAAGCCCAATGAAGTGGTAAGTTGAAAGAAGGGTGGTTCTGATGTACGAATATCATTTACCAGCTTCAGGGCCCAAAGTACATGTCAGACTGTGTGTGTCCCTGCCCCGCAAGCACACAAAGCCCCTTAACAAAGCGATTGTCTGCTTTTGTGCACTGGAAGCCTTGCGGAAAATGGAAATTGTCGTAGTCGGAACAAGAGTCGCAGCAAATGAGCTCATTTGCTGAGGGGTCAGAGGCTTTTTGCTGAGCTAGTCTGTGCAACAAGGGTTTCCAATAGTTCAATAAGCCCTGGCATCCAGTGCTGATTTAAAACAGAACTGTTTACCTGGGGCTATTTCTAGGTCTGCACTAATGTATTGCAGTTCTTTTTTTTTTTTTATTATGCAGTTAATGATCTTTTAAAAATTAGTCTTGGAAGACTGGATTTTTCTCACAAGTAAAAGGCAAGAACTATGTATAGACCCCTTCGTTCCACATGGTTCCCATAGGACTGACATGAACCATTTCTGTCTGCCATTTACTTTGATGTGGCCCCATCCCTCTACCTTGCTCTTGCCCTATTATTACCTGAGCTGTAGGAACCCTGTGAAGCAGACACATAAATTAGGCTGCTCCAGTTTGAGGCAATCTTCTTGGAAACTAAGTGAGGGCTGCTAATGCAAAAAAGTTGGACTGGTGTTTGTGTGTAAAAGTAGTAAATAAAATAATTATAAAGATAACCCCTTCTGTTTCTTTCTGGCACCTGGAAGATGAATGTCAGGTCAATCTGTCTGCCCCCTTGCATGTTTGAGACCTCTGTGTCTGTATGTGGGAGGAGATGACGTTTTACTCGGCACAATGATTGATTACAGCAAGCCGTTTTCTTTTCCTTTCCATCACTGAAGATATAATGTCGACGTCGAGCTAACCTACGACTCCACTGACGTCCTTAGCCTAACTCTTCATGACGTGAAGTCTCAACTGCACAGACACAACCATGGCCTTGTGCTATAGAGAGGATCACCCACCTCCTTCATGTCATTCACTGGAGGCATTGAGCACAAATTGTACACATTAGCATACAGGCTAGATTCCCCCCCCCCCCCTTTATGGGTGAACAGAGAGATCAGACTCGAGTCATAGTAGGCTGTTCCAGTCGAGCCCCATAAATTTCTACTAAGGGGAATAGCAGTCGGCTCCACAAAGGAGATGGGCGTTCTGCCCTAAATGTGTTAAATGAACCAACTGCAATACACTGAGCTCAGTACACAAATAATAGCCTTGTTATGGTTTCCCTCTGAACATGGTGGTATTGGAAGAATGGGACTTGTTTGCCCTGATAGTTTACTTCATTTGATCCGATTGGTTTCTGAGCAGTTCCTAACATCATACAACCCAAAGTCTTTGTTAAGCTTGGGTTTAGCCCTCAAGACCAAAATGTACTTCTGTGGTCTTGAGAAACCAGCCTCCAGCACTTGGCTCTGGTCCACCACACTATTTTGAAACAGTAAAGAAAAATTCATCGCATTGCCAGAATGCAGTTGCGAAGGACATCTCACAAAAGCTCACACCCTAATGGATGGGGGAATGTTCCTGTCTCTGGGCACAAGACACAAAAAACCTTTCAGTGGCTTGTAATTGGCACAGTGGTGTCGCACATTTGGCTGTAATTGCTGTATATGGGCCAGTGGCTCTCTCTGCTCAGGGTGGCCCACCCAGTTTTTTTCAGTGGGTAGAGGAGATTTTGATCTATGACGAAGGTCTCAGATTAATAAAGAGTACATGTTGGAATTACTCGGTCTAGTACGAATACATCTCATGCTGGCGCTCAGTGGGCCATCTATCAAAAGGTGTCGATGCAAAAAAAAAAAACAAAAAAAAAAAAGATTGAGAAAAGAACAAAACTCTGCCTGAGTCACTTGTTCCCATTGGATAGGAAATAAATTACCTATGCAAGGTTGGTGAATCCACTTTCGAGGCTTTCACGGGAAGGTGCAGCCAAGTGGAGCGTGAGGGGAGGAGAGTGGGATACTGATATGTCCGCTAGGGAAGTGTGTCTGTTCTTGCAGTTCTTCCTGTTAATAGAAGTCAAGACATGATCCATTCTTCCTGTCTTCCTGGTGAGAGTTACTCAAATATTAGGACATGTTCTCTCCTTTGCCCACCTGACCTGTTAAAGATTGTTCAAATGCCACTTTTTCCAGTCCACTCTCCTCTGGGTGTGTGAGATTGGGTTGTAGGTTGGCTGTGTATAAGCCATGGGAAAGCTCTTGAGTCATGTGACCTAATGCTCAACATGATCAGAATGACCTTTACATGGTCACCATGGTAAGAAGTGCTCAAGTGGATGTCACTTGGTGGTGACAGGAGGGCCAGTGGGAAAGCACTTTGCTTTCTTTGGAGTTGGTGAAATGCTTCATGCTACTTTAGACCTGATGTCTCCTGATTTCAGTTTAAAAAATCATCAGTTTCAATCATTGTAGCCTCCAAAGAAATGTCTGTAGTTTCGAATGGCGGTGCGTGTGCGTGTGTGCGTGCGTGCGTGCTCGCATGTTCGCTGCAGGTTAGCGCTTCAACATGGGAGGCTTTTTGAAGCCGATGAGAATCCCTGATGAGAGGTCTCAGGGGTCAGCCAGAGCCTCACTCCCTACAGCCCCCTCTAATTTCAGCTTTACCCTTCTATCCCACCCTCTGCAGAGCCCAACCCCCTACCGTGGGAAGCTGCACCTGTGGCTTCTTTCACCACAGACACACACCCACATACACCATGCATGGCTGATCAATATTATCCTTTTCTGTAGTTTCCTTCACAGTTTCAGGATAATATGGTAGTTTGTACAGGTGGTGTTTGCTTAAGTGGTAGCAGAAGTTTAAATTGTTCCATCAGAGTCGCTATCCTATAAGCAAGCTGCTATTAAACCACAAACTATCTAGGAATGTAAAAAAACAAAACAAAATGAATGTTTAAAAAAATAAGTTTTTTCATGTATTCTCAGCATGTAACTAGAATACAGAGACAAAATATATATAAATTAAATATGAGCAGGATGAGGTCATCGTGCATAAGAATATATTATAATATTCTATATATATAATGGATGTAGATCTCTTTTTCTATCTATATATAGAATAGTATAAAATCTATATATAATATCTAATATAATAGAATTAATATATATATATATATTTGCTTATTATTAAACTCCTTAATCAGAAGTGCCATGAAATGGACAGACTTTGAAAAACTGCTCCATTTTTCAGAGAGAGGTGGCTTGTGTTTCTTAAGAGCCTTGCAAGGATGTCTATTTCGAGATTGTTTGTATGTGTGTTAGGAATGTTTCTGGGGCATCTAGAGTCTCTAGTTGATGACTTGTTTCAAGACCTTTTTTTGGATAGAAGCCTTTGTTTAATGGCCACCTCCCCCATCCTTTTTTAATCCTCATCCACTTATTTAGGGGCAGTTGTCACATAATCCAGCTAATCAGAGACGTGGCGTGTGGGAACAGGACTGTCTCGGGCACCAGACGTACTCATTCAGTGTGACTTTTCCACTTTTCAAGATAGCCCCTTCCTGATACCACTGACTGTGGTCCTACATGAGTTTGAGGATGGGCAGGAAAGGCCTTATCTACATCAGTGGCAAATAATTCGAAATGCACTCGAGCAAGATGTGTAGAGACCGTGTTTCTGGCCCTCCCCCATCACTTTGCCCTTCTGACCTAGACAACCCAATGCTGATTCTGTTAATCCTATCTTGCATTATCCTGCCCATTCAGCTAGTATGTCCCACTACACTGACTGATTTTATATCTTAAGACTCTTTCCATTCCAAATTCCAACCCAAAAATCTACTGATTCTTTACATTACCACAGAACAGCTTTCCAGGTAAAGTTGCTGACATAAATCTCAGAAGCTATTTGTCTAAACAACATATTTTCATTCATCCACAAGAGTCATGAAGCAGTTAATTTGGTCCTGTAGAGGTGAGCCATCAAAGCTTGTGCAGGCACTCAGTGGCTTGATTTAAAGAGCATGGTTTGTGATTCAGCTTCTCTTTGAGGCATCCTTTTAGACAGGTGCACTATACCCACACCACTGTCTCATTTGGTTATGTGGAGGTTAGCACTTTGTTTTTGTTTTTTTTAATTAAAAATTTTTTTTTTTATTAATGCACAAGTCTCTTGAATGCTGTTTATCTGCAGCGATGAGAACTTCAGAGATCATCTTACTTGCATGGTCATGGTCAACGGTACCTAAAGTTCAATTTGGGATTGAAGAAAAATAGATTAAGATACGTGCACATACTTTGATTTCTCGGTTGCTAATCAGCCAAGAGCTTTTTTAGTTCAAGTTCCCATTAGCGTAACATTTATTTTTGGTATTTATAGGTCAGTGATATTCATGTAAATTTTTTTAGTATATCAAATCCGCCATCTTCAGTATAGAATTTCAGTACAGTGTTACAGTGATTGGTACGTGTCTCCCGTTCTCGCTCTCTTTCTCTGCAACCTGACCCTTTTCTTATGGATTCCATTTTCCTCTTGTTGGAGGAATGGCGGATGTAATCTGCATGCGTCTCCTTTTATTAGATGCATTTGGGACCTGACCCTTTTTTCCTACACCATCACTGATGTTGCAACACCTCCCCCGCCTTTCTGTAATGTCTCTTATACCTTCCTTGTTCTGACTCTATATGTTTTTTCTTTTCTTTTGTTTTGTTTTTCTCCTCTACAGCGATCCTTTACTCTCATTGTGGAGGCCTGGGACTGGGACAATACCACTCAAAACAGTGAGTTACAATTTCTTTCTTGTTTTTATACCGCAGGAACTGCTATGTGTTGTAACGTGTAATTAATATATATATTTATATCAGTTGGATTGTGTGGTTGAGGTTGAGCAGGTATATTTTGGTGCTAGTCTTAATGATCTTATAATAATCACCCAGAATTTTTGGATTGTGAGTGTGGTGTTTTTCTTTCTATGCAACGTGATACATTTTCCTTCCTTAAAATGATGCACTTTTGAACCATGATTTAATGATGGGAAGTGTTGTGTGGCATTGGAATTTGGCTGGATTGTGTACTCTGAGCATAACAAAGCAGAAAGTCATACATGCATGAGGCAGAATTAACCTATTCGCCACCAGTATTCCATTGATGCATCTATCGTTATATGTTTAAAATCTATTTCGATGGCTAGCGACAGAACAACGATTCTTTGAGTCATTTGATTCTGATTAATAGTGAATTACACAAGGTAAAAAATTCTATTGTGTGTTCAGGTTGTATTCGAGGGGAAGTCGGTTATGCCGTAGCACAAAACGGCACTGTCTGTCACATGCTTAGAGAAAGGAAAGGAAAGGGAAAATAAAAGTCTCAAGACTTGTGTTTTGTAACAGCTGAAGGAAGGGTTGCCGGGAGGAAAATTTTTTGTGAACAAAAACCTGTGAGAAATCCTCTTTTAGATGATTCATAAACAGTAATCTTCCTGTGAGCTGTAATGTAGGCTCTATGAGTAAAGCTGCGTGTGCTGTGTGGGTGGGAGTGGGATGGCACAATTTTAGTATAACAGTCAACTTCTTTATAAGAAGCATTTTTAAGACAAGGAAAGCTATACAAATATAAAAATAGTTGTTACTTCTGCTAATTTTTACATTTCCTTTCAAAAATAAAACCTGAAAGTGAGAAATATGCACTCCTATTTAATCAGTATTAGCAAAGTGCGCACCAGGTGTTGTAAATATTTAAAGTTTCTGAGAATGAGTCGCACTGCTGATTATTATGCATCGACTACGAGCTCCAGCAAATTAATTGGGACCAGCAATAGTGTTGGTAGTTTGAGTAGTTTTTCAGAAGGAGCACTCATCTCAAATTGGCCTACACTTACTAGAGTCACTGAAGCTCACTGAGTCTTATCACATTACTGTTTCAGTTTCTGATTACAGTGCAAGAAGGAGGTTGTCAAGCCATGAGGAATTCATGTGCTACATCATCAACACTTTCAAAAGAATTACTTTCCTCGTGATTAAATCGACACGGAAACAAACGGAAAATGGCTCGTTCGGTATACAATCAAAACCAGATTAAACCAAGGTGAAGCCTAACTGTATTCAATAGTGCTAATGTAAATTTAAATTATTTATCAGCGTTGATTAGTGACCTCACCATAGAAATGTGTGTGCACCTCATTGTTATACATGAAACACTGACAGTCGTGTGAAACACAGTAGCGTGCACATGTTTTCTTTAACTAACTAATTGCATTCTATTAAAGTTTTATTGAGTTTATTTTTATTTTATTGAATAAGATTGTATTGTATTTGTTTTTGACAATTTCTGATCAATATAATGCCCCCCTTTTTTTCTTTTTTTTATAAATTTTCGCTGTTTGAGTTACAATTTTGACAGCGCTAAATGTAAAGTCCCATGACTGTGTAATGAAGATGCCTGTAAACTTAAACGGTTGTTAACAGTGTTTCACTTTGTTTGTGCCAGGCCAGTGTAGTAATCAAGAATTCGCTTTTAATGACTTGCTTGGATAAAATCAAAATATGAAACATGGACCCGTGTACAGAAAAATACAATTCAGCCAAAAGATATATATATAAAAAAAAAGTACACACCTGTTCATCCTTCCCATGTGTTGTTTAACACCCCTGTTCAGATTAATTTCTTGTTTGCTGTTTTAAACTACACTCTTATGGGAAGGCTTTCCACTAAATCTTTTAGCCTGTGCGAGAATTCTGGAGAAAATTTGTCCATTGGTGTTTGATGAGGACAACTGGGATGTAGCCAGGACTCCTGTTCTTCCTTAAGATGTTTGAAGTTTGAGCTGTGTGCAGAACTCTTGAGTTCTTCCACTTCTACTTTGCCAAACTTGTCTTCATAGCGCTTGATTTGTGTACAGGATCATGGTCACATTGAAACAGGTTTTGGCCTCTTATTCTTCAGCTTTGTGGACCTTTTTCAGTGTCCTGAAATCTTTGCCAGTTGTTTTATTATTGTAGCATGTCATTATTAGAATGTGTTGCTTGTAGCTGGACTATACGTTATGATTTATTTTTCAAGGGTTTCCAAACTGTTCCTGATCGTTTACTAGCCTGAATGAAATTTGGCATAGTATACACAATAATTAAAGCTTGTTAAAATGTATCCAGATTAAATTCTACAATAAAGCTATTGAGCTGTATAGGTAAATGATTAGTCAAAGGCCATTGGCAGTGGGTTTGGAATCAACAGATTCCAATCAGTCAAACAAACGGAGACTGTTGGCACGCTGCAATATATAGTCGGTTGTAGTACTCCCAGTTTTACTGTAGTGCTCAAGGCTGGCTAATCGGTTTTATTGTATAGGTTAGCCTGAGGGCCTCCCTTCTGGGTTCCAGCATATGGAGACTCTGGAGTGGACCTGGGCGCCATCAGGCCGCAGCTGTATCCTGTTTTCCTTTGTCCCTCCGGCTGCTGATTCCACCGCCTTTGTCTCGCTTGAGGACTTGTCAGGAGGAAGGGGGTCGAACGAAAGAATTTAACTTATGTGAGAGAAGGTGGACGCTGGCTGGCAAGAAATGTATTGGCAGAGGGGGGCGGCCTTTGAAGTGCGGATGCGATCGGTAGGATGACTGTACATCCCGGCCTCTGGAAAATGCAAACACTCGCCTCTCCTGCAGTGTGAAGTCATTATGTCCTGTTTTTCTCTCCAGCTTCTTCCCAGGCAGAAGTCTAAGACAATGGAAAAGACTAGGGAGAGGGAGGGGGAGAGAGCGAGAGAGGGAGTTCACACTCATCCTGGGCCTTCAATCCTGTCCCCTGTGGGTGCTGAGAGTCCACACTGTGGCATTTTAGACCTTCATTCTGGAGGACATTTTTATTTTAGCATGGAGCGAGTCGTGTTAGAATGTAGGCTGAAGATGACTGCCGAGCAGGTGCTCCCAAATGAAGTTACGGACCTATTTGTTTTCTAGCAGCTGCTGAGCAGTTGAGTGGCTCCCTGACAAGGGTGAGGACTTGGAGGGACCAGAGGTTACATCTCAATATTTCTCACCACACTGTCATCTCAGTCTTGCAGCTGTCTAGAATGTATCTTTGACAACACTAAAGATAAGGCAAATTAGGTAGCTTCGAAGGACCATTTCAGCCTTAATGACTTGCACATAACTATTTAGAATTATGACTTTTGCTTGTGCAAAATATGTTTTATGCCCAAGTTCAAGTCTGTCCAGCGATCTCCCCCACTCCCCTACTGTTCTGCACACTCACGGCTTCATCAGTCTAATACCTTCACTCTTGATCAGCATCAGTGTCATTGTTTAGCTCGGTAACTAGACGATCTGAATCTCTGTAGAAACTGCATCATTAAGCTACATTGCATTCTACCCTTTGAATCTAAACTGCGGTATATGAACATCCCTGATTATGTCCCCTGTTTGCTGTTAAAACCAACCTTTTTTTAAATTTTTTATAAATACATTTTAAAACGTGGCTATGGTGCTATGATTATGCCCATTCACACACGAGAGCATTAGTGAGGACAGGCAGTGATGTTGGATGGTTGGATGGTTGGATCTCACACACCCCCAGGGCCCTAATCAACGCCTGTCAGCTACACTTGATGTAAGTCACACTCCTGTCTGAAACCAATTCAGAAGCATGTTGTACGATATGCTTTCAATGAGGAAATACACAATGGGGAAATACACAATAGCCATTATTGGGGTGCCTTGTATCATGCTTTAGTGTATCACTCATGCCTATTAATTACATCATAAATATTTCATTGTGGGCTTTTTTTTTTTTTTTTAAGGATGCCATCCAACTCTCATCAGTTTTGCGGTAATATTTGCCCAATAAATTTTTATTTTCTCACTCTATATTATTTTCCTCTCTACTTTAATTGTTAAGAAAAGCGGCACAGAAACACATCCCCGCATACTTTATTTTCCGCATCCAATACTCACTAATAGACATAATGTATACATGAAGTAATAATAACAAAGTAAAAGATGGCGGAAACTGATTTGTTTTAAAAGTCAAAAAGTAGGTCTTCCTGCCTCTCCATGACTTTATTTGGCTGGTGCTCTTTTGTTTGCATATTCAAATTGTTTCCATGCACGTCTTAGATCATTTTGCCTAATAGCAGTTTATAGAAACACATTTGCTGACTTGCCAGAAATATGCTGAAAATTTGCGAAACCTGTTTCTTCGGGAACATTTATGGGAGCATGCTAATATTAAAGAGCTGGATGCTGCTGTAAATTGTTGTCCACTATCCAAACTAGCCCTCGCTATGCTCGGATTTCAGAGCCTGTCATGTTTGTCACTTGTATGAGAAGCCGGCTAGAGCGGAGTAACAATCGTGTCGTAGTGGGAGTTCAGTGCTGCAGCGTGTCCTCACTCACACTCTGCCATTACTGTCCAGCTTAGAAAATCGTCCTCGACTGGCGTCTCCAGACGCGGCATTGTAACGAGTTTCGTAATGCTGATTGATAGTGCGTGTTTAGTATGCAGTGTGAAGGGGACGAGTTTCCTGCACATTGTGTGGTGTTCTGCTTTAATCAAACTGGACACGTTCCAGAACATTCATCTACGTGTCAGAGAGTAAATGGTAAAATTTGTCCTCTCAGATTTGTCTTTTTTTTTTTTTTGGTATCCTGTTTTCCTAGGAATGGAAACCAGTACAGCTGAAGTAAAAGCTTTTTATGGCTAAAAGAATTTTCCCGACCCTGATACTGCCCATTATTGTGTAGAGAATGAGCCAAACGTATAGGAAAATGAGTGTCCTTTTAAGAGTGGCGTAATATTTAAATCTTTTGGTGCGTACAGTATGTAAGTGCTGTGGGGCCTCGCAGGCCTCAGGAAAGGTCCCATCGTATTGTGTTTGCACGGCAGGAAGGACTCTGGACAGGGTAGTGTTTAGACATTGGGCAGAGCAGCGCAGCAAAAAAGCTCACTCCATTGTTCTTTATCTGGAAGCGCCAGGGCTATTTCTGTTTTGGTTGCTTAATTCGTCTGACATTGTCAGTGAATGGATAGGAAAGTAAGTCTGTTTTTGTGTGTGTGTGTGTGACTGAGTGACTGAGTGACTGAGTGACTGAATAGATAAATGCAGGGGGGAGGGTGGGCTTACAGTCAAAGCATCAGGACACAGGAAATCGCAGGCCCCCCACTTCCACTGTGATTGTTTGTTGCCTCCGATCCCACCATGATAAAGATTGTTTTCTTTGTTGGATCTGGCAGCTTGGCAAAAAAAAAAAAAAAAAAAAAAAGTTAATGCTAGTGCCCACGGGTAGTGGTGAAAATCTTGCTGAGGCTTGTGCCATCATGCAACCAGAGGACGAGGCTGAATTTTTTAAAGGGAAGGTGTGGTGGAATGTACAAATCCTTCAAGGACTAAAAGCTGCAATGTGAAAGTCAGGCAATTTGTGTGTGTGTGTGTGTGTGTGTGTGTGTGTGTGTGTGTGTGTGTGTGTGTGTGTGTGTGTGTGTGTGTGTGTGTGTGTGTGTGTGTGTGTGTGTGTGTGTGTGTGTGTGTGTGTGTGTGTGTGTGTGTGTGTGTGTGTGTGTGTGTGTGTGTATCCCCTCCTGTTTTTGTCTGCCCACTTCTCCCTAGTAACAGCACTTGGTTATACCACTCTCTCAGCACTGTCTTTTCACCAGGCCATGTAGAAATGCAGGATGTCACACATTTGCTTACAATCCGTGTAGTCCAGAAAAACCCAGTTCTGCTTGAGCAGGGAATTTATTTGATGACGTTATGAGGTCATATAAGGCAAGTAGGCATGCAAGGATTTGACGGGGGCAAGAAAGACTTAGTCAATGAAGCAGGTTTGAGATTTATGGCTTTAAGTTTGGGGGGTCTGCTCCCTGCACTTGTCTGACATGGTGAACTCCCTTTTGTTACCTTGTTGCTGTAAGTAGATTGTGTGTGTGGTGTCTTTAGAGCCGTTTGTGCTTGACTGTTGTGGGGGCGGATACACTGGACCAAGAAGCATTTCATTTCATCAAGTGATATTTTGAGTAATGTTGTTTGTTGTCTTCAGGTGAAGAGCTGCTGATTGAGCAACATGCTCATACAGGTATGGCAAACCCTGGGGACCCATGGCAGGTCATTGTCTATCCTGGTGCTACAGCTCGCCTGGAGTACCGCGTGCGCGTCCGGTGCGACGAGAACTACTACGGCATTAAATGTAACAAGCAGTGCCGGCCTCGCGATGACTACTTTGGGCATTACCGGTGCGATCCTTCCGGAAACATCGTCTGTCTGGAAGGATGGATGGGACATGACTGTCGAACTGGTAAGACTGGTCAGCTTGCTTATTCGATGAGAAACCTAGACACAAAAATGCCTCCGATATAACGTTCCAAATCGGATATAACTGGCTTTAGTTGATTAGGACATAAATGTTTGAACCCAGGAAACCTGTTAAACTTTGACCTTTAGCACCATGTAAAGAAGCCTGCCACTCTTTGTGGTTTCACAGCCCAGTAATCTTTACTCCTCAGCCTGATGTGAGATGTTCTGTAAATGACACCTGCACAGACCTGGAGTCACACTTTCCATTAGCCGCATTAGCTCAGTTCTTGCAGGAAGTGGTGTCATTTACACCTCGTCCTATAAACAATCATAGAGCAGGATGGCTGTTGTTCTTTGGGACTGTGAATGGGGTGGTAAAGGAGGCTGTTAAAAACTAAATCACAATGCTGTCTTAAGCAACAAGGGTATGAGGAGGTAGGCAGGGTTGTGGGGTGTTTTGGGCTTTATTTTTTTATGCAGGGCCATAAATGTCATGTGCTCAAGTTAAGGGAACACCATGAATTCTCACATCTTTTCATGTCAGTAATGGGTCAATGTAAACAAACAAGGCTGACAATTATCTTTTTTTGTGTCTTTTTTTTTTTTCTTCTTTTCCCCTCTTCCCCCCCAACTATTTCTCTCTCATGGTCTCTTTAACGCTCTCTCTTTCTGTGCCTTTATTTCTCTGCAGCGATCTGTAAGCAGGGCTGTAATCTGATTCACGGAGGCTGCTCAGTGCCTGGGGAATGCACGTAAGTGGCAGAGTGTGGTTTCATGCTCGCTTAGCCCAGCTGATCTGGCTGCTTAAGTTCAGCAGGCCATATGCGTGCATGCTGATAAGGGCTTTTGACCTGTTTACTTTACCATTAATTAATCAGTGCACCGGAGCCAGTATTTGTGCAAGCTGTTTTTTTCCATGTTTGTTTGTGCCACTCTCTAAAGTAGAGCACACTGAATAAGATATCGGTAATTGGAGGAGATTCTTTGGGGAGAATGTGAATTTTAATTTTTAATTTTTTTAAACCTTCACTGTAAACATTATAGGATTCTGTATTAATTAATATATAGACCAGGGGTGCCCAATACGTCAATCGTTAATAAGGGTAGTGTGGGTAGATCGCATGACATTAAAAATATTAATATTTATTAATGCATTTTTATAGTAGGTATATTGTAGCGCGCATGCTGGAAAAAGTGTTTGCACCCCTGATATAGACCAAACTGATTTGGTGCAGGATTGTATATTCCTAGAAGTTAACTTAATTGCATGGTTTGAAAGAAAAATGTGCGATAGTTAGAATTGTATGGCAAAATCCTAATATTTAAATAAATGGATTATGTTTATATAATAGATTTGGCTGCTAGATGTTTGGGAACCACTTGATTTGTGGGATTTGAGGATTTAGTATTTGAATTTATCAATGTGATCTTTATTTATATGCAATGTCTAATTTGTTTGACAAGCATGCCTACATTTTTCAAATACTTGTCAGTTCACACTAAATACATTGGGTCATTTTTATCTTTCATTATTAAAATAGTTTAAAAATTCAAGTGTGATATCCAAGCATGTGTGTGGATGTATGTATTTTTATTTCCCTGTTCTGTCCATTTTAAATTTAAACCTGATCGTCTCTTAAAGTAGTTTGTAAATAATGAAATTAGTTGGTAGTCTGTGCTTGGAACAGAGAAATGAGTGATGCTTCCTCTGCTGGATCTTGCTGTGGAATCCTCTGACGTCACCATCCCCACTGTGTCTTCCTGTCTTTCGTTTGGCTAGCCATGCTTCCTGAAATCACAGGACGAGCCTGAAACCTCCTTCAAACCCTATTCAGTCTCCCAGAAACAGGCTGCCATGCACAGCTCATCTGTGTGATTTTCTGCTGCCCGCTGCTGAGTGTGGAGGCTTGTACATGCACGGGTGGACCTGTCACAGTGTCATGGGAATGTAAGGAATGGCTGGGTGTTAAATATTTTTTGACATTTAACACCAAGGCCTTATCCATTGGGAAGCTATTGCTGCAGTGCCATATTTGGGGTGACCCCATGCCCCTAGGTTCCCCCTGACTGGTGTGTAGATCAGGAGAACAGAGTGCCTTGAGCACTGAACATCCTCAAGAGATTGTTATGTGTCATCTCAGTTGACTTAGTTTATCGACTAGGAGGCAGGTTTATTGACCGTGTTCGCTACCAACCGCAAGGAGGATGTTGGGAGGATGGTGGAGCCCCCACACCCTGCAGGATGCAGTGATTTGTTTCCTTGCTGTCACCAGTCCAGTTTGTCAGAGAAGGAAGGAGTGGAGGGAGTGGCCCATTTTGATGTTGCAGTCGACATTTAATCTTTTGAAATTAAATAGAAACGATGTTATCTAAAGACAGAAGCTGGGTTTTGTTTTTGTTCCCACCCCACCATGGAATAAAGTCAAAAAATGACAGAGGAATTCGTAGGCCTTCCGGCTGCAACACATAAGGCTGCAAGTATCAACGTATGGGTTTTAAAGGCTTGTTCCTAACGATTGTAGACTTGTCTTAGCACATTATACGTTATTTGCCAAGTCGTTTCTCTTTAGAGTGAACAAGCTTACGTTTGCCAGTGCTTGGCAACACACTGAATGCCTCAAAGCTGACACGGGTTTTAGTTTCACTCAATATGTGTGCTGGACAGCCTATATAGTCTTTAATGTTCTGGTAGTAAAGTCGTTTCTGGAACAAATGTATTGTAGGGCAGAATATAGGCCAAGTTTTTTTTTTTTTTTTTTTTTTTCCTTTCCTTCTCCTTCTTCTCCCTGCATAAGTGTTGCATATCAATTATTCAAGTTGGGACCCAATTTGTGTTGATACACCCAACACAGCTTCTTGAATGTCTACCAATTATACCAATTAAAATCAAATGGAACAATAATGACGCACCAATGGATAAGAATGGGTTTGCAAATCTACCCCAAAGACAGAAAGATCTAAAGAAAAAACTGTTGTTTTGTTGCATTTTTGTGTTTTTTTTTTTTTTTTTTTTTTTTTTGCTTGACCCTGGGGCAAAAATGTCTCATACAAAGAACCTTTTTACCCTTTGATGTGTCAATGTTTTAATGACTTCCCAAGCATGATGGGCAGACTGTCAAGATGCTGGCTTAGGTATGTTGACATAAATGGTTTGGTTGAAACTTTTCAATGAGCTACAACACATTTGTGGTAAAAATGCTCGTAGGCTCGTTTTTTGCTTCTGGGTGGACTAAAAGGAGACTGATGTTTAAGCGTAAAACAAATACAAATAACTGGAAGAAGGATAATTAAATAGCAGGCTTTATGCATACTCTTCAAAATAGGATTAACGTTCTCTCACTGATTCACTTGCTGGATTCCTGTTTTAAACTAGAAACTTAGTTTTTTTTCCCCCTGCAGTGGTATGTTTTCAAACGGAAAAAAAACGAATTTAATATTTTAATGATGTGTATTTTGATATTGCATGAGGCTGCCTGAGTCACATGCAAACTGTCTCTGTGGCTGCTGGGCACTGAGGTGCCACTACAGGAGCCATGTTTCTACAGGCAGCAACCAGTGTTTGGCCGTGTTTGTCCTATAGGACCAGCGTCTTAAAATAGCCCTCCCCAGAAATGACAAGACAGCTGAGGCAGAACGAGAAGGATAGAAAACCACTGGCCTTGGAATAGCAGTGCTGCTGTAAACCAGTGATTAGCTAACTCCTCACCATTGCTCCTTCACATCCCCACTCTGGCTCTGACCAAGACACCAAGCATGTGTTTATAAGCTTCGAAGTGTTCGTAACCTTTGCCACTCAGCTCGGATTGGGTGTCTGGAGAGACCACTTTACTGTAAAGCGTTGGCAAGAAACTGCAGGCTCGTTTTGTCAACTATCATAGAGCTGCTCTTTTGTTTTTTAGGTGTAACTATGGCTGGCAGGGTCAGTTCTGTGACGAGTGTCTGCGCTACCCAGGCTGCATGCATGGGACTTGTGATATCCCATGGCATTGTAACTGTGAGAAGAACTGGGGTGGACTACTGTGTGACAAAGGTAAGGATAATACAATAAAGTGAAAACCTACTGTGTACAGCAGAATGTCACAATAGCCCTTAAGTGATTAAGTGCGAGATTAAAAGTTAGTCAATTACGAGAAAACCATTTAAAATCAATTAAACAGAAATCAACAGGAGTCAAGTCACATTTTCAAGGCTTCAGGTACACACCAAATGGCATTCCAGACACTTAGCCAATTGGTTGGCTGCGGTATCAGCCTAGATCATGGTCATGTGACTGCGCACCCGCCGACGTGCCTGATATTGATGTCGTGATTGGAGTGGCGCTCGGTCATCTGATCCCATGGCCAGCGTGAGTCCTGGAAGGCGATTAGGAATGTGAGGCGGCCCTGAGGTCGTCAGTCCCTGCTCCCAGTGGCCCTCTCTTTATTTATTTACCAGGCTTTATGTGCTAGGCCTCACCGTATAAGGTACGCTGGGAGCGTGCAGACCCCATGCCAATGGTTATGCAGCTGCCTTTCCCAGAAAAAGATGTCCTCGCAATTGGCAGACAATGTCAAAAGATCAGGAATTTATTTATTTATTTATTTATTTAAACCGGTGAAGCTGTTTGAGCTCGGCTTGATTCAGTTACTACAGTTTAAATTTATGGCCGAAAGTGTAACTTGTGTTGTGTTTTAATTCCTTGTGTAGATTTGAACTACTGCGGGACGCATCATCCCTGCGTGAACGGAGGCACGTGTATAAATTCGGAGCCGAACGAGTACAACTGTGCCTGTCCTGAGGGATACTCAGGCAAGAACTGCGAGATTGGTAAGTAAAACTATGCTCCATTGTATAACATGTATCAGATGCTGCAACTGGACAGAAGAATAATACAGGCCAGAATGAGTTAACGCTGTTTATTATGGAACTGTTTTTGCAGCTGAGCATGCATGCGTGTCCAACCCATGTGCCAATGGTGGCACCTGCCATGAGGTTTCATCTGGCTTTAAGTGTCAGTGTCCTCCAGGGTGGGACGGTCCCACCTGTGCTAAAGGTGAGTTTTTGTAGGTCATTATACTTGTGCATATGTAAGTCGGGTTTGAGTTGTCACATGTTGGGTTGCTCAATGAGATCTTGTTGAGGACTTGTATGGACCTGGATTACAGCGATGTAATCCCGATAATTGACAGAGGCTAGATTTGCGTAATCTGATTTAAAAAAAAAGTAGGAAAGTAACATCTTGCTCATGCGACGTCCCCCTTTATCTTGATTCTTGTTCTCTTTTGAATAATTTCCGTTTTATTTTTGTTCCTCTTTTGCATGTTCCACCTTCATGTAGATCTCCCATGCAGATCTGTTTAGCCTTTACTAACTTTTTGCAGCAATGCAGATGCACCTATTTGGCTCTGGTGCTTTTATTTGTCTTAACAATCCCATAGATCCATAATGAAAACATAGGGAGGAACATAAGGGGGAAAAAACGGTTGTTAACTGCTTTCCTTTCATTGTTACATTTGGCTCATTAACGTCCTGCAATCCCTTATTTTACCAGCATCAGAAGTTTGAGGATTGGGCATCTTATCCTCTCACTAACTAATCAGCTCAGATTTTGATTAATGGTTCTACAGTGTGAAGTCAGCAGCGCGCTCTTACTCTCATTGACGCACTTTAGGGTTTTCTGTGTTGTTTGTGTCTCTGTTTCTTGGTGTGTCCACGTCTGTGTTAACACTGATTTTGCTGACCGCCACCCACCACATAATCGGAGTTTTAATGTTTTATATGGAAAGCTTCTGCTCATTTACTGTGCAGTAAAATCCTGTTCATGCGAATCCACTTGGTGCATCAAGCTCATAAATGGTTTAATGATGAACCTTGCTTTGAGAGAACTAAGAGTTGAGCTCAGTCAGCTGCGAACTTCCAGTAGGCAATCTCGCTCATGGTTGTGAAAAGAACTTTTGTTTTGGTTTGCAGACATGGACGAGTGTGCCTCTAGTCCCTGTGCTCAGGGGGGGACTTGTATCGACCTGGATAACGGCTTCGAGTGTCTCTGTCCTCCACAGTGGACTGGGAAGACCTGCAAGATTGGTAAGAATGATGCATGATTACTGCATTCCATTGGAATGAATTAGTGAACTAAGTGTTTTATTTTGTCAGGGTGCGACTGTTTGTGGTTGTGCTACATATTAGGTCTCAAACTAATGACTAATTCAGTATAAGATGCTCCTCATAAATACAATACAATAGAAAGAGAAAGAGGTCATTCCATTGTCTTTCAGCAAGTAGTTTACTCCATGTTGTTAAAAGAGGGGGCAGATCAAATGCCATATTGAGCATCTCACTTGCATAGTCCAGGACATTGAGGTGCATGTCTGCATGTATTTTTTACTTTATGCATGTAAAAAGGTTAAACAGTAAACGATCAAGCTTTCTGATTGCAATAAAATGGAGTAAATATCCTTTTATGTAAAGATGTGAGACAGTAATGCTGTAGAAAACAATGATTTTGGGTAATTATTATAATGATAATTATTCTAACGATAAAGAACTTTGAGGGGATTAAAGGATTAGTCATTTTTAGACCGTTCAGAAAAATTTAAACATTTATAATTAATACAATAGAGTACCCAATTGTAGTTTTCCATGCTACATCCTACTATCTTGTGTTGGCAAACATGGCTGATGATGCATGTGTGAGTGATGTGGACTGACTTGGTAAATGTAATTGTGTTCGAGCACTGCAGCTGCATGCACTGTGGATGACTAGCAATATCTGCTACAGGAGAGTAATCGCTGCGGCTTTATGAGAAACGGAACGTAACTCGATGCCAGCGAGTGGAGAAAGGATAGGAGCGTGTACAGTGCACACAGGACAGACGTAGCGAGAACAGTTTGTCATCCTTTCCTACATGTGCTGCTTTTGTACCCCTCATGCTCTCATCATAGGAAGTGTAGGATGCAAAAGAGGAAGCAGAGGATGACCTGTAAACAAGTGCGGAAAAGGGAACCGGAGCCTGAGAGCTCAGCTTACTGGTCAAACCATAGCCTTGGCTCGCGTTTCGTGGCCCCGCTGAAGCTCAGAGTCAGGTTTCCCAAAAAACAGGTGCCTCGCCAGGGGCCCCTGCTCAATATTTAATCAACCTAATATGCTTGGGCTCTTTTACAGAAGGGTCTGAGAGGGTCACGATCCATTTTTATTTCTCTGGTGAAATTTAATGAATCTTTTGTGTGGAAATTGATTGTCTTGTTATTGAGTAAAAGGTAAACCCTGATACAAAGTACAATAGGCATTGTTTTGCTAATTGTTACAGGCTGCAACACATTTGTGCTTGATGGTGGTGGCTATAAGCAAGAGATCTTGTGGGTTTTTCCTCTCACTTTCCTGGACTTTTTTTTTTTTTTTTTTTCAATAATTTTTTTTCTTCATTCTTCCTTTTTTCTCTCCTTAATCCACAGACGTGAATGAGTGTATGGGGAAGCCTTGCAAAAATGCTTACTCTTGCAAAAATTTGATTGGTGGATATCACTGTGACTGCTTTCAAGGATGGGCTGGACAGAACTGTGACATCAGTCAGTATCTTCTCATGTTCTCCTCTGCTCCCTGTGCCACAGCTCTCTTTCCACACTCTTTAGCGTTGAGACCGTTCTTCTTCTTCTTCTTCTTCTTCTTCTCTCTATCTCTGATATCCGAGCACGCATTCACACACACGGGTGACCCGTTCTGCAGCCAGGGTTTCCTCTCTAGGCACTCGATACTCTGGAGAGATATATACACCACATATGGTGTCATAGGCTTCAACTCCTGTTGCATGCTGGGTCCTTGCGTTCTGCTTAGTGGTCTGTTAACTTGTGCTGATTCAACTAGCGTTTGGCCTACTAATCCAAACTTTTCGTCATCTTAACTGCATGCTGTTAAATATTAACCACCCGGACCCTGGTTTGTTTTCACTTTGTTTACTGTTTGGTTTGCTCTTTTCCACATAGATGTAAATGGCTGCCATGGACAATGCCAGAACGGTGCGACCTGCAAGGTAGAACTTTCTCACTTGCCATTATTTTTTAATTAAATAAAACAATGTCGTTTGCTGATATTTCATTTCCATCTCATTATTTGCAATGAACGATAATTATTATTTATTGTATTTGTATTTTTTTTTTTAAAGGAAGGGGCACTGGGTGGATACCACTGTCAGTGTCCTCCAGGCTTTACAGGCACCCACTGTGAGATCCAAAGGAACAAATGTGACAGCAACCCCTGTCAGAATGGTGGACGCTGTCACGTGGTGTTGGACAGCTTCGTATGCGAATGCATGCCTGACTACGCTGGGATGCTGTGCGAGGTGACTGTCATGAGTGGGTGTTTGAATTGAGAATTGGATGCAACCTGTCTGATTGTCTAATATAACATAAGAGAAATGTTTTACACGGATTTTTAGCTGAAGTTGAGCTTTTGCTACAGCACAGCAAGCCAGATTTGACCATGTTATGATCAGAGACTGTTACCCGGTGGTCAATTGTTATTAAACTGAATTGAAAGTGGACACTCCTAGCAAAACAAACTGGGTGGCTTCACATTAGCATGTATTTGTTCAAAGCCTTAATGGAGGTTTGATCAGCGGTGCTATTCGAGCAAAGGTGAAAGTGGGATATTCCTGCCATCTGTCTTGTTAATGATGGCCCAGTCTGGGGCCTGTTGCCACCCAGCGGAGAGTTTGAAGTGGATCTCTGTGGAGGTGCTAGAAGCTGGTCCGGAGCCAGTCTTGGCTTACTGTACAGGCTAAAAATAAAGAACGTAGTGAATGAGGCAACTCTTTTTTTGGGGCTGACTGGCTGGCTGCCCACGCACAGCCCAGGAATGAGAAGGCCTTGATTTTATTTATTTTTTTACACGTTCAATTCGTGCTCGGCGTTCCTTTACGCTCCTGTTCGCCTGCGACGGGCTCCTCGTTCATAGATGGCATGTGGGATGAACAGGTCAAATGTTTGATCTGTGATGCCCATTTACATGAACATCTGCACTCAAGCCTGTTTTTAGAGCTTGAGCCAGTGGCGTGCAACAGCCACGCCCTAAAGCGATACCCTGTGGAATAACTGCCAGCTAACATTCTACATTTAATATTGAGTGTTGGGTGACTGAAGATCCAGCTAAAATAGATGCCAAATTCCATGTACTGGAGCAGCTTTGTATGGACTTTTTTTTTTTTTTTTTTTGAAGCCGTCTGCATTTCTGTCATCAGCTTTTGCATGGATAAGTGCTGTTAACAGGCTTTAGCCTCCCACTGTATAAACTGAACATCCCTAATAAAATAAATAAATTCGACGGAGCAGAGGGGTGGCCACAGACAGCCCAATTCAGACACGCAGCAGGGGAAGAATGACCAGGCCGCAGCCCAACAAAACGCCTTACATGGCAACTGGCAGGATCGGTCCCACTAAGTGTCTTGTTTGAATTTACTCCAAGTTCATCCCTCTTGAAGATGTTTTGTCTATAATGGAAACTGGAAATATAGTCCTGACAAAGTGTGGAGCTAGTGGCTTGCACAAGAAGAGCAGATTTTTGTCCAAAGTATTCCCTGCCCTGAATTCTGAAATATCGTGCAAATGTTGGGACCTAACCCTAGCCCCACTCTGTCTTATGTTATTTATGTGGCCTAGAGGTCAAAGCTAATGAGTAAAGAAGGATAAATAAGTACAGCTTTATAGTTTGTTTTGCTCAGTCTCAGGTGTGAAGGTGACATCACATTCATCCTCATCTGTAAGATGCTGGCAGGCTTCCACAGTTTACGCCGCTCTGTTTATCACTATCATTTAAGAGGATTTGAGGCTTTAGGAGCAAAGACCCTAAATAAGGCCTTGCTCACCTTATCTGGTCCGCTGCGCTGTTTGTTCATTCATTCTCCATTTTGCTTATTCTTTTGCCTTTTGTTTTGCCTGTGTGTGTAGGTGCAAAGCCGGAACACAAATCTTTGTGAGCACAATCCGTGTAAGAATGACGCAACCTGCCATAGTATGCTGGGAGATTTTTATTGTGCATGCACTGAAGATTACGAGGGGAAGACCTGTGCAGATCGCAAGGACCACTGCAGGACTGCCCCCTGCCAAGGTAATTGATATATATATATATATCCTGATTTATGCTCTACAGTACATAGAAAAAACTCTGATCACAGTTCTCTCTGGCTCACAGTAATTGACAGCTGCACAATCACTGTGGCCAGCAACACCACAGCTGGAGTGAGGCGTATCTCATCCAATGTATGTGGGTCTCATGGCCACTGTGTCAGTCAGCCCGGCGGCAACTTCACCTGTACTTGTGATCCTGGCTTTACTGGCACTTATTGCCATGAAAGTGAGTCTTTCTACCATCTTGTCTCTTCTATAATTCGCTTTGTTGTACTTGACATGTTTTCTTACCCCAGCAATCCCTCATTTTCTCTTTCAGACGTCAATGACTGTGTGAGTAGCCCATGCCAGAATGGCGGAACCTGCATAGACGGTGTCAACTCTTTCCAGTGCTTTTGTCCTGATGGCTGGGAGGGCAAACTCTGCGACCTCAGTGAGTTCAACCGGCGTTATCATCACCATCACCTCCCTTCTCAACTGTCCCCTCTTGGTTCGGTCTCACATTGCTCTCCTATCTTTTAGATGTGAACGAGTGTAGCAGGAACCCATGCAAGAACGGTGGCCACTGTCAAGACCTGATCAACGACTTCTACTGTGAGTGTGCTGACGACTGGAAGGGAAAGACATGCCACTCACGTGAAAGCCAGTGCGACTCTAGTACTTGTGCTAACGGGGGCACCTGCTATGACCATGGAGACACCTTCCGCTGCGCTTGTCTGCCAGGCTGGGGTGGTCGCACCTGCAACACAGGTAAGCTTTCTGACCCTCTGATGTTTAAACATTGGAGTGAAGTATTATGTGGATTAAGCTGAATTGAAAATACTAATCTGATCCTATTCTTTATGTGCTTCAGCAAAGAACAGCACGTGTGCATCAAGTCCGTGTGTCAACGGAGGAACTTGTGTGGGAGGAGGCGACACGTATACCTGCATCTGCAAGGATGGATGGGAGGGACCTACCTGTTCACAGAGTCAGTACCTAATTTCTTTTTCTTTTTTGTTCTATTTCCACTTCCCATACTTAAAAATTTTATAATTTATGTTGTTTTAAAATAATATATTAAATTAATACAAGATTTTACCTGACTGACCTTTTCTTTTTTCTGTTTTTTTCTCTGTCCTTAACAGATACCAATGACTGCAACCCTCACCCTTGGTAAGTGAGCAGCATCCCCGCCTCCACCATATTTACTCTGTTCTAATCAGGGCTGTTGGTGGTTCTGTTGTCCCTGCTGTCTGGGGTGACCCTCCCCTTCCCTGTACAACACCACCAGCTGTGAATAACCCCTCTTGCATGGCTTTCTGCCCAGTTTTACCCCCCGTTCTTGCCTTCCATTCTCTGTGAACGGATATGGAGGAGGAGGAGGCTGGACAGGCTGAAGGATGGGAAGGGGTGTTGTAAAGCCAAGGGAAGATCTCCCTTAAGCCAACACATGGGAGAGCGCAGGATGGTTTTAATGGAGCACACAATAGAACCGATGGCCCTAAAAGGGTGCCCCCAGCGGTGAGGGCTTGAGGGATTTGGGAGGAGGAGGCGGGATGACTCTTTCTCCCGTAGCCCTCGTTGCCCTCCTGCCATTCTATCCCACTGACCCGCAAGCAAGGGATTGTAGATAGGGACGGGAAAAGGGAGGAGGGGACAGGGAGGGTAGCCCAGCATGAGGCCAGCAGGGATTAGCATCTGAAAAGTGCAGTATTGATGAATGGGATGAGGCCTTTTGTAACCTTTCCTATCTTGCTCTGTATCTTTAGTTCTCTCTCTTTCTCTGTTTCTCTTTGCTTTCTTTTATGTTGCTTCATTTCTGCCATAAAGCGCATAAATTATGTCCAATCAGTGCTGTCTTAATAAATTCCTTTGACAATTCTGCATCTACTCTTTCTGCAGCTATAATGGAGGAATCTGCGTGGACGGCGTGAACTGGTTCCGATGCAAGTGCGCCCCAGGATTCGCCGGGCCTGACTGCCGCATCAGTGAGTATCCGCGAAGAGGAAAAGTGGGAACGATGAATGCCAAATTACAGAGCATCCTGTGTACTTTGACCTCTTTGTGGAGCAAAGGTTAACCCTTGCTTACACGTAGACAGAAGAGATGAATTATTTAAGGGCTGGAAGAAATTCCTCGCCGCTGTCCAGGAGCTGTCTCTTTGTCTCATCCGACCGTTGATGCCTCTGACAGAAAGTGGTCTCCTAAGATTCCATTTATTTTCCTGACTTAATGTCTGGAAAGCCATCCCAGGGAGCTGTATATATGACTCACTGTGTATTCGTACATTATCAGACGTTTGAATTGCGCGTTCCATAGAAGTCAAATATATTTTATATATACTTACAGTTCATATACTTTAATATACAGACAAATGTTTTCTCAGACATTGACGAATGCCAGTCGTCTCCCTGCGCATACGGATCTACGTGTGTGGACGAGATCAACGGCTTCCGTTGCATATGTCCACTCGGCCGCTCTGGACCTCGATGCCAAGAGTGTAAGTTACTTTTCTGCGCTGCCTTCCAAGTATAAACCAAATCCCTGTTCTATATTGAGATGAGCTATGAGTATTGTCTAATACTGATTGTCTTATATTTCAGTATAAATTGATTTCGAGATTCTCTTTTGTGTGATCCAGTCATAGGCATTGGGAAGACGTGTCATTATACTGGCCTGCAGTTTCCTCATGGCAGCCGCTGGGAGGAAGACTGCAACACCTGCCAGTGTATTAATGGCAAAGTAGAGTGTACAAAGGTAAAAGTGACCTTTTTCTCTGACTACTTTGACAAATTAATTAGTATTTTGCACGGAACAGCGCTAGACTTGCTATGTCATCATTTTATTGTGCAAACAAATGGCAATTCATTGTTTGGGATGCGAAGTGTTGGTTTTAGTGTAAGAATGGCCTTGAATGTGTAATTATTTTATAATAATAGAAATAGATATTTTCACTTAATTGTGGGATTGACCTCGAATTTGTGTAACCGTTTGTAAGGTGGTGTGTGGCAGACGGCCCTGCCTACTCCCAGGAGCCCCCGGGAGGGAACATCACATGTGTCCAGCGGGTCGCGAGTGCATAGAGCATGACTTCCTCACCTGCCTCTCTCCCCCGTGCCACCACTGGGGCTTCTGCTCAAGTCCTGACATCCAGCCAACTTTTCACACCAAGTGTGAACCCAATACAGGCTACCTGGGCAACAGCTGTGCACGAATTACACTCATCTTCAATCGAGACAAGCTACCTACAGTGAGTATGGAATTTATTAACATTAATTTAATAGCGGATGGGCAAATAGTATGCTCGGATAGTAACTACTGATGCCTCACTTAGGGTACGACAGTGGAGAATGTATGCTCGGAGCTGAGGTACCTGGCTGCTACACGGAACCTTGCCAAAGACGATGCTCTGTTGATTCTTTGTGAACTCTCCTACTCTAACCAAGATGCAGTAGAAGTAGCCATGGTAAGTCATTTATTAATTTTTGTCTTACAGGGTGTGTGTGTGTGTATGTGTGTCGACTGTGAAGATCCCTGGTTACAACATACACTTGAGTCCACCGAGTTACTTTTAAAAGCGCACACTATATATCCAAATCTATTGGCATTCATATTGAGTTGTTCCCCCTTTGCTGCTTTGACTTCCTTGTCTTTTTCAGAAAGATTTTTACTAGGTCAGGGTCATTGTCTGACTGGAACATATTTGGTAGTTCTCGATTCAGTTCTCAATCAGTTCTAAACAAACTGTTTCCAGAGGTTTTTGGAAAACCCAGTTATGAGCATTATGATCATGTGTCCACATGCAGTATAGTGTGTATTGCCTCTGCAAATTGGGTCTTTATGTTGAAATGATTTATATTGAGCATTTCCCACAGACGCCATGTCCAGTATCCCTTTTACTTCAGTCTGCATTTTCCTGCAATACACAAAGCCTGTAATTTGACTTTGAAGAGGAAACGGAAGTAAAAACCACAGGTTCCGTCTTTGTAAATCTGTCTTTCCCCTATGAATGGGGCATGCAGTGTCAGTAGCTCAGTTTGTTTATTTAGTTTTCCAGCGATTTATCTGACCGGCTCCATTATGAGTTTTGAGATGCGTAACTGTTTGGATAATCGTGTTCATAAGCTCATTTTCATACATGTAATGCATCTGAAAGCTTTGCATCTCAGCGTCTTTTTATGAGTCATTGTGGCTTATGTGGATTGCTAAGTGCCTTTGCTCTGATATGGATTTATGTGCAATACACACATTAGAACAAGCTGACTCACAGCTTCATTGAACTGCTGAGGTATGCTGAGCTGCAGGTCTTTGCATGTTGGAGATTGAATAAAAATCAATAGGACTGAGGCATGAAATGATTGTAATCACTGCAAATACTGGCTTCCTCCTTCTTCTCATTTGAACTCACATGCTTACACATTCGCTGTCCAATGTGTCTCCATTTCACTTTTTTAACAAAACTCACTTTTCTGTACAGTGTATTTAGATGGCCAATACACGTTCTCTTACTCTCTATTAGGATCTCCTGCAGGGTGCGTCTTTTGCTACTTCCTCCTGTCTTGCTGTCAGCCTGTCTCTGCACACACACACACACACACACACACACACACACTTTTCTAACATTTCCAGTGTTGGCTCTGTTCAGTCCTTCCAGCAGGATGAGCAGCCTGACCACAGTCGGATCCAGGAGGCGGCCAGCACCATCGTCAGCACGCTGTCCAAGCGCCACAACAGCACCATCATGCTGGCTGTCATCGAGGTCAAAGTGGAGACTCAGGTCGTGCCTCAGTCTGTGGGTGAGTGTCCACCAATTCACACAGATTAAACGGTTATGACGGGGGGGCGTCTGGAGAGCAGAGCCCATAAAGCCAGTGTGATTCATCCTCTTTTCTCTCACTGTAGTCGACACTGCATGGGACTAGCATGACTAAGCTGAAGTCACTGTCTGCGTGCTTTCAGGCAGTAAAGACTCCTAAAGAGTCCTAAATGACAAGGCTTTCTCTAATGGAAGTTCAGTAATTTTTACGAGCCAAAAGGTTAAAAGTTGCCTCAAATCTTGAGAAGCTTTGAAGTAGAAAAAGGGTGGATTTGCTTCTGAGTCTCGTTCCTCTTAAGATAATTTTTTGTTCTTTGTTCTTGAGATCATCAAAGAATGAATTAGTTTGACATTATTAAATAATTACTGATACATTAGTGATTTTCAGATGTTTTAGTAATTAGTTTTTAATATTATTTATTATTATTATTATTTGTTTATATGTTTACTTCAAATAAGTACAAGTATTTGGACTCCTGACTTTCCCAGCCATATTTGGTTATTTCCCAAAACTACATCGGATGTCTTTGGGTCCCTGGTGGTCTAGTGGTTAGGATGCGGCGCTCTCACGGCTGCGGCCCGGGTTCGATCCCCGGTCAGGGAATCAACCCCAGCCACTCTCAGTACTCCCAAGCCCGGATAAATAGGGAGGGTTGCATTAGGAAGGGCATCCAGCGTTCAAACATGCGGAGGATCCGCTGTGGTGACCCCTAATGGGAGAAGCCGAAAGAAAGTTACATACGATGTCTTTGGATGCAGTAGAATAAAATGTTCTCTTCACTTAAACTAGGAGACCCAAAACTTCTCCAGCATGGCAATGCCCCTGTGCAAATATGCCGTACTTGATGAACACGCTTGTGTCTGAATGAGCACAAATCTCTCAATCGCTCACAAATTTTCTCAGAATAGTGGAGGGATTTATAAGAGCAAATATGGGACTAAATGTGGAATGTGATGCTCAAAAAGCACATACTGTAATTATGACCAAGTGTCTGCAAAAGTTTAGCAAAATAGTGTCGTCTTTACATTACAGTATTTTTTTTATAAATAATCATAAAGAAAAATGCTGCTTTCTTTGTACGCAGATTACCTGGTGCCCGTGCTGTGCGTGGTCTTCTGTGCGCTCTGGGTGTTCTGTGTGATCGTGTGCGTGTGGTGGACACGTAAGCGCCGAAAAGAGCGTGAGAGGCGTGCACCTGTGGAGGAAAGCGTCAACAACCAGTGGGAGCCACTGCGGCCGGTGACGCGGCAGCAGCACAAGGACAACCGGGATGCTGAATACGAGCGCACCAAGCTGATGGGCAACGCCGAGCGGGTGTGCAAAAGCAGTGATGAAGATCAGCTGGAGGAAGAGGATGGCGAAGAAGAGGAATTAGAATTGTGCGAGGAGTGGTGTGGGACAGAAGGCGGCAAGAGGCCTATCCAGAATTACTCAAAAGCAACAGTGCAACTAAACAGCGAGCTGATCTGCACCACACACAGCAGCAATGCGCCCCTCAAAGCCCCCCACCGGACTGCCTGCAGCCTCAAAGGCAACCTCTGGAAAAACAAAAACAGCACCACTGACCAAGACCCCAAAGACCTGAATGTATAGATGCTATTGCACAGACCCGGACACAGAGAGAGGCTCTTTTTCTGACAAAGAATACAACAGACTGTTGGGTTTAAAAGAGAGAGAGAGAGAGAGAGAAATAAAGAGATGGAGAACTTTTTTTTCCCACTTTTTCACCTTCTTTTTATTTAAGTGGAGATATTTTGAGTCTGAGATTTTCCCCTTGATATATTTTTTATTTCTGTACAGTTGAAGTGAATTTGTTTTTCTTTAAAAGAAAAGGGGAAGAGATTTTTTTTTTTTTTTTTTTTTTTATGTACTGCTGAAAAAAATTGAGCAGGAAATTGAGGAAAAACTCAACTGTGTAAAGACGTTTTCGTTGCTGTTTACAGATGATTCTGGTTTCGTTCTGTTGTGAGTGGCCTGTATTTTGGATTGGGCGTGCCACTGAAGTGCTTTGGCCCTATAGACAGAAGTGAGAACTTCTCTGGATTTTTTTTTTTTTCCCCCTCCCTCGTTCATCTCGCCACCTCTCTTCGCTCCATGCTTGCCTTACTCAGCTCGCAGGTCGGTGCCTGCGAAGTGGCCTTGTTTTTCTCTTGTGTCTGTTGTCTTGGCTGAACACTCCTTAAGCGATAAAGGATTGCAGTATTTTGAGTTGGTAGCAAGTGCCTTCTGACAAGCCCGTTGCGTCTCTCGCTGCCGAGGTCAACCCCAGTAGATCACAAAGGGAGCTTGTCTCCCGTTTTGTACCACCGAGGTATTTGATCAAAGAAAGAAAGAAATCTGTAAATATTTGTACATAGTAAAGGAGTCGCTGTGTATATTTGAATTTAGTAAATTAAGACAAGTCACACTTTTTTTATTACTATTATAATTATGATTGAAATTATTATTATTATTATTATTGTTATTATTATTATTATTATTGTTATTATTACTTGGGTTTATATTTGTTTTGTTTTGAATTAATTTTTTTTGTTTTTTTACAATGCCATTCCTTTTATTTATGCCAGTTGACATAGGCAGGTTTTATACAAGTATACAGCATCCCACAGTCAAAACAGTAATGTAATCAAAGTTCATCTTTTTTTTTTTTATGTTGAATGATTTTCACCTTGACGCAAGTAATTCTTTAAATTTAGGTGGTTATATTGTGGCGTGTGTTTTTGCTTTTGTTTAAAAAAAAATAATAATAATTAATAGTAATCCTCTGTGCCCCTTTCAGCATCTTCCCTTCCTTGCCGTCATAGAATTCTGGAAACCTGCAGAAATTACTGATATGTGTCGAGGCCTATGGGGCCAAATGCACCTTTGTTTTATGGTGCTGCTGGTCTCTTCTATGATGTGAAACTCTTGTTTTGCTCAATCTGGTTGCTCCTTCTTTTTTTTTTTTTTTTCATGAAGGGAACAAATTTTGTTGTAAAGCAGTTTGTGTTTGAGGTACCAAATCCCCCCCAAAAAATGGATTACCTCAGAAGTGGCTGAATTATTTTTTTTTTTTTTTCCCTTACAGTTTCATGTTGAATATTACTCTTGTCAGTGGCTTCTCACTGCCACATATAAGAGGATTCAAAATAAAAGAATTGAAATGTTATCCTGAATTAATCTGAACAACTGGTAAAATACTAGAATAAAAAGCTGAATGTGCATTATGGGACGGAATCGGTCAGGGTCTAAATATGATTTGAAAAACCAAAAGAACAAAAAAAAATCTTTCTCTTTTTTTTGTACAGAAGAATTGCTTTGCAAATGTTTGGTTTATTTAGTCAGATTTATGTTTGTTCTTAGAAATAAATCATACTATTTATTAAAGCATTTTATATCAATATGCTCAAGAAAAACAGAGTTTTGGTATTTAGTGTGAAATTAGCATTTATTATAGTTTTATTCCAAATTTCTTATGTGGAATAAGAAGGGAAAAGAAATCCTTTTAGCAGTTTTCTTTTTCATAGCTCTTCTCCTCAAATCATTTACCATTGCTAAGATTATAGTATTGGGACAAAATAATGAAACTCTCGGTTGAGTTTTATATCAAATCAACCTTTATAAATAACCCTCCTTGCCCTTGATGGAGCCAGAGGTGAGGAGCAAGACAATCAATACCGGAACTGTCTTCTTCCAGTCAGGACGGCCCTGGGAGGAAACAACCAATAGCATCGGCTCTCCTGTTCTCGGCTGACTGCATGCAGGCCAATGGGATCTTCTGGTTTCTTGTGGCTTCATCCATTCTAAATGTTTCATGAGAAACTGTATGATGATGCTGAGAGTTTGTTATGGTTTTGTCTCATGATCTGCTACTAATGGGATGCTTTCACTGGTGGAATAATGGTGTCCGGTTTCGCATCTCTGCAGGGAGGGTTCAGGTTGTGTAGGTGTTTCTAATACTGTAATTTGCTTCATTTATGGTAGTGCGTCAGGGGAAAAAAAGCTGGGGGAATTAAAATACAGCACGCTTAATAACTGCATTAAAGACCTGACTATGTTTTGGCACAGTTAGGAGTATATTGGGCTTGTGCTTCACATATATTAGACAGACCTTTTTTCATTTAAATGCCCTTAAAATGATCAGCACCATTCTTAAATGTTTAAAAACATTTTTAATTAGTAAGACAAGCTCTCTTGCAAAAAAAATATATGTACAAACACATTAATGAACTGTTTAATGCAAAATAATATTTTTGAAAGCTTTTTATTATTTGCTCATCCTCAGGAACTCATTTATACCATGTCCTGTTTCCCTGGGGTATTAATATAAGGTTGCACACATTTGGAAAATCCCACTCATCAATTACTGGGGGAAAACAACAAAGAACTTTCAGCACATCAGCGATTGATTGGTTGTTGCTAATTGAAGGTAATGTTTTTTGTTTTTTTTATTTAACGAATTAGCAGTTCAAAATATTACAGCATTTATTGGTGACAAAAACATGTCTAAAGTGGTTGGAAATCTGCAATGAACCTTTCTGAGCACACAATTAAAATGAGAGATTAAAGATGAATTGATTGCTGTGGTTGTTTTACTGTAATAGCAATGAGAGAAGCATCTTCTATAAAATGCAACAGAAACCCAGCAAGCATCATTAGAACTAAATTAGAACTGGGAGGTGGTAGCTAAGTGGATGGACTTGAACTAATGACCTTCAGAGATAAAGTCCCACCCACACCCAGCTGCCACTCCTGGGCTCCCGAGAAAGATCCTTAGCCCCATAGCTGCTGAGTTGTATGAATGAGATAAATGTAAATTGCTCTGGATTTGCCAAATGCCATAAATATAAATATAGAGCTGCAATTGGTTGTGTCCTGTGGTCAGATAAGACCAAAATCATACCAACGAACAAGGCCCTAAAACACCCAATGTACAATTTGGGGATGGATTATCTATACTTTTTGGACTATATTGTGGCTGGTGGTTCAGGGAACAGCTTAGTACTTCAGCCTTGGATATTTCAGCCTAAATCCTGGCTCGCCAGTTTCAATAAAATCAGAACATACTTTAAAATCACAAAATCTTAGCTTACTATTGTCTCTGGATTTGATCCCTCTTGAAAGTCTGCAAGTCGCAAATGTAGTGCATTTCTCTGTTGGGTATTACCAGTACAGACTGTTCTTAGAAAAAAAAAACCTTAAACAAACCTTTTTTTTTTCCATTGTTATGGCATTTATATATATATATATATATATATATATATATATATATATATATATATATATATATATATATATATATAGTATATACTTTTAATATACAGTATAAGTTTCTGTTAGTTGTCCTGAAGGGTGCCAATAATTCTGCGGGGTTCGGTTGAAACTGACATCATCACCATTGTTCACCTCGGCACTACTCATCACAGACATGACACATCATCTGGGAAATGCCACACAGAAGTCAAGGTTTTCCGCTCTGCCTCTAATCAAAACGACTCATTTACTCGGTTCTGATTTTTGCCCACTATCACATGTGGTGAGAGGCATAAAGCTGCTCCATATCTCCCTGTGTGAGACTGCAGCATGTGGTTGAAAGCTGACACCGGATTCCTGGAGCGTCTCTCGGCAGTCAAGGACGTCTGACCCTCACACATTTATAAACACAGTGTGTGTCTATGATGACCTGAAATGCCAGGTACGCCCATCTCAAACAGCCGCCCGTCTGCTGTCAGAGCCTTCAGATGCTACGGCCACTCCTCCTTCGCAAGCTCCCTCTTCCTTTATTTTCTGTTTCAAAGGCCCAAAATTGGTTATTTCACTGATTATAGTCCGTTATGCCTTCAAGGTTCCAAGCACACTGGCAAGTTGGTGCAAGAAAGAGGCTGTCAGAAGTACAGGGATGAGAGTTTGCTGGAGAGTCAAATCCATTTAGGTTGACTCAGGCTTTGGTAAAGCTTTGATGCAACACAGATACTAAACCTGACGGCTGATCAAACAGCCACACTTCTCACATTTATTATCTGCTATATAAAAATCTGACTCTACAACACATTTCTGCTTCTCTAACAGCTAGAACATAACATGAACATAGGTGAGTCCCTTGAAACTTGTCTTGGTTCACCTTCAGCTTCTTAACACAGACTGCATTTTTTTTTACCTAAATAAACATTTCTGTCAGATGCAAATTCGAAAATTGTGTCACTTTATACATTTCATCTGTTGGTTAGTCATTTGTGTATTTATAAATATTAACTCACAAATTTGTTTCTTTTTATTAGAATTTATTTTGTTTGAAATTTGAATTGAATTTGTAGTACTTTTAGTTACATTGACAAGCAAAAAAAAAGTATTTTATTCAGACTTTTTGCAAATATTCTTTTAGAATAGACTTTTTTTATTCTCATCCAGCCATTGCCTGTATGCTAACATCGAAATAAATGGCCTAGGCACATTTAGTTCTTACATTCCAGTTTAAAACCATCCAATGTTCATCAGTGTGGAATTTCTTTTTCTTATCAAGAATTGTGCCAGTATGTTTGCTGTGACCTTGTGCTGCAAAATGGAGTTAGGGCTATAGCTGTCTGTGGGTCTGAATATGCATAAACCACAATAGCTCACTGTTGACCTTGAGGATGACTGCCCCTGGCCCTTCATCAATAAAGTCTTTCAAGTTCATGGAGAAAGTAATGACTTATTAAATAAGCCATCTCCTTTGTTTTCCTAAGAGGCATGAACTCCATTCGATCTATAAAATCATGTGAGGTTAGTTTTGCTAATTAAATTGCTGTCCTTGCTTAAGATGGCCATTTACATTGCTAATGCCAGGTAAGATTCCTTTAGCATATTTGGTTTCCTTTAGATATTTCACTGACTACTGAGTCATGAGAAACTATGTAGAATTAGTCGTACAATAAGCATGACTAGCTCATGAGCAGGAAAGCAAACTGTTGATATCATTAGTCACCAGCCAACATTGTTTAATTTCAGACATTATTTCATGGTTAAAACAGATTAGGCATATCATTAAATTCAAGTAAATACTTTCACCCGAGCATGTTTAAGAATATCTTAAGCAAAATAATAGCTTGACGTACATTTTGTTAAAAAGGAACAGTGCAATTTACAAGATTGGAGAGAAATAAAAAGAGTTCAGAGAAAAAAACATAGTATGTGGTTTGTCTGAACATTGGTCTCTTGAGTAACGCTGAATATTTTAGACATCAAAATGTATTTTTAAAAATGTATAGCTCCCAGCTCATCATATTGCATTGCAAGATTTGTTCCAGTACATAAATGCTTATATTAACTGCATACATTTATAGCTGCATCTGTGTAAACCTGTAGGATCTGTTAAACAAGCCCACCCCACCCAAATTCCTGCCTCCCCACTTTATCATGGATTTGTAAAATCACATCACACACTCTTATTATTTGTGTGCAAGCTAATAGATTGCTCTTTCAATGAGCTGTAGTTCTAGACATTACGGTTCAAAATTCATGCAGAGATATTTGAACCGGTGTTTTTGGACTCGTGTTACATCCACATTAACGCTGCAATGATTATGTAACTTGTGGTGTGATCTGTGACCTGTAAGGGCAGTTATTATAAAAACTGCCTGACTAAAAATGTGTGTAGCCTGTGGAATGAACAGGGCTGGCACTGGAGAATAGATAGCCCAAAGGGTTAGAGAGCAGAATGCTCAAACTGACAGATATATGGGCTTCCCTAAACTCACAGAGGATACTAGTTAGGCTATAGGTGTTTGAAGAGAAAAGATGAAATTGAAATAAAGATCAATTATGGAATTCATAAGGTTTAATTAATTTTATTGCACTGCTAAATCAGACAGTTTGATGAATGGAGGAGCATTCAGAATACAAGACTAATATAAATTCAACTCTTTTTGGTGGCTTTATCTTAAAAAGTGTTTCCATGGTTTTCTTGAAAATGTACTTGTAAAAACAAAAAAAAGGGAAAAAATGCTGATGATTATGTCATTAAAAAAAACACCAGGGACTAATTAAACTTTAAATGATTTTTTTTTTTTTTAAATGATGATTTTATTTGGGAAATAATTTTGTTTTGTTTCACTATTGTTCTACTTTTGCGGAATGCTTCTGCATATGACAAACCGAAGGAGAGTAAAATGACACTGCTGGTCACTCAGCTGCCAGGCTTCATATTACACAAACACAATATATTACATTGGTGAACCAGTTACTCATATGTCAACCAATTATGTGGGAGATGTTTACGTTAACAGAAGCTGCATAATCTTGTGTGATTTATAACGCTGTATACCCCACATGTATAATGGTATTAACGTCTGAAAGGCAATACAGTCCATATAATACAGTTTGCCCATGCTGCATTAATAAATTATTCAGTTGCACTATTAAAGAAAACTCACACAGACAGCATACAATTTGGGCATAAATTGTTAAAACATCCTTCGAGTCAAAAAATGTTTACTCATAAGTTGCTCTAAAAAGTCTGCTCTGAGCTGGGACTGTCAGGACTTAACAAACTGGCAAACATCTGCTGGGGTGATTGCCCACAAGGGTGGTCACTGACAATGTGTTTAGATACCCCTTTTGGCTTTTAACCTCTCCCCATGTATTACGATCCATCATAGTATTGGATGTTTGTCTACGTAAACCAACTGCTGTGCTGGCTGCAGTAACATCAAGCTTGATGCCGTGTAGCATAGACACAGAGTTTGAAAAATTCACAGTTTCATTTCCAAATGTTTGCATCATTATATCTTGATGTGAAATTGTATAACAAATATTGTAATATGATACCAAAAAATAAGATCATTAAAATTTGTCTCCTGACTAGAAAAAGGTTTTTTTCATCTCATCTGAAAGCAATTAAAAAAAAAAATGTAATTAGTGTTTCTATAGTTATTACCTAGCTATTATAGTATCTTCACTATAATATGAGCCAGATGAATAGCAGATGAACTCCACCTAGGGGCCTCTGCTCCAGAGATTAGGCATGGATTATGCAGCTGAGCCTCATGGGTTCAGGTTTTTGGCAGCCTAATAAAGGTCACGAGCCCCATATGATTGTCACCTCCAAATAAAAGTTCAGTAAGTGATGTTTTTACACTGTATATAATCCCCTTTTTTCTAAAAGAAAGAAAAAGAAAACACACCCATAGATTAAGGATTTCTTTACTGAAACCCCCAACATGAAAAAAAGCCAATTGTGTGGTCAGTTTGATTAGAAGCAGAATGTTGGTTTGAAGAATTTACAATCTGTAGCCAACAGTTCCAAGAACCTGCAGAGATGTTATTGTTCCAGATGAAGAGATAAACAAAAAAAAAGAATAAAGAACAGACAGGCCAGTGTAAAAGCCCTTGTCCACTCGCCCACCATACTGAGCTGTTGTCTTTGGTCTGCTTTGCTTCCTCCTCATCAGGCCAGATCTATCTATTTTATGACCAGCTGAAATTCAGATCTCATGCTTTTCTCAAAATCCAAATGGAACGATTGGGGACCACTGTCTTGGTATATGGAAATAGTCCAACAGACATCAAAGAGAGGAGTTTCCAAAATATACAGTGTGTGTCAGATTCAGCTCTCAAATATCCACAGGTTCTCTTTTCCCCTGGACATCAAAAAGAACTTGAAAGAGATTTGGCGATCCTGATGTAACTTATTCAGTAACCATTCCAGTTTTTTTCCTTTTTTTAAATAATTCAATGCATTTTAACAACCATGTGTGAGCCTTGTTCTGTTGCTCTTGTCTGATTTTTTTAATCCGAGCTTGGCAAGGTCATACTGACAGCTTAGACAATTGATGTCATTCTACATCAGTAGATTCTTTGTACAAGGTTTGTTGCACAAGACATTTTAGGTCAAATACAGCATATTTGCTTTGAATAGACCTAATGGTTTTGTCAGCCAGTGCAGCAATGCCCATACCTGTTTCTGAGGTATGAGGAAAATGTGTTGGAACAATAAATATCTATATAAATACCTGTGCTGGTACAATAATATCTGATATCAGAATGCATCTCAAGCACAAATGCAATATTCATAAAGCTATTGCATAATGCAGACTGAGTCATGTATATTTTCTTTTAAAAGTGAATTCTGTGGAATAATAATACATTTCAAGTAGAAGCAAGCTCATTTTCTAGCAAATGTATAAAGCTACAAATGAAATTAGCGACTAAAATCCTGCCTACATTTGACATCTCTATTTCCTTCTTGGTTTTTTCATTATTCAGGAATCTAAATAGGGCTTAAAACAAATGACTTGGTAACAACACATTCCTGTATCAGTTTAGACATGTTTTTCAGTCATACTCTGCTCTTGTAAACTAAATCTTCCAAAAAGCAGAGTATAAAAAAATTGGGTGTGATAAATTACATTCTTTGATAATATGATATTTTGCGATCCAAGTAATCTTCTATTATTAATGGGGTTTTTTTTATTAGTCCTCTGTGAGCCATGATGGATCCCATTATGCATTTCAAAATGCAAGTAACTAGTTTGCTAATAATACAGAATTGTACATAATACAGATCTGTCACATCTTAAATGATCTTCAGCTATCCAAATAACGCTTAAAGAATCAATTTTTTCTGAGAATGTACTGTCTATCAATCTGCAGTTCTGGTCATAAGTCTATTTTTCATTCCTCTTACACCCTTTTTTTCTGTTGAGAGAGTGAAAAAACTTCACAGGGAACTTTATCAGTTTGAGTTGAATTAAGATGAAGGAGTTGTTTGCATGCCAAAGTAAGGTTGGGCTTCAGTATCTCTGGACTTCTGAGCTGAGTCCAACAGATGTTTCATTTTCACAGACTTATTTCTACAGAAGGTTGAGGAGTGGTGTCTCTCTCTCTAAGGGAAGACGATTTTGTAGAAGTAACCTTAATCTGCCAAAGGTTACATGCTACTCTAGTGCTGACTGTGATGAGCTAATGGCTTTTCTAATCGATGTCCAGATGGGACCTGAGGAAGTTCTAATGCAACTGGGTTTTGGCAGCCTGGTTAGTCTTGCTCTCAAAAGATATCATGGTGGCACAAACAGCTGGGGTTGGCAGGTTCTTGTGTAAATGTTGGCTGGTCCCCTGACTTGCTGCCAGAGGTGCAGCACTTTGATCTGGAGGATTTGCCTCCAGATGTGGCGGTTGCTGCTGTCTAAATGCTATCTTTGGTTAAACTGAAGGTGTGCTTTCCTTCCTGGCACAAGATCAACTCCCTGAATCGGCATCACTTCAGCTGTCTCACATGCTTTAGATTTCTCTCACATCTGAAACATCTTTTAGTACTTTACCCGATTTGAAAACTGGTAGGCTTTCCAGTTATTAATTCCAACTGAGGAAGTGTCATCATCTTACTTTCAGAAACACTGTCCAGCTGGGCCAGTAAACCGTGCATGACTACATAGGCCAAGGGTGAGTGTTAAATTTTTAGAGAGACCACAGCAAGATAGCAGTTTTAAACCAGAACCATGTGTTGGCAATGATTATGCAAAATAGGTAGTGGGGAAATGAGAACTGTTAAAACACTCTTTTATGTCATCTCCATAAAATGCCACTAGTTTTGCCCCATACCATGTTATAAGAAATGGTCTTTTCATCTTAGAGACAATTCACTGAAGCTGCTAGAGAATGTACAGTATTGACCACAAAAGACACCTTTTTATTCCTGTTCCTGTCAATGTAAAGTGTGCTTATATTCACTGTAAAGAATATCTGTAAGACTTACAATCCCTGCCTAATAGTGTCTGAGCCAGAGAGACACTTTGTTCAGCACATCATACATCATACATCATAGCAACAACATGAAAACCCTTCAAGTTAAATAGATAGAAAGTGACAATGAGAAAGGTGAGGGAGACAAAAAAGTGAGATGGCAGACTGCCAAGGCACGTTACACTACTTATTACATAAAGTTTGGTAGTGTAGCACTACATTAATCAGGGATATGTGGAGTAGGCTGACTGGTAAATAATAACATTAAATCCACAAGCACTTTGGCTGACAAGACGGTCAAGGAAATGTCTGCATCACTATGAGTTTCATTATTCCTTTCCCTGAGACTCAACGCCATAATTAGAAAAAGGCAATTTGTTAGTGCGTTCCCTCAGGAAAGTGTGGTATGGGATGATACATTATATATTTGTTTATTGTACATCACATGGTACCTGATGAGATTCCTGGAAGCCAATAGTTTGCAAACTCTAGGGGAGTAGTGTACGATGTGTATTCTCAATACCGCATGACATGCTTCACTTTAATAATACTTTTTTACTATAATTAAACAATTGTACATAGAATAATAAAGACTATAGCAATTGTACACTGTTAAGGCATAAGATTATGACCGCCTATTATTGTGTTGGTCCCGGTTTTGCTGTTAAAACAGTTCTGACCCATCGAGCATTAACAGCATTAAATTCTTCAGCAATCTGAGCTACAGAAGCTCGTCTGTTTGACCAACTACACAGACCAGCCTTCACTCCCTATGTGCATCAATGTGCCTCGGCTGCCCATGACCCTGTCGCCAGTTTACCACTGTTCCTTCCGTGGACCACCTTTGATAGATAGTGACCACTGTAGCCCGGGAACAGCCCACAAGAACTGCAGTTTTGGAGATGCTCTGACCCAGTCGTCTAGACACCACAATTTGGCCCTTGTCAAAAATTCTTACGTTTGCCCATTTTTCCTGCTTCTAACAAATTAACTTGGAGGACAAAATGTTTACTTGCAACCTAATATAGCCCACCCACTAACAGGTGCAATGATGAAGAGATAATCAGTGTTATTCACTTCACTGTTCATAAACATAATGTTATAATGTCATAATGTCATAATATTATAATGTTTTGCCTCTGTGTATTTGTATGCTGTCACCAGATTCACTGGGGTTTGTTGATAGTAGAGTGTGACCATTTTATGTCCCAGGGTACCTTTATCCTTGCATTACCTTTAGCTAAACCTTTTAATCATGCTTACATAGCTAGTCCTTGGAATCCCTGCATGCACACTAAGCACAATGTACATCCACTCAAACCACTACAGGATAAAAGCATACCTAGACCTATTTTCTCCCTCCCTCCCTCTCTCTCTTTAAAGTTTCTAGCCTAAATTAGCCTTTTATCTGCTGTGAGGTTGCTGTGGATAGTGGTAAATTAACGCCCTAAGATGACTGCTAATGGTCTCATTTGGTTAGGCTACTGATGGCACTGGAATCTACCCTCTGGTCACATTCATTATACAATGGAAAAACTCATCTGAATATGATAAACTCTAAAAACTAACCTAATGATGCAGAAAAATGAAGCACCACTGCAAAATACCCACTAAATTGATGAACTTTGAACCTTTGCAAACCTGCATGCAGAGAAGTGACAAATATAAGAGGATGTATAAATCACATTTCGAGACATAATTAGATGTAAAAGCAAACCTGTGATTATGAGCCCCTCGAAACAAGCCCAAAATTGTTTCAGGTCAGATTTTATTATTCGAGCAAAGTGTAAAAATGCCCAAAGTTACTATGTAGGTAACTTGGCAATTAAAAGCAATAGGCCCACATTCAATGAGCTAATGTTGGTGACCCAAGGGTGTGTGTGTGTGTGTGGGGGGGGGGGGGGGCAATGTGTACAATCCCATTTTCATAAAAAGGAATATTTTTTAAATGAAAATAAAAACAGAATGCAATTATTTGCAACTATTATAAAACCATATTTGACTCATAATAGAACATAGAGGACAGATCAAAATGTTATTCTAGGGAAATGTACAATTTTAAGTATATAATTAAATTTTGAATTTGATGTCTGCAACACATCCCAAAACAGTTGGGATAGGGGGCAACACTAGGCCAGAAAAGTAAAACTAAAAAAAAAAAACAGCTGGAGGAACATTTTGCAACTAATTGGATTCATTGGAAAAAATCAGTAATATGATTGGGAATAAAAAAGAAGTATTTTAGAGAGGCAGAGTCTCTCAGAAGTAAAGATGGACAGAGGTTCACCAATCTGCAAAAAAAAAAAAAAAGAAATGCACTACAAAATGTGGAACAATTAAAAAAACAATGTTCCTCAACATAAAATTGCTAAGTCTTTCAACATATCATCATCTACAGTACATATTATCACCAAAGATTAAGAGAATCTGATGGGACAAGGGCAAAAATTCATATTGGATGCCCATGATATTCAGGTGGCACTGCATTTAAAAACAGGAAAGATTCTGTAATGGAAATCCCTGCATGAGCTCAGGAACAGCTTCCAGAAATAGTTTTCATTAAACACGGTTTGCTGTGTCACCTACAAATTTAGGTTAAAACGCTTCTCTGATGGTATGGGAGTGCATTAGTGACTCATTAGGACAGCTCGTTCATCTGGAAAGGCACTGTCAATAATGACAGGTATATACAGGTTGTAAAGCAACATTTGCTTTCATCCAGATAATGTCTGTTTTAGAACTTAAATTTCAGCTAAACCAGGCTTAATGGAATACGGCATCTATTTCAATAGTTGGACAGAGTCTGCCTGCCTGTCTGTCCGCAGTCCAGACCTGTCACCAATTAAAAACATTTGCAACATCGTGAAAACAAAAATATGATAAAGAAGACCTAGGAGTGTTAAGCACCTAAAATCCAGGACCACTGCTCCCAAAACTCCAGCAACTGGTCACCTCATTTCTCAGCCATATACAGACTGCTACATGGCCCTGTCACAACTTTTTGAAAATATGCTGTTGCTATCAAATTTAAAGCCTTTGTACTGTTGCGAATATACTGTATGAGTTTCTAAGATTTGCAAATCATTGCATTCTGTTTAATTTTACTTTTTACACAGTTTCCCAATATTTTTTGAATTTGGGGTATAACATTATGCATAAAAGTTTTGCATTACATTTTGTCATTATTGTATAATTGTATTATAATATCATATCATAAAGTATAATATATGGTTAACATTTTTTTTTTTTGTTTAATTTATAAACTTTGTTAATCCCTCTTTTACCACTTAATGGAGTCCTTGAAATAATGGCAAAATGATGGGAAACAGATTTGTAACCATGTCACACTGAACAATCGGCTGGTCAAAAGATTCACAGCACATCAGGAGACCTGTACCATTGATTATTGCTAAAGATAAACCTCCTGCAGGGGCAATGGCTTGGCTGTCCTCTAATGTAGTTTATTTCTCTCTACTTATTTTACTGATTCTCCTGTATCTCTTTCACCTTCTCTCTCTGCTTCTCCAGCTGCACTGCTGCCCTGCCTTCTACACCCAGGAGTATGATCACACTGTGCTCACTGAATGTACCATCACAAAGCAGGGAACTGATGCAATTCTTTAATATATTTTCAAAGCACTAAAATGTCTCCTCAATGATGTCCAAAGATTTTCAGTATCAAGTAACGAGGGCAGGGATGTGTGTCAAGCTTTTTTGGATCTTCAGTTTGCCTGCAGAGTTGAAGGAGGAGCTTAGCAAAATGTGGGAATGGCCAGTCTGCAGCCCCTCTGCAGGGTGATTTGTTCTGTGAATAACACATGAAGAAGGACATAGATTTGCATCTTCAATTGTTTAAATGACACAAATCACACACCCAAACCCTTTCACCCACATATCTCAAATAGTCAAATTGTTAGGTCATTCTTTCCTAACATTTCTGTGAGGAATGCTTTTGTTTATATCTACTATATTATACCACATGGTAGATTTTTGGTCATAATGTTCAAGCAAAGCATTTAAAAATCTGTAAAAATTTTTTAAATGTCAACAGTAATAAACAACTTGTTTATTATTTTCAAAGTACAGCTCCTAAAATTAAATGATTATTTTTACTACAGCAATTCTTATGACAAAACCTTTTTTCTTTTAATATTATTTATCTATTTATATTTTAATTCATAAACAGACCCACTTACTCACTCACTGCGTTGGGTCCCAGTGAATATGTGAATAATTAATACAAATATATAAATACGTTTTTAAAAAAATATAATACATATAATCATGTTGTGTAAGATCTGCAAAACAAGTTTTCAGCCTGTCATGTTGCAGATACAACAACAATCACAAAGCAAACCACCATTCTGAATAATTTCCTGTGTCAGAACCCTATAAAGACATAAATAACAATAGTGTCATTCCAGACATGGTAAATAAACATTTTTTCACACCCTCCAATACCTCAGCTTGTACCTTCCTGAAATCTTATTTATTATTGTTGTGTTTAAGAGAGAATATAGAATAACAACCTACTTGTTCATTACATGTTAACAATCATGTGACAAAATTTTCTCTGTTGTTTAAATACAAATCCTTAGAGTCCTAATTTTTCAAAGATAATTTGAAACTCCCTTTCCCTTTGCAAAACCAAATATTTTCTCTGTATTACCCCCACAAATCACTTTCACTAAGTTTCACAATCCAGGAATGGCTCCTAAACTGATTCACATTGTTATATGATAGATGTATATGATGATATTTCAGTCTCAATAGTAGATATCTTTATGGCTACTTGATCTTTCCTAGTTTTAAATAATACACACTTCAGTTTGTCTTTTTACTGCATAAAAGCCCACTGCTGGTTTCCTGTTTTTAACTGCTAATCTTCTAAATTAGAGTCACACTGTTCTGTCTAAAAAACCACTACACTTTCCTTAAGTTCTACATCGAACCATCTGACCTGTGTGTACATTTGGTATTTGCCTGATTTCACAAACTTGATATGGATAGTGTAGGGAATAAGGAAATAAAATTAAGGGAACATGTTCATCTTTACTGCAGTCTTTCCTTGTTCTGGAAATGGGATTATAAGTATGTTGAGATGTAATGGGGTTAATAATAAAAGGCCTTCATAACTATTATTATGATTATAAGAAGCCTTTTGGATTGTTTCTATAAGCTAAATAATTGAGAATGGACATTATGAGCCTTCATGCAGCCTAATATAACTTTTATTACAGCCTGTTATTGAAAAACTTCCAAACTCACATTTCAAAGGTACTAGAGATCATTCTAGTAATAGATTTTTATTTAGTGTGAATCAGGATTTTTACAGCAATTATTTCACTTATCCATAAAATCTGGACTTACAGATGCTTCTAATTTTGTTTAACTTGTGTGTGTGTGTGTGTGTGTGTGTGTGTGTGTGTGCTTGCGTAAGTGCGTTTCATATTTATCTTATCAAGAATATTATTATTCACTGTAGTAGTATCTATAATAGCTGTTAAAACAATAGTGTCAACTTTATTCAGGCAGCAAAAAGAACAAGATTAATTAATAATCATGGCACAACATTACACAGAAGAAAATGCTGGATTAAAAGCTTAGTTTGAGTATTTATTTAGGATTTTATAATGTAGGGTTTTCCCCCTTTATTTTCTTTCCACATATGAGCCATTGTTCATTTTTTCTTTGTTTGGTTTAGTTAAAGTACTCTCTAAGTTTATGATTGTAAAACAACCTCCTGTCTAAATGGAGAAATTTTTCTCCCAGCCTGTAAGTTCTCATAACTGATTACAGAAAGTTCTATAATGTGTATTGTAGCAAGGGAACAATGTCATTTCCATTGTAGGAACTCTGGGTTCCTGTTGATAAGCTGTTGGCTGTTCGTAGCCAAGTGGTGTTTATGTGCATTTAGACATTGGGTAAAAACAATCTTTCAGTCGAACGGGACAGCAGTGTTGGTGTATAAATAGCCAAGTGTGGATAAACATCAAAGGACTAAAAATTCCTTGAAACAAAAAGGATTTTAAACCATGGTCTGAGATTGATGGATTCAAGACTCATCATGCTGCATTCTGTGCTCTAGGGGGAAAAAAAGTTTTCTTATAGGTTCTTTGGAAAGTTTTCCAAATTTGTATAGGTTGGATAGTTACTTTGGATAGTTACAATAATCCTAGTGAGGTATTTCAATAGTATAAGAGAGAAAAACAGAAAACATTACAACCCCACTCTCAACATTGTTCAGTTTAAAAATATATTGTGTATACTTTTCATCAGATTAAGGTGAATAATTTGTGGTTGAGGTAGCTCAGTGTAAAGATGTTGGATTTTTGATTGGAAGGTCCTAATTTCAAATCTTACTACCACCAAACTGCCACTGCTGGCCCTTTAGCACGGCCCTCAACTGCTCAGTATAAATGAAATAACTGTAATTTGCTCTAGATACGGCATCTGTACTTCACAAATACCAGGAAATTCAGAAATTAGATCATGATGTGGCATTCGTGTACAGTAACTGCAAGCACAAACCTGAAGTCACAACTTGCTCAACTTACTCCCTAAACAGTCCTCAAAATCTAATGATGCAAAAAGAAATGGGAGTCCTTCCTGGCCTGGTCACCCCACAACTCTCTCCAGTACTATTTCACAGCAGACATGTTGCAGCAAATCATAGAGAAGCCATGTAGTTTGTCTGTATCTACAGGCTACATAATGATGCTTCATGCTGTGATGGACGGCTGAATGGCGCCTAGAAAGCCACTCTGGTCATTTTGTCCATGGCAGCAGTTCCTGGCTCTGTTACAAACGGGTTCCTTTGCTTAACACACAGATAATACAGATGAATACTGACAGTAGTTTGATAGCCATATAACTTCATGTGTTTGCTGAGTGACCATGCATAAAGGATGTACTGTAGATACTAGTCTAATGCTCTAAATATCTCCCTCTATCTGGCCTGGGACTTTCTTTGGATCTTATTTGTTTTCTTTTACCTTTGAAGATCACAACAAGAAATTTTTACGTCTCCAACTGAATGACTTATTTGGAACTATAAAGGCCAGTCATCTCTTTGGAGTATGTTCTTGAATGTGTTCCATGTTGACACTCTAAATATAGCCACAGTTCCCGACTGGATGTTTACAGCACCCCCTCAACACTTGATCATATGACTGAAGGGGGGAGAGTGAGAGCAGAGGAGTCTAGAAGGGTGGCGGATTGGCCACTGTATAATATAGTAGCCAGGAATCAAGCAGGACTTTAGACGGTGCACACTAAACTGCGTACATGATTTCTGCATTCTTTGGACAACATTCAAATTATGACCAGTTTATAACTTTGGATGAAATCCAGAAATTGAATAATCATCTAGTCATTAAGCTTAAGTTTCCATGCTGCGTAGGGCAGTACTAAATCTTGAAATGTAACCACTGAACTTAGATCAATGCCCCACCCTGAAAATTGAAAATATTACAAATCTATGCCTGGTTGTATCCAGCAGCCAAGCATTAGTGAGCCTGATTGGAGTGAAACCCCAGTGACAGAGTAGCTGTGTGAGAGAGTGGCTCCCAGGGCAGCTGTCTGATCCCTTCACGCAACGCTGAAACCGCCCGTCAGCGTCACTCGTCATTTCCACGACAACAGGAGTACTCTCTGGGACTTAGCTGTTGGCTTACACAAACACACCCCCACCCACCGCACACACACACATCGCCAAACGGGTATGTAGTAAGAGGGCACAAGCAGCCAGAATAAATGTCTGCTGTCTCAACCATAAGCATGATTAATTCTATTTGATGAGTGCATACTGCATACAGGTTTGCATGTGTCACAATGATTAAATGATGAGAAGGCTTCTTGTGACTCTATGCAGTGATTTAGATTGTTTATTTCTCCACTATATGCATTTATTTTTGTTAACATGCTTCAAACATGCTTCATTATCTTTCTTAATAATTAACATTAATTCTTACTAATAATTAATCAAATGCATCTGTAATTTTTGAAATGTACTTTTAGTAGGAATACTGTAGTATTTTTTACCCAAAATCTGATCATACAGTGATGTGCTTTTACCAGAGTTCCCATGGTGATATTAGTTTTAAATAACATTTTAATAACATTTAAAATGTGTGATGACATACCGCAAAAATGCAACGGTCTCAAAAGCGACAATCTTTGAAAAAAGATTAGAGAAAACATCTGGCTGTGCAATTTTATCTGATAAATTCTAGATATGCTGTCCTACAGTTAAGTAGCATCTACAATTTGGATGAATGAAATATATAGCTGTGAATCTTATTAAAGCAATATCTTTCAGAAAAAGTGTACAAATTTGTGTTTACCCTGTATATACAATTTTTCCTATTTTTCCTATATATATCTTTATCTTTATATATTTTTATATTTTACATAGTTTATTGTTTTTATTTATCTGCCTTCTTTATTTATCTGCCCCTTCTCTTTTCATAACAGAGAAAATAACTTTCTGTTAATACTAATATTTCAGTAATGAGATATGAGCCTAAAATGTTTACTTGGTCAAAAACTCTGCTAAAATGTTTTTTTAATCAACAATTTCACACGTTTTAGTGTAAAGCCTACACAATGCTAAAGTGTTGTTTGAGGTTGCTTAACTGGCACTTTGCTAGATTTGATATTAGTATGCCACTGGTGATTTCTGGTAAGCTGACATACTGCTGATAATCAGATCATTACCACAGTAGAGGTTATGAGATAATTAGGGCAATATTCTGGATGCTTTGCTCACCTCGCCTCACCATTATGGCTCTAAACTGACAATGGCTGCGTTATTGTCAGCTTGGTCGATTGTTGACAAGCCCCTACCGAGGGTTGCTATTAGCATGAGGTAGTGGCACAGGTGGGGGATGTAATGATCGCTCACAGTAACACAACATTACAGTGGGTGTGTACCGGCTTCAGCACTTAAATATTACTCTGTGTGTCCCAATAATACATTTAGGCAAATAACGTGTTGCACCAAACACACAATTAAATAAGGATTTTTGAAGTCAAGCATACAGATTTAGCATATTCACTCACCATATAGGAGCACAGAACTTACGAGCATAAACCCTGAATGTGCATAAAACAGTTCAGCTACTGTTTTATATGTATTTATTTACGTTTGCTTTTTACTAATGCTCTTCATAATAGGAATGTACCTTTAGTACGATCTTCTCACAACAACTATTATCTGCTCTTCATAGTGGCCTGCTTCACAGTCTGGTGGCCTTCCTGGCTTGTTATCAGTAGCTAATTGCCAGTAATGGTCAGCAGCTCAGTCCAAGAAACATCCCGTCTAAGCAGTGAACAAGATCTCTGTAAGAAGTTGGTGTCTCTGTTTCTCTTTCTCTCATCCCCTTTCCCTCTCCCCTTACCCCCTGATTCACTTATACTGTGTCCAAGGCCATAATCATGACCTACTCAACATTGCCTTTCAAGTACGCTTTCCCACGCTTGTCCAAAGCCTCACCCATCAGCATTACAGTGTGTGACTCTGTGAGCATGTGTGGCTTCAAATCAGTGCTAGTAATTGGTGTCTGAAACATGAAAGACGATGCAGGATTAGGTGGTTGCATGGTCTCCCCCTCCGGCTGACATGAATTACAGGAAATTAGGCCATTAAGGTTATCTCCCTATGGATAAGGTGATATTAGGCTGGTTGTCAGGGAAGTCCCCAAGTCCCCCTCCTTTTTTGCTTTTATTTATTCAATGGATCCTAGAGGAAGTGCAAATTATGATACTTTTCACCTTGTCCTACTTGTCTTAAAACCTTAAGGTTGTAAACCATATGAAATACTCTCTCACAGAAAATGGTTCCTCGAGGGCCGTGTGGGTTGTTAAGGTTTCTTTCTCATTTTGAGAATTAAAATATCATAGGTTATTCAAAAGAACCTGTTGTTTCATCCTAAGCTTGGGTTACTGTCTGTACAGTGTCTACAGTGTGAGTTTTCTTTGGATTTTCTGCTTTTACTTCCAGTGTCCAAGAATATGCAGATAGGTCAGATTGACTACATTGACCCTTGGTTTGAATGATTCCGTGTGTGCATGGTGCTTTGTGATGGCCTGGCATCCACTTTGGTGTGAATTTTCCTAGCTTGCACCCAGTGTCGTCAGGATAGGCCAGGATAACGTGGTTTCTGAAGATGAATGAATTAATATTCTCTTACAGTGAAGATACCTTTTTTCTTCCTAATGTACTGAAATCAATATCTATCATTTTGAAATTGTAGCCTAAAAGGTTTGTATTCTTATTGCTTTTTAGATCAACATGGCTTTGTCATGGCAGTACCAGTTGTCAGAATGTACTGTGTTCCTGGTGCTGACCGGTTGTTGTCTGTTAGGGCCAGTTAATGTCCTCTGTCTGTCCTGTTACTACAGCTGTCTTACTGAAGCCCCCCTGTCCACCCCCCAAATCTGTATCACAGCTGCTCTCGTCACTTTACTACATTGCAACTCGTCTGAGGTGGTAGGAGACGGTCTGAGACCAGATTTGGGAATGAGCATTCAGATGTTGCAGACAGTGTGTGTTTTCAGACACACCAAGTCACCAAGCAGTGAAACACGGCCTGTATGGAAAGAATGGACGATTGTCCATGGGAGACAGACGCCAGCTCTTCAGCTGACACTTGATAAAAAGGTGTATGTTGGTGTGTTGTTGCTATGCTTGTAGCCTGGGCCACTTGACAGTGGCACTTTTATAGTAGGGGAATTGATTGACAGATTTGATATAATCTTTTGGAACTAAGTTATTATAGAATTATTGCTTTACCCATGTACCTTTGTCTATTTATTTGCGGTTACTGATCTAAACACTCATATTACATTTAAGGCAGGTATATGCATAGCATGGTCACAAAGAAATGTTTAAACAACACACTCAAGCAGACCTTTACTACACCATCAGAGTGCAGCTCCTATCTCACACCTTCTGATGCTAATTTTGACCTCTCATGCAGCAGACATTTTGGGATGTGATGTGTGACCAGGCACCTTTCTTGATCTTCTAAAGTCTGATTCTCTTGACAGAGTTCTCCTCTCACCCATTTGACATAGTGGACCCTTGAGACTGCCACCTTCACACAGAACTGTGACAGGCATGCCAGCATTAAGAGCTGAGGTGCCAAAGACTCTCACTCTGGTGCACATCCTTCTCTCACCAACCTGACAGATAACCGTGGTAAGAAATAAGTCATGACGAACTAAAGAAAAGAAGAGCGTTAATTCTGTTTTCTGTATATTAAATGGTAAGTATTATTGGGTTCACCTTGTAAACGACCCCAGAAGAAACTTCTGTTCAAGAATTCTCACTTTTGCTAATGCATTAGTCAATAGGATTGTGTAATTCCTAATAATTCTTTTCATTGTAAACAGTATGTGTCACAGCTGTTTGTAACTTGGTGTTACAAACCTTGATTAACCCTTAGAGGCTGTGCGGTGCTTGATTGAGCACTGCCTTAATTATGCATCATTGTTAAGGTTATACAACTTAATTATACCTCTTAGTTACTGCCTGAAGGCTCAGGTATCAGAAACTAGAGGCCTGTTCGGTTTGTTCTAGGTTTCTTACAGATAAATAAGGGTAAAGGACATCATGATCTCCACAGAGAGTGTGTGATGTTACATATTATTACTAAGGAGATACCATTCCGTTGTAGGGAGATTTTTGTAAAGTTTAAACTGAAATCCTATTCCAGTCTGACTGAAAAAAAAATCAATATACTGATTGATAACATATTTTTAGCATGGCTATTCTTTTCACATCCTTTCAACGTGAAACACTAGTAAGATTAATCTCAGGACTAAGGCCAAAATGTTTCATCTGGACAAAATGGCTCTATAAATTAAAGTGAAAGAAAGCAGTTTGTGTTCTTTCGTCTTAAAGAACATAGGCTTTTTTCCAGCATTAAAAAGCTTCGGGATCAAGACATGTCTAATTGTGTGCTGGTAGGATCTTGGCCTGATTAAAAAGAGGAATATTATGTACCCACTTTCATTGCATAGCATTGCAGCCAAAAAAAGGCCGGAACCATTGATAAATAAATAACAGAGTAAATAAAGCAAGGTTCCCATAAAGGGAGGAGAAGGTTCATGTTCAGGGTGACAGTCCTTGTATCAAATGTCCTGCAAATGTCTTGTGCTGAGAAAGATCTGGACTTTGGTTGTAGAGTTTGTCTGGAAGATGGGAGGTGGCCAGGGGTCTGGGTTTGGTGGTTGGTGGGTTGCCAAAAGTATGCAATTGGGTAATGGGTGTGACAGGTATTTCTGAAAAGATAAGAATAGGATATGAACCTCCCTCAAGGTACCAGCCAAGTACCAAGAAGGAACTAGCTAGATCCAAAAAAGAATGATTATGATCAACATTGAACTTTATTGTTGAACCATGGTTGAGTTTGGAGTACAGACAGTAGCTTTGGGGGTGGTGTGGGATTTTGTTCCTATTTATTATTAAATGGTGAGTAAAATCTCATCAGCCGGAAATGACTTTCATCAACATAGTGTCAAGAATTCTAATACAAAGATAACTGATGCTGTATACCATTGAATCTCACAGATCAGCTTTGCACAATAGCAATGTTTTTTTTAAACTCATTAAAAGGAATATATTTTTAATTTCTTCACTGAGTGTCCCATCTGAGGAAACCGCTTACTGTGTGTGTAAGTGTCTAGTATTGGGTTTCTGCATGAGTGGCAGATGTGTGCTACTGGCTGTCAGGCTCAACACACATACAGTGCCGCCTGCTGTTTCCCAGTGGGCCTGCAATTCATCAGCTCAAGCATCTAGTACAACAAAGACTTCATCAGTTGAGTAATAAAAAGAAGAATTACCACAAACATTGCCTTATGTGGCAAGATGATTCAGTGTGGCAATCAAATCTGAACGTTTCATGAAATATGGGTAAAGTTCTTAAAGAGATTGGAGTAAAGAATTGCTTAATGAGTGTTTGGACATGCATTGCTCAAGGCTTACCAGAAAGGTTAGCCAAAATATACCTGTAAAGTTGCCAACAGGAGAAATGTATATACATGCACAGTCAGATTGTTAAGAGAACTAAGCACTTTGTGATGAACTGAGGTTAGAATGGAATGATGCTCATTTTCCAAGGAACACAAGGACCAGATTTTTGCATCCAAGCAGAAACCCGGTCCTAAGTTTATCCAAAGTAGGACATGTTGTTTAATCATTATCAGTGCCTCTTTGCCAGAGACAGTGAACAAACCAATTAATTTGGGGTCAAACATTTACAGCCTTTTGTGTACACACAAAGAATTCATTTATTGGTTTGTGTTATAAATCAGCCTGTGTTGTCATCTACTGACACTGCTGGACAATGTGGCAGTGTGATGCTCAGCTTGTAGATCACAGAAGGGGGAGGGAGGGTCAAAAGCCCCTCGCACCCTGTGGTGCTGGCACCAGGGTAGGGGCTTATATTGGATGCTGTGGTTTGCCAACAGTCAAGCCTTATGAGCTGATTCAGCACAGCTCTCAGAGATGATGGTAGCTGTAGTTGGTTGCTCACATTTTCCAGTCTATGCTTGGTTTGAGCTATACACTTCTTTGCTGATAAGTCTGTATGTTAATCTGTAGTGATAGGCATACTATAAAGGGTAACAGTATCTCTTAACAACAGTTAGGATTATAGTGGAAATGAAATCGAAACCTGGGTACTCAAAAATTATCCTTATACAGTTTGTACTCAATGCACAGGTTCAAACAGGACATTTTGAACTATGGTATGCTTAATGATATGCTTATCCACTTCAAAAGCTCCAGTATCAAAGACTCGTTAGGACATGATTCAGGAAGCTTGGAAATCTTTAGGCAGTACTTACCTACTGGATCTGAGCTCACTCAGTATAAAAGTGCACACCCTTATGAGCATGGACACACTTTTTTAAAGTAGTTTCTTATCATTAAATGACCTCAGTTGCCTGAGTGGTGGATTTAGGAAGCTAAATGGTGGCAGTAAATTTGGCAGGGTCATGTGTTCGTGTGTGATAGAGAATAAATTGACTTATCTTTTCAATATGTATAAAAGAGGCTACAAGACAAATTTCACAAAGTAGGATATGTCCACTTTTTTACAGATCTTTCCTTATAATGAAACATTAATGAAAATGAATGACAATGAAAAAACTATAATTTAATTAAATAACAGCATTCCAGCACAGCTATATCGTATAAAAATATTATTCATATAGGACATGATATAGAGTAAGTTTACACATTAGCAATAAAAATGCAATATCCTGCAGACGTGCTATAGGTCAAACCAAACCACACCATACATTAGGTAGAATATATGCCATATGCTACATAGTAGTTGTAATTTGCAATTCAAATTGAGATTTATGCATTTATCTAGGCAGGCTGCATTTAATCAAGACTTAAGAGGCTTTTATCTTGCTAGGTTTTTGCTATGAAACAATATCATTATTCAATACAGTAGTACTTCAATTTTCAAATGCAACATTAATGTGTGTGATTTCTAAAATGAGCGTGTTTCAATGTCTAGCACTTGAATCCATTTTTTTAAAGCTATCTCATCTATATTCAGATTATTGTAAAAGCTTAAACGTTTTTAGTTTTTCTACTGAATAAAAAAAGTGATGGATATGCATAATTTCCATCAGGAACTTCTGAAAGACACTAGATTTACCAATACCAGGCCCATGCCATCTGTGTTACTTTAAGGTGGCAATATCATACCAATTGCAGATTTTATTTTGCAGGTATTCATTGATATGCAAACCTATAAAATGGACCAATGAAAATGACAACATCCTCTTTCTCTCACTTTCTTTCTCTTTCTCTTTCTCTCACTCCTCTCTCTCTCTCTCTCTCTCTCTCTCTCTCTCTCTCTCTCTCTCTCTCTCTCTCTCTCTCATTCTTCTTTCCTCCCACCATCTCTCTTTCTCCACTCACTCTGTCTTCTCGCTCACTGTCTGACCTCTGACCTTCTTGAACATTCACTTTATCTCTGCTCCTATCCATGGATTCTCATCTCTCTACATCTTCGAAACATCTATTTCCCTGACCCCATCTCCTTTCCTTCACAATAAAAGTATCTCCACTAGCATTGTTTGTCTTTTTCTTTGGGTTCTTGTATGAGTGTAGGACTGATTTTGGAGTGGGGAAGGGGAAGTACTGACCTGTGCATAATGTCCCCTCCCAACCCCTGCAGCCTGCTCTATAGATCAAGGTTCCACATGGCTAATGACTGACCTTTTACTCACGGTCCAAGGCCCTTCCCTTTATCGGCTCCTACAATACCTGACATTCATCTGCCACTCTTCTTTCATCCCATCATTATCAGCCTCAGATCCGCATTGTCCTCTCTGCTATTCCCAGAGCAGCTTGAGCTACCTATTAAATCACTTGAGAAGAACTGGGGGTTGGGCAGTTAAAGCATGGATAATTTTCCATATAATGTGCATTGAATTTTGACTTGTCAGTCTATCAGTGCTAACTGCTGACTGACATGCTCACCTAATTCAGATGCTTTCCAAAATGATATAAATCTTTACTCTAAAAGTTCATCATAGAGGAAACCCAGTTGTGTTCCCCAAGGCATGTCTATCACCAGCAGTTGCTTCTTTAGGTTTACACTGTAGCTATAGTTTTATATGGAGGTCTTTTGTCTTCCAGATCTTCTTAGACTTGTTTAAAATTTGACAGGAATGACACGCTATATGACCTCATTTCTAAATAAACAATTCAATTAAATACCAAACGGTAATTGTATTCACATTTTTACATTCAGATGGATATCATCATTCCACTGCATTAGTTCCAGTATTTACCTTTCCTTTATAATTTTACCACAATGATAAAATTGTGGTAAGGAAAATGTGATCATCATGGTACTAGTGTTACTAGGATTGTCTCAGGATTTCCAATGGCCCTGACCTGGATCAAGCAATTATTGAATGTAAATGTGATTGCTGTGAAATTTGGGGTTGGACTTTTTTATAGATTGCAACATTAGTATTTTTTTATATTATTATATGTATAGACAAATAAATTTTCGAATCAGTATTACGTAATCAAATAATGACTCACTTCTGTTTTTGTCTGCATCATTTGTTGGCAGATGGATTCATGTCTTGGTGCAGTATGTCTGTGAGTGAGCACATTGTTGGTAGGATTTGTGTCAGTGCAGTTTTCCCTGCTGGCTCGGCGCATCGTGTTGTGATTGTTGATCTCATTCCTGGTCTTGATTTCCTGTTGGCTTATGGTATTTACACAGTAGCTTTCTGCTGTCCAGGTCTTTTGCCATCCAGTCACCGGTGAAACAAAAGGCTTTCTTTTTGTTCAGCTCCGGCTTTCCTATACAGACAGGCCTCATCAGGTCTGTGGTAGACTGAAGGGGTGGCGCATGTCTGGCCTCTTGTATTAACTAAAGGGGGCTAGTTAATATTTTAATTAAAAAAGGCTGTGAAATATGATCATAACAACATTTTATGTGAAAATTAATACAAAGTTCTTTTTTTAGTTTATGTAAATGCAATTTACATAATCCTGTCACATCTGCCCTCCACATGGTAATCTACAGTATAAAAGTTACAGCAGGTTTGTCATAGACCTTATAGCCATGATGCTTTCTTATCAGTGTGTACTGCCTGGTCACAATCTTGCATTTAGAAAGGAAAAGCTCATATCAGTAAAATTCCTGTATTTTGCCACTAGTCGGACTGTGACCAAGAAGGTGACGTGAGGTCTTTCAAACAATACAGGGCCTCTGAAGAACATTGCTGAAGTGTGACAGTGCAGGGGAAACAGCATGATCTCTGACCTCTCATCCCCCTTTAAGTCTTGCCCTTGTTGAAGATGATTCAACTATCTTGGCTCAAAGGCACTACATCCATCAATCAAGCAACAGGACATTTGAAGAGCAGCACTTTTAACTTGTCAGATTGCAGTGAAGGTTACACAAGCTTTTGGAATACGCCTCTTTGTCCTACAAAGTGCTAGCAAGTAAACAGATTCCAACCTGACAAAAATAAGAAACTGAAAGAGAAAGATCTCTATAAATAAACTGTCATCATTGATTAAGATTAGACCTCTAGGCAGAAGGCTTTGTACTCTATAATTCTTGTAAGCTACAGAGTGCAAAGTTGTGAATCATATTTCTGAAGGTAGCATTGGGTCACATACAACCAAATGTATGAACTATTTATGCACAGGGTTCTTTAGCATGTATCAGAGTGATCTGTTTCTTACTTAAGACAAAGGGTGTGAAAGATTGAAAGAAGGACAGATGCACAATCATGCTGATGCTTGGAATCTGAAATCTGATCTTTTTTTGCCCGATACAGCCTGTGCCGAGGTCAAAGGTTGCTTTCACAGTTGTCTTACCCTTTAGGCCTCCTTCTGCTTGGCTGCCAGACTGGTTTCCTGAATGGCTAATGTTAGATACAGCTAAGGTCATCTTAGTTACACAATATAACCTGTGACATCTAGTAAAATGTAAAGCAGTTATGGTGACTATTACAATAAACCTAATTGAACAGTGAAACAAACCAAAACAGTTATCCAAAGGATTTTTCTTTTAATATGTCATACACCTTTACGTTTAAATTTTAATATATTTGTGGTTTCTTTTATTGAATTTATTAATTTTTGTAACTGAAATCAATATGATCCTGTGGGCTTCATATCCTCCTTGGTAGTTGTGGCAGAGTAGAGGTTTTATGTCTAGAGGTGATGAATGGCCCTGTCTTCACCAACCTGCCAGTGTTAAGCTCAATATCATCAGTTATGTGAAATAGTGAACCACCACTCGTCTCTAAACCTATTGCACCAGACACTTACTGACACAGCCTGCACTGGCCATTTATCAAGTGATCCATCAGAGCACAGGAACATTGCAATTTTCCTGTCTGGGTCTGACCTTACAAGATTATGGCTATTGAGCTGTTTGTGTGTGCCTTATTTTGATTCGATAATACTAAGGCAGAGTGCTTATGGCACCTCTGTATTGCCTTAACAAATCTTCAAAAGCACAATTTAAAGACCAATGTGGGATAATATAGAAAAGCTCTTGTATTTGCAGCAGATGACAGTGGTTTGTTATGAAATTGTTTGCAGCCCACCCTCTGCCCACACACACTCACATACACACACTGGTTTTATTTAAAAGCAACAGATACATCTTTTCCTTCTTTCTGTATGTACGATCTGAAAGAGTTTTTGTTGCTTTATTGAACAAAATATCAAAGTGAATCTTATATGGCACTTTTTCCTCATTATTTCATTTTAATACAAAGGCAGATTTCCTGAGAAAGGACCAGACATTGTGCAATGCACTGGTGCATGTTTGTGTGACTTACCGCATCTTGGTGCCATTGTGACATATGAAATCACTCTCACACTATGATGTGGGAACTCGTGGGTGATGTCATGGGGTTTTACAATATCTTACACATGTATGTTGGAAAAGCATAAAAAAAACCAAGGCTCGCAAAACAGGGACAGAGACATTTAGAGAACGGATAATGTGAGGGACAAAACTGGAGAAACCCTTGTACTTTTTATTCTCTTTGTGATAGTGGGATTTGTTTTCACAAGCCTAACTGCAACCATCAAACCTTCTCTTTATCACTGTCTTATAAGGGAGCTGGGGGATTGATTGAGTGTGGCCAATGAGGTTATTGATTCTTAATGAGCCTTAGAAGACCTAAATAAAATATACATACATGACCTGCAAATGATTTATTGCTTTTCAGTAACCTGAGGTTTAAACTCCTTTTGTCACGTCTTTTGTGCATCTGTAGTACAAATGCCTAGTTATGCTAAACAAACATGAACGATCTTCTTTATTTTCTGTCAACACCTGTAAAGGAGAAAATCACTGGTTATTCAAAAGCAAACGTGTAACATAACTATCTTGAAGGCATAATATTGCACAATATTTGGTTATTTCTATGACAACCCGTTTGACAGACCACTCAGTAAAACTAACTTGAAGCCAGTCAGTGACCCAGTGGGTTGAAGACCATTTTAGCAATTAAGATAATTGGGGGTTCGACTTTTTTTATTTGAATTGTATCGTAAAAGCGTGAATTAGTACTTTCAAACTGTTATGTCTACGCTCTGCAGTCACACTCCAGTTGGTTTTATGACTGCTAGCAGTTAGACAGAATTTTTTTAAGCTTGACATGATGATGATGACATTTTTGTAACAGAACAGTTGCTTTTGTAAACTGAACCTGATATTAAAGTATAAGAATAACAACAATAGGAATCTGTTCATCACTTGCAGTATTTTACAGGATGGGCTGATGGACTGAACCTGTAAAACACTGTTTAATTTGGTGTTGATGACAGGAGACAGAAACTAAAACATGTATCTAAACAATCATCCATGTCGCACACAGGCTTGTGTCTTCATTTGAAGTCTTGATTGCAACTCATTACACTTTGCCTGGCACTGGTATTACCATTTGCAGCCAAAAAAATTTGCCAGGGTAAATGTCAGGCACTGCAGATGGATAAAGAGGATGTGGATCTCCTTCTGTTGCCTAAACTGCAGCCCAAATAAATGAAGGATTACTTGATGAAAAGTTGTTTTACACTGGGGCCCACCCATGTGTATACTCCTTTTGTGAGCTGCTCTGGTAATAAGAATGATCCTTATTTACTGAACATTTTATTTATAAATGGCACCACAGTTTCCATGAAACCACATTTATATGGAAATTCTCATTGTATGTCTTATTATAAATTATTATTTACTACATGCAAGGGATAAGTTGAGATGATGTCAAGGTAAAGATACCAACCTCTGCTCCAGTTCTCCTAGCCCTAGAACCAGCATAGTCCCCATCAAGTCTTTACATGTTCTCATCAAGTCCTTAAAGTGACTGGAACTGTCTATATGCCTATTTAGTTCAGTATTTGTTAAAAAGGTACTACCTCATTCACTAGATTTCGACAATTTATTTGCAACCAGCCGTGGAAAGGTATCACGCTTATGCAACAAACTGCTGAAGCTTTTCAAGCTTGATTTTGTGCCTTAGAGGAATGTTTATTCCTCTCCTGTGGAGTACGTTGTAAAACTGCTCATATCGAAGCCATGCAGCGGCAGGCCTGACCTGTGTCTGTGTTGGTACTCCTCCAAGAACGCCTCCCTGTAATGAAATGGCACGAATTCGAGATGTCTTATTTCATCATGTCTCTAAAAAAATGCACTTGGTCAGGCGTTAGGATAAAAGGTATTGTTAATAGCGAGAAAAAAATGGACAGAGACTGATTATGCTGAAAGTGGAGATAAGATAAGATAAGATAAGATAAGATAAGATAAGATAAGATAAGATAAGATAAGATAAACCTTTATTCGTCCCACAGTGGGAAAATTTCTATGTTACAGCAGCAAGACAAAGAAATAAAAATAGATGCACATATATAAAAAAAGAATATACAAAAAAAATAAAAACAGAAAATAAAAACAAATAATAATAACAAACAAAGAAATAACAATAAATGCAAATATATGAAAAAGAGAATATACATATACTACAATAACAGTATATACACAGTACAATGTATAAATACAAATAGGGGTATTTATATTTCAGGTAATATTTCAAGGTGGTATTGCACGTAATTGCAGGTAATATTGCACATAATATTGTACGTGATTCATGTAATATTGCACACAGATAATGTTATTGCACAGCTTAAAAAGTGATAACAGTGTTGTATTTTGGTGACTGGTTTTACTGGGAACAGCTTTGGTTGTAAAGTCTAATAGCAGCAGGGAGAAAAGACCTTATATATATATATATATATATATATATATATATATATATATATATATATATATATATATATATATATATATATATATATATATATACCTTTATATATACTGTAGATGTGTATTCTGTTGCAATAAAGCAAAATGTGGAACTGTACATCCAGAAAAAGTCGTTACTTAAAAACTTCAGTATTACCTCTTGATGTCAACTCATCATATTCTTTCAGATTAGATGAATTTCATGGCTTCTAGGGACTCAATGGAAGTTTTATGAGTCACGGCTTACTCCCAGCATATTGAAACATTTTACAGAGGTAGGGAAAAGACGCTTATCCTCAATACTGTACTCTAGTGTCTTATCCTAATGCAGATGCACATGGATAGCTAAAATGATTGAATGTTTGACTGCTCCAATTCAAGTAAATTATATTGTCATCTCTGGCTGAATGAGAGAGGAACAGACCTTTAAAATTTGTTAATAGTACATTGTATAAATAGGTCTTCAATGTCAATAAAACTCAAATAAATTAGAAATACCCTTAGAATAATATTTGAGTATAATATGTATAAATATAATAAGAAATATGAGCGTAAGTATAATAAGGAAGTACAATATTTCAGATATTTTCCATACCTAGCTATTGCTAATGATTCTTTGGCCAATAACACTTTATTATTATAATTTTTTTAATAACCTCAAAAGCTCTTGCCATTCTATAAGCTGCACTTTTATAGTGCCGAGAGAGCAGAACTGCAGTGGCAAACCTATTCAGACACAGGCGACACCAGCCTCTGGTTTAATTTTAGACGCACCACAGCAAAAGCAGCCTGGAGCTTATGGTGCACCATGGCAGGCGTTCAACTGCTGTCTATTATGTCTCACAGATTGTTTTGTTTACTTTGCGGGGCACTGAGGGATCCATCAGCATGAGCACTTGAAGTGAACCCCCATCGGTCCATTTCAGCTTCTTCTTCATAACTTCATCCAGTCTCCTTAATCCTGGGAAAGTGCAAGTAGGATGGGTGTCATCCAAACCATGGCTCCTCTTCTTATTATTCAGCCTCCTGACATCATCGGCCTGAACTTTTATGTCAAAAGAGATCTTGAGACAATCAGTCAGAATGCTCGGTCCCACCCAGAAGCATCATAAATGTTTCGCATTATTATGCCAAATATAATGGAGAGTCTGAGGACATTTTTGATTGCCAGAGGCTCTGTTCTCCTTTAAAATTTTGAAACACTCCCAGTTTTACATGGGTGCAGCGGCTGTGGTTAGACTGACACGTGCCGGCCTTGTCTTGAGTTTGGAGACACCCAATTGGCACACCTTTTCCTTCATGTAATTCTGATTTGTCTCTACAGGAAAGAAAAACTCCCTACAGCTGCCTTTCAAAAAGAGGTTTGTCTTTCCTGAACAACTTATTAGCTGTCACGCACTTAGTAGGTATTCACACTGACGGGGGCAACACTAAGTCAGCCACATTTTTTGACTAAGTCTCACACCTTTCAGCAGGTACAGATATCAGATACACAGGCTAGTGTTTGTGTGTGTCTGTGCATGTGAGCATGTTGTTATATTTTGGTGGGTACCAAATGTCCCCACAATGGTTCCTTTGGATTGGGATTAGATATAGGCATAGGCATAGCATTATTTAACTACATGAACCATTATTTCAATACAAAGGCCTCACAAAGAAAATAACGCAAAACACGTTTATGAATGGAAAAAAAGAAAGCAGGTGAAAGAGAGAGATTTTTGCATAACTTTGTTATTAATTATTATTTTTTTCTGTTCTTTAAAGTCACTCCCAGAAGAAATGTGTCCCAGATTTGCAGCTCTCAAGCTATACAGTAAGGGAAATAGCTCCTGAATAACATCATTTGTGGAAAAATACTGCCCTCTTCTGTTCATACGAAATAGTGCATTATCATCCTTTAATGCAGTGTTAATGTTTTTGAATGAGAATTGTTAATCATATCTGGAGTGAGTGAGGTAAACATTCTAATCACAAAACAAACAAAACCTGGATTTTTTAAAGCTTTAAAATGCTGTAAAGTGTGTAGGTGAATAAATGCATTAACATAATGCTTAAACATATAGGATCTTAGAATTGAAATGTCTTCTTACGTCTTCTGCACAAATTAATAAAACATAAAACGTTTATATTCTAAAACCCTATATATATTTAAGCATTATGTTTATGCATTCAATTATTCACACTCTTTACAGCATTTTACGTACTATTTATTTGTATCCCTGACACCACTCACATCAAGCTAATGAGTGATTATACTGTGCTGCTTTTCTGAGATTTCCTAAGACTGCAATTGTGAAGGACCCAGTAAAATGACCTCATCATCCTTTTTATAGGTGTGCTGCAACCCTTTGGAACTTTTAATGTTAAAATATAGTGTACCTATTCAAAATTGCATCATTCGTCTTGGATAATGTGGGATTTCAATAAAATAGTATTAGTTATACAAAATATTTTTTCTTGAGTGTCTATAAATGTGTGTCTGTTAAATGCAGACTGATTTTTAAATACGGTTAGTTTTCTCAGTTTTCTGATGCTGACATATTGAATGGTAGAAATAAAAGACAGTTGCAGTGATTGGCTAGCTATTTTAAGTAAAACGTGATTCTACCCTCTGTTTATCACTGAGACTACTTTTTTTGTGTCAAAAAATAAATTAATAAAAATTTTTAAATATTTTGTCTGTTTATTACAGTCATACAGTTTTATATTCCCGAACTTTGCACTGACAGATTACACAATACGTTCCTTAGCCATGCTTATTTTAGTCAAATTAACCAAATTTTTGATCTGAGCTACTTCAAATGAACCAGATAGAGTAATCAATATAAGAAATTTTTAATACTTTTTTAGCTTTTATGATAATGAGTTGTAATTTCCACTTTTGTAACTTTACATATAAAAATCACAGACCTCCATAGCTGTGTTTCATAGACCTCTGGTGATCCCTACGTCCCATTGTTTTGCATTTTCTTGTTTGGAGATGTATTCTACCATCTTCAAAACTCTACCCACACTATTTTATCTCTGAATGTCAGTGATAAAGTCTACTGTGTAAAGGTTTTTTAAAGTTATTTTGCTTTACTTGATAAACAGTGAGGCTTTTTGGTAAAAAAAAAAAAAAAAAAGTTATAGTATTTGCATAATATGGTCAGTAAAATCAAGATGATTCGGCTGATATGTAGACTGCCACGTTAAGGTATTTTGTGATGTAATTTAGTTAATCATGTCTTGTAGATTCCTTTTTTGTACAAATCTAAAGTTCATAAAATTGCACAAAAGTGCTATAAATGTTTTAAAAGCTTGAAATTTGAACAGTGTCCATTACTAACCAATCAGAACAAGAGAGGGAGCTCTTGCAACACACATGTAACAGCAAAGCGCTTCTCATATCACAATAATCCACAGTTCACAGTCAGTGTATGATTAAGATAAAAGTAATAATGCAGAATGTGTGCTGTGTTGTTTGCTGATATGGCCCAAACACCAGCACCAGTTTTTATCATTACATATCAAATGCTTATATAGTAGTAAAGTTTACCTAATTTATATGTACAATTCCTGATTTATATATAATAATGTGCTAATCTATTGTTGGGCCTGTATGTGTGATCGTTACAAAAGTGCTGTTGTATTCACTTGAAATTCTGTCTGCATTGCAAATCCCAGGTTTATATTAATCTGCTCATTCTGATCTATTATTGTTTCCATAGCAACAACCTACACAGGGACTTGTATTGTGTGTGTGCAGCATAACGTAATATAAAGAAAAATGAGTGTGTAGTTGTGTATATGGTGAAGCTTTCTGCGAGGACACATTTCTTTAGCTCTTTTTGAAGGAGTTTTCAGTGTTAGTTTTCAGACATTGGAGGGTTTTAGTTTTTGTGTAGCAGAACCAGCTGTATTTCTTATTGGTTTTATTCATTTCAAAAAAGCGAAAACAAAGAAGCTGTCCCATAAATAACATAGCTATAAACAGTAGAGGGTAGAAGTTATTTATTTACAACGAATAATAGGGAAATTATTACACAATAAAATACATTTGGGTGGCAACTGCTTAGTCTTTCATTAAATAAGTCAATATTTTGAGTAATTATTTATTTGAATTCTATCTATCTATCTATCTATCTATCTATCTATCTATCTATCTATCTATCTATCTATCTATCTATCTATCTATCTATCTATCTATCTATCTATCTATTTTTTTTTTTTTTTTTTTGCCAAATAATACATTTAAGGGCTTATTAGTTAAAATTCAAAATTGTTGATGTAATAATCTGAAAAATATATTTTAGGCTTAGTGAGTACCTTGGCTGCCAGATGTGGAATATTTGATAGTACCTTGTACTTTGTTCCTGTACCTTGTTTCTTTACTTAAGTATTATTTTTGTTTATTTACACTTTACTTAAAAATGATTGAACTACAAAGTTCTAGCAACAATCTTTTATTTTAGATAGCTAATGACTGTATGTGGCTCATTAATTAAGTGGTCTCAATTTTAAGCATTAAAAAAAAATAATAATAAAAATCAAGAATTGTGAAGGATTTTAATCTACTGTACAGTGACCTTAGTGCTGTAGCTATCTGTGTTAATAATAATATTAATTAAAAATCTTCATCATCATCCTCGTAATCACTGTCGCAAAATCAGATAAATTCTACTTAATTTTCAAATAAAACCATAGAATTAACCTTATTCAAGTTAATAACATTCCCTATTTTATATTGAATTGTATTTAAGAATGCCATGTTTTTAAACATTCATGTGACTATCCTCTTGATACTGATTATGAATTTTATTTATTGCCTTTGCTTTTGCACTCCAGGTTAAAGTTATAATTGAGGATGAATGATTTGAAGAATAAAATATAATTTTATTATTTACAAAATTACTTTAATGATGTCTGAAATGCCCTATAGTATTCTTTGACATTTGGAATAAAGTCAATACACTTGCTTATTACTACTTACAGCATTGAAGAATAATGCTGCTGTCAAAATCTTTGGCGCTGTACAGCTTGGATATGTTTGTCCTAGTGGCTAAAATACATTACTTGGGGAAAATTGGTGAAGGTCTGTCTCCAGTGGGCCCATAGTGATCTGAAAATCAGCTGATAGATCACTTCAAAGCCTTCAGCCATTGCCAGATCATCAATAGGCCTTTTACAGGCACTTAATCTGTCAAACTGCAGTAAACCCAAATCATGGAAATACAAGCTGTTCTGACAATTCACCGCTGTTTCTTTTTCATTGAATTTCCTTTGCAGTACAGACATACGCACACTAAGTCACCAGGTTTGATTAAATGCTCTTGATGGGAAGTAGTGCCTTATTTTTTTTTAACACTTTGTTCATTATAATGAGCTCTCCAGCTGCACTCTGCACCTTCATTTATAACTTGCATTGAGGCGCTTTTATTATCGTCATTTCATCGGTTGTAAAGACTTCATTAGCAAATGGCTTTTTATAATTTTTTTTTGTATTAAGATGAAACTGGGGAAAAAAAAGCATTGTTATGTTCTTCCCTGGATAATTATGATTTACTGTTTGCTTGTTAAAAACAGTATCACAAGACTGTCATGCCTTTATCACACACAAGACAGAGTGCCTTATTTGTTAGAAAAGTCTTTTTAAAAGTCTGATTTTTTTTTTTTCCAATTACAGTTGGAATAGTGCAGTAGATAAACAAGTGTTTACGGAGCAGCTAATAATCTAGCCCAGGTGGAAGACAGTGGGAGTTTATGAGCTGAAAGAGCCATGACCTGGGGTCTCCTGTTTGATTGTGGTTACCAAAACAATTTGCTGCATTATTGCTACATTCAGAGTAAATGATTGATGTCAGTAAGAGGCAGGAAAGAGCAACTCAGAGAAATTGCAGCTTGTATTCCATTTATTTATGTATTTTTTTGTAAAAGGATTGGTAGGTGGTTTTAATTGCTTTTGCAATGAGAGCTCCACTCCCACATAACAGAATGTACCAGCACAGAATGCAAAGCACGACACAACAATAAATCCTCCTGGCTTTTTAGAGGAAACTAGCTAGCCTTAGAGGGAGCAAAGGCTGCTACACAGAACTAACCCGAACTCTCATCTTCTTATTTCATTTTTCTTTTTATTCATTCCTTGTCTAAAATTGCCCAACCTCATCTTTGAAAGATGTTTTAATAATTATGATCCACCAGACCTTTTAATTTTGGTCATATTTTAATCTTCACTACTTAATCTTCACCAGTGAAGCTTTAGGCTTTTAGGCTAGTCGAATTTGTAGGCTATCGGAGTCATATTTATACATATACAGTTGTGCTCAAAATTATTCATAACCCCTTGGACAAATCAATAATTTTAAATCTTTTTTCATTTATAAAAACTACTTTGGTGAAGTTTCCATTGTATTTAAAATACATCAGTTTCTATGCACAAACCCACATATGTGTTAGCTAAACTTCATTTGTATACAAATAGAGATAGCCAGAGATTCTCAGTTGAGCCTGTTCAAAATTTATCATACTCCATTCCCAATCTCAGAAAAAAAATCCTTATTTTGTGAAATTGCACATGGTTTCAGCGATTATAATAAATGTAATCGATGTTGGTCTAATTATGTTAAATAGTAACACTGCTCTGTAAAGTATAATTAAGGGGCAAAGCTTTCATTATTTTCAGTCACTGTCACCATGGGCACGAAGAAAGAACTCAGTCATGATCTTTGTATGTGTGTTGTCAATGCCCATTGTGGAGTCAAAGGCTACAAAGGCATTTCGAAAGAACTGGATGACCCTGTATCAACCGTACAGAGTATCATCAAGAAGTTCAAAATGTTCAACGCTGTAAAAACCTGGATTGGCATGGCAGGGAGAGCAAAGTATCCTCTAGAGTCACTAGAAAGAACTGCCACGATGCAAACAACAACCCTTGTATCACCACCAAAGGTCTAATAGACACCCTCAACCAAACCGATGGTACCAAGATCCACCATTCAATGAATTCTGTATCGAGGTGATCTCAGTGGACATAGACCCAGAAAGACACCACTCCTTACCCAGAGACACCAGGATGCGTGCATGGCCTTTGTGAAGGGGTCATCTAGATAGAGATCTGAACTTCTGGTCATCCCTCCTCTGCCCTGACCTGAACCCAATTGAGAATTTGTGGAGAGAGTTGAAGATCCTTGTCAATGCTAGGAACCCTTTCAATCTCCAACAACTGGTGGCTTTTGCAAAGTAAGAGTCTGGAAAACATTCCGCAGCAAACCTATCAAAATCTTGTGGAGACCCACTAAAAGCGTATGCAGGCCGTCATTAAGAACATCAATAGAAATTTCTATTGATTATTAAAACATTGTAATATAAAGAGTATGAATAATTTTGAACATGGTGATTTTTTTTTTAGATTTGTCAATAACAACCCATGAAATGTCACATTTTTGAAATATTACATTGTTATTTTCTCAGTTGTTTGTCACATTAAATATGAATATATATGAAAGTATTATAAAACTCATTCATCACAGAAGACAGCTCAAAAATACTATAAAAAACACCAAGAGAATGAATAATTTTGAGCACAACTGTACATAAAATAAGGCATTCATAACAATTAAAATACAAACTCACCATCATTTAAAGATTTATGTCTGGTAGGCATTAGCAGTTTCCGTTTATAATTCATTATATTACGTTTAAGTTACATTTGTTAAGCTGTTAAGATATGACAAATGAATTTGTAATTTTAATACAGCTCCAAATTAACATGTTTTGTCACTTGACAATATTAGCATTGATATAAGCTGTTTATAAAATACCAGCTACTTACAGGACATTTTTATATATGTTGGATTATGTCAGTTATCATGTAGCCTTATGAATACTTCTTTCAAAGTGCTACTGCTGTACTGTTGTCATTGCTATCTGTCTCTTTTTTTAATCTCCGATAGAGATCCTCTTCAATATGCCACCAAGTGTCTTTTGGCAACTGTGTCAAAACACTGACTTCGGTTCTAAATCAAATCTTTAACCACATAAAAATCAGAATAAGAATCGAAATCAGATTCATTTTCATTGCCAACTATCATGGGTTGCATATACAAGGAATTAGTCATTATTTGCTGGTACTATAAAAATATGAAAAACTATAAAAGCTAGAAAAATTAAAAATATTAAAATAATAAATAAAGACATTAACTATACAGTTTGTGCAGGGTATGTAAAGTATTCAGTTTATCAGAAAAAGTCCAAGGTGCAGGGTTGCAATATAATAGTCTATAGTAGTATAGCAATACAATATAGACACATCATGTCACAAATGACAATGATTTCTTTTTATGTTTTAAAATTATATTAAAGCAATAAATATGACTACATATTCTATTTTTGAGTTCAGTAATTAGAAGGAGGAGATAATTGCAAACAAACAAACAAAAAACAAAAAAACAGTAGCAATCACTTCAGCAAGTTCAGTCAATCTTTCCTTTGCACATCCCGCTCTCCACAGCCATATGTACCCCCAGGACCGGAAACAGCTGGCACAGAGAAAGAAGAACTGAGGGCTTCCACAGGAGAAGTGTTTTTAAGTAAGCGGAAGGGGTCAATGTCATTGCCATATACAAAAAAACAAGGCTTTGGATGCTACAAAAGGGTCACTAAAGCAATGGGTCTAGAGCAATACTGCCAAAGTTTCTGACCCACTGTGCCCCTGCAGGTCAACATAGCTCTTTGTAGAAGTGAGAGAGGGAAGTCACCAATGTTATTGGGTTTATTTGGCACGTGCATTGCATTATTGTGTAGGGAAGCCTCTAGTTGTTTTGTTTTTTACTGACTCAACAATTTGGTAGCACTTACTACACTAAACTCACTACACATTGGACATTTTGTAATGTGTGTGTTAATAATGTTGAATAATATTTGGACATTGACCAAGCTATGTTTTCTTTACCTTTCTACCACAACATATTGGAGCTGAAATAAATTAATGAACATGAGTTCAACATACAGGCTTTTAGCTTTACATCCAAATAGGTAGTAGTTTATACGACACATTAGACATCACCAGATGCTGGTTATGTTCTGTGGTGAGGTTCTGCCAGACTTTAACTGCAGCTGTTTTCAGTTTGTGCTTGTTCTTAGGGGCCTTTTGCTTTCAACAAGTAAAATGCATACTCAGTTATATTCTGAGATGAGAGTGACAGACTTGATCATTGCATTTCATTTCTCCGCCTTAAAGTCTTATGTTGCTTTAAAAAAATCTTTGGGTCAATGTTTATCTACACTGTAAAGTTTTTGGCTGAATCTGTATCAATAAAATATCCTTTTCACCCCGTAATTCATTACAAATCACGTCACCGAAATAATACAATGGAATAGGTTTCAGTGGCAGCCGTATGTGCCCCTGCCATACGATGAGGTGGTATGATCCATAATCTTCTTATCTCATTATTAATTGTCTCACTTGGATTTTGTTCCAGAATTGTACAGGCATTTTTATCGATGTTTTTGGCAAACTGATGACTGGTTGTTCTATGTTTGAGGTTTACTAAATACCATGTAGTTAATCACTCTGATTGTTGCCTTTGACATAGACACATTGATGTCTTAAGGGTGTTTTAGATCAAGCCAACTAACCTTCTTTTGGCTTCTCCCATTAGGGGTCGCCACAGCATGTTTGATTTGGCACATGTTTTTACGCTGGGTTTGGGACCGGCACTAAGGCAACCTTAATGGCTGGGGTTGGTTCCTTGACCGGGGATCGAACCCGGGCCGCAGCGGTGAGAGCGCCGCATCCTAACCACTAGACCACCAGGGAGCCTGTCCTGATCAAGCCAACTGACAAGGTTTTTTTCTGGGAAAAATTTTATTTGACCACAGTTGTTTTCCTTGGTCCTTCCTTTTGGACCTTATGGTGTTATTAAACTCCCTATTGCCAAATAGTTGATTTAGACACAAATAATGTTCCTAATAATTTTTAGATTTTTTTGTACCCACTAAATCAACAACAGCAGACTTTTGCAACTGTAAATACCACACTTGATTGTGTGTGAAATTGTGAGACAAAAACACAAGTAGACATGTAACATATGGTCTGTGAATTGCTCATTTTAATGTAAGTACCCTCAAATTAAAGACTTTATTGAAAGTGCACCATTTCCATGTCCATTTTAAATAACAATATCTATGTCACTGTACAAATATTTATGTACCTGACTGTTTATACATACCTAATGTTTTATGTATAGTGGCATTGAACCTCGGAAAATAGTGTTTTATTGTCTTAGCAGTCAGACTTATTTACTTAGCTTAATTGTCGGAACTGTGGTTTTATGGCTGAGACCTGATAGTTCATTTAGATTTTGATTCCCAATACTGCCATTGGTGCAATTTGTTTTAAAGAAAAAAATAGTTAATTCACCTGCCCTGAACTCTTTTTTTCTTTAAAACAAATTGCACCAATGGCAGTATTGGGAATCTAAATCTAAATCTATAGCATTTTAAAAGGTCTACCATTGCATTTATATTTAAACATTATTTATACTGCATTTGCATAACGTGCAATAAAATTCTGCTATTTCGGATTTAGTACAAGTTATAGTTTCATTAGCCCTGTTCACAAATTCAGTGAATTTTGTTCACTATTTCTCACTATAGTTGATATCTATCTCAGGTCTGTGTCAGCCCAGAGAAGTATCCGCAGTGATCACATCTTATCTAATTCATAACATTCAGAAGCATGGCCTCTGTGGTTCGAAAAGTTGGTGGCCATCACCAGTGGTGTATTTGCTGAGCTCTAAAAGCACAGGACCTGGAAGCTACACAGGTAACAAGAGCAATCATCACAGCAGGCAGATGTCTACTTATTGGACGCCTTCAATGCCGGGGTGATGAGGGATCCAGCAGCTCCTCTCTGCCATTGCGTTAACTATGGCTCTCCTGTGGTGTGTACTCTGCCCAGCTGCATTTACGGAGCCACTACAGTACATCTTTAAGCATGAGGTGCACAATTTGCAGCCATTTACCTTCTCAAATCAGCCCTGCAGTGTTAAGAGCCGGAGTTGTAGAGAAGCCAACACAATTATAGACTGCTGTTTTTGTTAATTTAGTTGTTTATCTTTCATTTACACTCTTGAGTGTCTTATTGTTTTTGTTTTTAACTTTAGGATAACAAGGCAATTTCCAGTTTGGCATCAGACTAAAAAACAAGGGTCATGTATTCAAAAACACAAAGTACAAAAAATGGACCATAACACGAACTGGAATGTAATAGAATAGGATATGCTTAGATAAATGTGGACCACATAGTGATAATTCTTAATCCAGGATATAGGTATGTACAGATAACAATTATGGCCCTAAACTTGGTTTCATTCCTTTGCTTTTAGCAGCAGATTTGAGATTTCTATCCTCCATTCTTTTTTCATGCAACTAAAAAATAAATTAGTCAAAGTAATAAAACTTTGCAGTAGTAGAGTGAGTCCTATAAAATTCAATGCCAAGTCATTCAAAGGGGTGAGTTTTCTCCAAGTTTGACTGGTTTCCTTCCAAAAAAAACAAAAAACCAGATAGTACATTGATTTGCCACACCCAATTGCCACTTGATGTGAATGTGTATGTGAATATGTGTACATGGTGCCCTGCGATGGACTAGAGTCAGGGGGTGTTGCGCCAAGTATTCTCTAGATAGGCTTTAGATCTACCATGACCCTGACCAGGTTAAAGCAGTTAAAAGATGATGAATGAATGAAATTGTTCCAGAAACCATGATAACATATATTAAACTTGGTCACACGTGTTGTGAAAAAGGAACAGAACCCATGAGTTGACGTTAATGGAATAACTGCTCATTGGGAAATAAATTGCAGTTATTTCCACAGACTGAAAACTGAACTGATGTGACCCATTAAAGAAACCTGTTCTGTGGAAACATAGCAAGGTGCAATCAAGTTTACTTAAGGTGAGGCTGAGAATATATTTAAATTAATTAATTAATTGAAACACTTTACACTCTGAGCTATTAGCAAAGGAAAACAAATTCTCTAACCCAAATTATATATTAAATATCTATA